>NC_091174.1:26695358-26745358 GCF_040958095.1 Procambarus clarkii
GACGATGGTCAGGAGGATAATCAGGAGCATGGACAGGATAATGATTAGGAGGATTAGTCAGGTAGATGGTCAGTAGGATGGTTAGGTGTAAGATCTGGAGGATGGTCAGGAGGATGATCAGGAGAATGTTCGGGAGGATGGTCAGGAGGATGGTTGGGAGGATTGTCAGGCGTATGATCAGGAGGATGGTCAAGAGGATGGTCAGGGAGATATTCAGGAGGATGGACAGGAGGATGGTCAGGAGGATGCTCAGGTGGATGGTCACGAGTATGATCAGGAGGATGGTCAGGAGGATGCTCAGGTGGATGGTCACGAGTATGATCAGGAGGATGGTCAGGAGGATGCTCAGGTGGATGGTCACGAGTATGATCAGGAGGATCGTTAGGAGGATGGTCCAGAGGATGGCCAAGAAAATTGTCAGGAGGATAGTCAGTAGAATGGTCAGGAGAATGGTCAGTAGGATGGTCATGAAGATGGTAAGGAGAATGGTCTGGAGAATATTCAGGAGGATGACCAGGAGGATTTTCAGGAGAATGGGGGAAGAGGATGGTCAGGAAGATATTCAGGAGGATGGACAGGAGGATGGTCAGGAGAATGTTCGGGAGGTTGGTCAGGTGGATGGTCAGGAGGATGTTCGGGAAGATGTTCAGGAGGATAGTCAGGTGGATGGTCCAGAGGATGGCCAAGAGAATTGTCAGGAGGATAGTCAGTAGAATGGTCAGGAGCATGGTCAGAAGGATGGTCAGGACGATGGTCAGTAGTATGATTAGGAGGATAGTCAGGAGGATATACGGAAGTATGGTCAGGAGGATGGTCATGAGGATATTCAGGAGTATGACCATGAGGATGGTCCAGAGGATGGTCAGGAGTGTGATCAGGAGTATGGTCAGGAGGATGGTCAGGAGGATGGTCAGGAGCATGGTCAGAAGGATGGTCAGGAGTATGATTAAGAGGATAGTCAGTAGGATTTTCGGGAGGATAGTCAGGAGGATGGTCAGGAGGATGGTCGGGAGGATTGTCAAGAAGATGGTTAGGAGGATGGTCCAGAGGATGGTCAGGAGAATGGTCAGGAGGATGATCAGGAAGATGGCTAGGAGGATGGTCAGGAGGACGGTTAGGAGGATGGTCAGGACGATGGTCCAGAGGATGGTCAGGAGAATGTTCAGGAGGATGACCAGGAGGATGGGCAGGAGAAAGGTCAGCATGATGGTCAGGAGGATGGTAAGGAGAATGTTCAGGAGAATGGTCAGGAAGATGGTCAGGAGGATGGTCAGAAGGATAGTGAAGATGATCAGGAGGATGGTCACGAGATTGGTCAGGAGGATAGTTAGGAGGATGGTCAAGAGGATGGTCAGGAGGAGGGTCAGGAGAAGGGTCAGGAGGATGGTCAGGAGAAGCGTCAGGAGGATGGTCAGTAGAAGGGTCAAGAGGATGGTCAGGAGAAGGGCCTGGAGGATGGTCCAGAGGATGGTCAGGAGTATAGTCATGAGAATATTCATGAAGATGATCTTGAGGATGGTCAGGTGGATAGCCATAACGGTGGTCAGGAGGATGACCAGGTGGATTGTCAGGAGGATGGCCAGTTGGATGGTCAGGAGGATGGTCAGGAGGATGGCCAGGTGGATGGTCAGGAGGATGGTCAGGAGGATGGTCTGGAGGATGGCCAGGAGAATGGTCAGGTTGGTCAGGAAAATGGTCAGGATAGTCATGATGATGGTTAGGAGGATGTTTAGGAGGATGTTTAGGAGGATAGTCATGAAGATGATCAGGAAGATAGTCCGGAAAATGGTCAGAAGGATAGTCATGGAGATGGTCAGGAGTATGGCCAGGAAGATTCTCAGGAGGATAACCAGGAGGATGGTCAATAGGATGATCAGGAGGATGGCCTGGTGGATGCTTAAGAGGATAACCAGGAAGATGGTCTGGAGGGTGGCCAGGAGAATGGTCTGGAGGATGGTCAGGAGGATGATCAGGAAGATGGTCAAGAGGATGGTCAGGAAGAGGGCTGGAGCATAGTCAGGATGGTCAGGAGGATGGTCTTTTGGATGGTTAATTTCCCCTGTCCCCTCGTCCCCACCATCCCCAACACCCCCGTCCCCTTGTTCTCCCTACTATTACACCCCCTCCCCTGTCTCCTCGTCTTCCCCACCATCCCCTACTCCCGTCCCCTCGGTCTCTCCACCATTCAACACTCCCTCGTCCGATGCATTCCCGAATGATCTGATGTTCCCATAAAAAAATCTGGGAACATCAAATCATCTGGGGTCAGATTCACGATGCAGTTACGTAAGCACTTACGAACCTGTACATCTGTTATCAATCCTTGGCGGCTTTGTTCACAATTATTAATCAGTTAATGAGCTCCTGAGCACCAAGAGGCTGTTTATAGCAATAACAACAGTTAATTGGGAGATTTTCGTGCTTGTAGACTGTTTAATAAATGTAACCAAAGATGTCAAAGACTAAGGAAAGATGTACACATTCGTAAGTACTTGCGTAACTGTTTCGTGAATCTGGCTGCTGATGTTCCCATCACTAAAATATAAGAAAAACAATTAAAAAAACGAAAAGAAAAACAATGAAAAAAAAATCACACACGAAATAAACGGTATGGTAAACAACACAACTCATTCCAATGCTATGTCACACAAAACTTAAAATCAAAATAAAAATATTTTGAAATATAAGAAAATTCAATTTGTTAATGCAATTGGAAACATTGAAATGGAATTGTAACATATATAGCATAGCGTGTGTTGCTCCTACGTGCAACAGATGGCGCCGTTTCTCAAAAAAGCATGTTTTTACCTGTCACAGGTGTGGCATCTATATAGTAGGTATATAAAAATGCGCGTATTCAAATGAAACGGTGTGTCAAAATTTCAAAGCATTAGTGAAGAACTTTCGGAGATTAAAGCGAGTGTTGCTCTTACATTCAACAGATGGCACAGTTTAAAACAAGTAAAACATGTTTTTTTCCGGTCACAGGTGAGGCATGTATATAATTCATATATAAATACACACGCTTATTCGAATGCAACGTTGGGTCAAAATTTCCCCTCGATTTCAAAGCAATCGGTAAAGAGGTTTTGAAGATTTCATGAAAAATCACCTGAAAAACACAGTTTAAAAAAAAAACATATTTTTCCCGAAACAGACGTGACATCTATATAGTATGTACATAAAAACCCGCTCGGATGTGAATGGAACGTTGTGTGAAAATTTCAAAGTAATTGGTAAAGAACTTTCAGAGATTAGCGATTTTGAACAAACGAACGTTTACATTTTTATTTATATAGAAGACTCAGAGAATGGTGCTTCCTGGCGCACTATTTAGTAATTGCGGAAAATGTTGTAGAACTAACAGGATAGTGGCAGCAAAGCTATACTTTTATAATAAATAAAATAAAATCGCAGAGTCATTCCTACTTACTCTCTCTACTCATATTTCTGTTCGCTCTCCTTTTCTATTCCCGCGCACCTCCCTCTACCTCCGTTTCTCCCTCAACCTTCCCCATGTTCTATCCACCCACATCTCATCATCTACTTGTTCCTCCCTTCTTCTGCTTATTATTCACCGAAACAGAGTAGATTTAAAAACCAATCATTACACAGAGGTCGAAATAGGGGAGTATGGTGGTAGTCGAAACAGGGAAGAATGGTAGTGGTCGGGACCTGGGAGTATGGTGGTGGTCGGGACCTGGGAGTATGGTGGTGGTCGGGACCTGGGAGTATGGTGGTGGTCGGGACCTGGGTGTATGGTGGTGGTCGGGACCTGGGAGTATGGTGGTGGTCGGGACCTGGGTGTATGGTGGTGGTCGGGACCTGGGAGTATGGTGGTGGTCGGGACCTGGGAGTATGGTGGTGGTCGGGACCTGGGAGTATGGTGGTGGTCGGGACCTGGGAGTATGGTGGCGGTCGGGACCTGGGAGTATGGTGGTGGTCGGGACCTGGGAGTATGGTGGCGGTCGGGACCTGGGAGTATGGTGGTGGTCGGGACCTGGGAGTATGGTGGTGGTCGGGACCTGGGAGTATGGTGGTGGTCGGGACAAGAAAATATGGTGGTGGTTGGGACCTGGGAGTACGGTGATGGTCGAGACAGCATAGTATGGTGGTGGTCGAACTGAAAAATAAGATGGTGGTGGGCATAGTTGAGTATGGTGGTGGTCGGAACAGTGGAGTATGGTGGTGGTCGGGACAGGGGAGTATGGTGGTGGTCGGGACAGCGGAGTATGGTGGTGGTCGGGACAGCGGAGTATGGTGGTGGTCGGGACAGGGGAGTATGGTGGTGGTCGGGACAAGGGAGTATAGTGGTGGTCGGAACAGAAGATTTTGTGGGTGGTCAGAAAAAGGAAGAATTGTGGTGGTCGGGACAGGAGCTTATGGTGGTGTTCGCGACAGGGGAAGGGAAGTATGATGGTGTTGGGAAGAGGTAAGCATGGTGGAGGTCGGAACACTGGATTATAGTAGTAATCAGGACAGGGGAGAATGATGGTGGTCGGGACAGGTGAGTATAGTGGTGGCCAGGACAGGGAAGTATGCTACTGCTAGGGACAGAAAAGTATAGTGAAGGTCGCGACAGGGAAGAATAGTGGTAGCCGGCACAGGGGAGTATGGTGGTGGTCGAAACAAGGAGGTATCGTGCTACTCGGGACAGGATAGAATGGTGGTGTTCAGGACAGGGAAGCATTGTGGTGGTTGGGACAGGGGAGTATTTTGGTGATCTTGACAAGGGAGTATAGTGGTGGTCGGGACAGGGGGATTATTGTGGTTGTTGGGACATGGGAGTATAGTGGTTGTTTGGACAGGCGAGAATTGCTGTGGTCGGGCAGGAGAGTATAGTGGTGGTCGAGACAGGGGAGTATGGTGGTTCTCGTTACAAGGAAGTATGGTGGAGGTCGGGACATGAGAGTGTGGTCGTAATCGGGTTATGGGAGTATTATGGTGGTCGGAACAGCAGAGGATGGTGGTGGTCGGGATAGGGAAGTATTGTTGTGGTCGGGATAGGGGAATATGGTGTTGGTCGGGACTGGGAAGTATGGTGGTGCTGGGGACAAGGGAGTATTGTGGTGGTCGGGACAGGGGAGTATGGTGGTGCTGGGGACAAGGGAGTATTGTGGTGGTCGGGACAGGGGAGTATGGTGGTGCTGGGGACAAGGGAGTATTGTGGTGGTCGGGACAGGGGAGTATGGTGGTGCTGGGGACAAGGGAGTATTGTGGTGGTCGGGACAGGGGAGTATGGTGGTGCTGGGGACAAGGGAGTATTGTGGTGGTCGGGACAGGGGAGTATGGTGGTGCTGGGGACAAGGGAGTATTGTGGTGGTCGGGACAGGGGAGTATGGTGGTGGTCGGGGACGGGAAGTATGGTTCTGCTCGGGACAGAATAGTATAGTTGTGGTCGGGACTGGGATGTATGGTTATTTAGAGACAGTGAAGTATGATGCTACTCGGGACAGGATAGAATGGTGGTTGTCGGGACAGGGAAGTATGGTGGTGGTTGGGACAGGGGAGTATGGTTCTGGTCCGGGCAGGGAAGTATGGTGGTGGTAGTGACAGGGGAGTATGGTGGTAGTTGAGACTGGGAAGGATGGTGGTGGTCAGGACAGGATAGGGTTTTGGTGGTCGGGACAGGATAGGGTTTTGGTGGTCGGGAAAGTAAAATATGGTGGTGTTTGGGATAAGGGTGCATGGTGGTGGTTAGAACAGGAGAGTTTGTTGGTGGTTGGTAGGGGGCAGTATTGTTGTGGTTGGGACAGGAGAATCCCAACATGGGTGGTGTCCCTAATGGGAGTATGGTGGTGGTCGCGACGGGAAAGTATCGTGGTGGTCGGGACTGAGGTGTATATTGGGATTTGGGACCTTGATATATTGTTGTGGTCGGGACAGGGGAGGATGGTGGAGGTCGGGACAGGGGAGTGTGATGGTGGTCAGGACAGGGAAGTACAGTGGTGGCCGGGACAGGGAAGTATGATGGTGGTCGGGACAGGGACGTATGGTGTGGTCTAGAAAGGAGGGTATAGTGGTGGGTGTTACGACCAAGGTATTATTATGATCACCTGGCTCACACAGTGAACATACTTTATACACCCATCTCAGATGGAAGCATTTGTATGAGAGATTTGCAAATGATATAGTTGGTAATATATTAGAATGTATGATAGTATTGTATATTGTATTATACTGTATACTGGTATACTGTATGATGGGTGTCATGGCTAGCCTTCATGGCTAAAAACAACCAAAACTGTTTTGGTTGTTTTTAACCTTTATTCAGAAATGTCTTTTTCATATTGCCTCTCGACTTCTTTCATTATTCAGGTGAATTCATTCCTTATTCTCTTTAGAGCTTCTTTATTGTTGTGTGTTCCTATTTATCAGTATGTTTACAAGGCTAGTGTTCATCTTTCTTTAGCTTCCTGCATCGCCGATTGAACCAGGGGTTCACTTTACTTTTTTTCATCCACCTCCTTCTTGACTGGAATAAATTGTTCCGTTACATCGACACATTTCCCAGCAATAAATTCCATCATCTCGTTTGCTGTTTTCCCTTCCATTCCTCTTTTCCACTGGATTTACCACAGAAAGTCCCCCCATCCTGTTGTAGTCCCCGCGTCTGTAATTTTTCATCTTCAACGAATTTCTTTGTGAAACCATTTCCTTCAGCTACACTATGTATTCAAACATGATGAAGCAGTGGTCGCTAGCACCTAGCAACCATACCTCATACTCTATTTTTTCAACATCTGCTTCCTTTTGGGAAAACACTAAGTATAGCGTTTGGGTAGATTCTCTCTTCTTACTCTTGTTGGCTCTGCAAAATGATGCTTTAAGAAGTTTTTCACTACCATGTCTACCAGCTTTGCTCTGCCATGTCTCGTCATCCCGGTGGGGGATATTTATTTATCCAGTCTAATTTCCCTGTGGTTGAGGTCCTTCAGTATTAGGATTTTAGTTCTTGTTTCACTTGCTATTGTGGTTGTTTTTTCCATCACCTCTAGACAATCCTCATTGCATCTCTCATATTCTTCCCTAAGCCTTCTGTTGTTTGGTTGGGGATTATAAATGACTACTACCAGTGTTTTCACACCTCATATTGTTGTTATTATTAGCTAATATATATTCTTGTTGGTCAGCTGCCTTTGCTATTTTTAGCTCTTCAAAGGTCCAGCGTAGCTGTAGACACAGAGCTAAATCACCTCCCCTTCCGTGCAACCTATTTCTCCTTATGACTTGATATCCTCTTGAGAAGATTTCATTTCCAATAACGCTTGTCAGTTTCGTTTCTGTTATCGCAGTCATATGCTGTTGTACTTCTGCTACTCTTCCCTGACACTCTATTCCTTTATTAGCAATTTAATCTGCATTTGTGTAAATGATCTTCATGCTACTCATGACAACTGGGCTGCTTTTATTTTTCCCACAGGAGTGTTTATTCATGTGGCTGTGTTTTTGTATCTGGTAGGGGAAGGGAGGGATAGAGTGGACCAGCCACTCCTGCCTATTCTTTTGTGTAGATGCCTCATTATGTTGAGCAGCCCTGCTATCACCCTCTGTAATACCCTGTTACATTGGTAAGCTGGTCTGCCCCAATATTTCCCTGAGTTTTACTTTCTGTTTTGAGATTTGTATTATCTCGTGCTCTGTGCCGTTTTCTAGTTTCCTTGCATTTCTCATTTGCTCGATTCCCTTTGCTGCATCCCTTTCCTCCTTAGACATGACCTGTTTAATAAACACTGCATGGTACTTTTCCTCGTTTGTTTCATCTCTGTTCTCTGCCAGTATGTACTTAACTCGGTTGCTGTTCATAAAAATAACGTTCACTTCAAATGTACTTCCTGCCGTGTTTATATCATGACGTGGGTAGTTTTTACAGCCTCTAACACTTTTTCCTTAATTCTCTTCTTTTCCTCTGAACCCTTTGCTGCTTCAGGAAATGTTTTATCTTGACTTACTCCCAAATTCTCATTTACATTATTTGTATAATTTTTTCTTTGTTACTTTTCTCACTTCCTTTGTTGTCTTCCCTTCTTCCACCGTTAATATTCCGTGCTGTAACCGGTTTACACTTGCCTTCTTATTACAATTTATATCCTTCAGTTCTTCTACTTTGTTCAAGGCTGCAATGCTGAGTTCATCACTACCGTCAAGCTTTACCTTTAGTTCTTCAATAACCTCATGCTTTTTTGTCTACCGCCTCTTGTAATTCTTGAAGCTGCCTCTTCTTTAAGTGCCAGTATTTCTTTTCCCCTTATCCTTCTCTCCACCTCCAGCTCTTCCTGCATTGCCACTCACGTCAACTATGCTAATGACCTTCACTAGCTTGTCATTCGTGTGTTCCTCTAATGCAATAAACCTCTTCCATATGGTTAGGTTGATATCTTTGGCTGGTCCATAGCTATCTTATTCGTCCCTATGACACACTACTAACACACCAGGTACACTAACATGAGTATGGCATAGTGACTCACCTGCCCACTACACTGCCAGCCGTTGTGGTGGCTCCTGGTCACTGTTGGTGTAGTGTTGTGAGGTGAGTGAGTCCTCTTGCCCGGGTGGTGAGGTGGTGAGTGTGTCCTCTTGCCCGGCCGGTGAAGTCGTTGTCACTCAGAGGGTCAGGTCACTCACCTCTCGGTCTGTTTACCATTCATTCACTCACATACACTTTTTCACTGCGGTGTTGCTTGCTTCTCCCTCCCAAACTGATTGGAAATACTGGAGCTCCCCAGCACACATCCCCTCCACTAGTGGTCACGGTCAATGTGTTTACTGGGGAGAGATAGCGAAGGTGAGGTGATGGGGTGAGGTGAGGTGATGGGGGACTGGGTAGAGATGGGGAAAGTGTGTACTGGGGAGAGATGGGGCAGGTGTGTACTAGGGAGAGATGGTCAAGATGTGTCCTGGGAGAGATGGGGGAAGGTGAATACTGGGGAGAGATGGGGAAGGTGTGTACTGGGGAGAGATGGGGCAGGTGTGTACTGGGGAGAGATGGGGCAGGTGTGTACTGGGGAGAGATGGGGCAGGTGTGTACTGGGGAGAGATGGGCAAGATGTGTCCTGGGAGAGATGGGGGAAGGTGAATACTGGGGAGAGATGGGGAAGGTGTGTACTGGGGAGAGATGGGGCAGGTGTGTACTAGGGAGAGATGGTCAAGATGTGTCCTGGGAGAGATGGGGGAAGGTGAATACTGGGGAGAGATGGGGAAGGTGTGTACTGGGGAAGGTGTGTACTGGGAAGAGATGGGGAAGGTGTGTACTGGGGAGAGATGGTCAAGATGTGTCCTGGGAGAACTGGGGGAAGGTGAGTACTGGGGAGAGATGGGGAAGGTGTGTGCTGGGGAAAGATCAGGACAGTGTGTACTGGGGAGAGATGGGGAAGTTGTGTGCTTTGGAAGGTGTGTACTGGGGAAAGATGTGTTCTGGGGAGAGATGGGGAAGGTGTGTACTGGTCAGAGATGGGGAAGGTGTGTACTGGGGGATGAAGAATATGACCGGGACGGGGTGCATCAAAGAGACAGGGAGGGGAAGTGTGAAAGAGACAGGGAGGGGGGTCTGTGAAAGAGACAGGCAGGGTGTGTGTATGAAAGAGACAGGGGGGGTGTGTGTGAAAGACAGGGAGGGGGTGTGTGAAAGGGACAGGGAGGGTGTGTGTGCAGGAAGATGAGACGGGTGTGTGGAGGAGTCATGGGCGCCAAGTGGTCGGGTACCGCCAGGTTTCCCTTGTAGTAAAAATATATGTGATAGTTATTCACGGTGACTCAGAGGGGGAGAGAATTCTGGCACACGAAAGTGGACGATGCAAGAGGAGCAGTGGCGCCGGGAGGTTGTGGCTTACTGCAGTGGCGCCGGGAGGTTGTGGCTTACTGCAGTGGCGCCGGGAGGTTGTGGCTTACTGCAGTGGCGCCGGGAGGTTGTGGCTTACTGCAGTGGCGCCGGGAGGTTGGCGTGGCTTACTGCAGTGGCGCCGGGAGGTTGTGGCTTACTGCAGTGGCGCCGGGAGGTTGTGGCTTACTGCAGTGGCGCCGGGAGGTTGTGGCTTACTGCAGTGGCGCCGGGAGGTTGTGGCTTACTGCAGTGGCGCCGGGAGGTTGGCGTGGCTTACTGCAGTGGCGCCGGGAGGTTGTGGCTTACTGCAGTGGCGCCGGGAGGTTGGCGTGGCTTACTGCAGTGGCGCCGGGAGGCTGTGGCTTACTGCAGTGGCACCGTGAGGTTGTGGCTTACTGCAGTGGCGCCGGGAGGCTGTGGCTTACTGCAGTGGCACCGTGAGGTTGTGGCTTACTGCAGTGACGCCGGGAGGTTGTGGCTTACTGCAGTGGCGCCGGGATGCTGTGGCTTACTGCAGTGCAACAGTGAAAGAAGTGGTGTGTGGCTTACTACAGTGGAGCGTGGAGATTTGTGACAGTAATAATGGACTGCCTGAGTGGTGTCTGCTAATCAAGCCAGCTAGTCCTGGCTTAATGTTGCACTGTATGTTCTTAAGGAGCACTGAAGGTGTCGCATAATTAAAGTTACATTTCGCTAGGGAAGGCAATAACACTTCCTAGATTTTTCCCCGGGTTTAATGCCCAAATGTTTAGTTAAAATGTTTAACGATATTTAACGGCTTTAAAACTCTAAAGTTTTGGCCATAGTCTCGAAGCTCAAGTTACTGCCTCTCGCTCCTGGGGTATTAAGCACGACACGGGAACGCTTTTAGATGGGTGAGGAAGGAAGCTAACTCCCTCATATTATTCCATTATATTATGCACGAAATTTGATCGTTGCACTTTTCTTCAGGCGGTAAAACAAATGATGAAACAGATGAATGTGGGCTAAAATATAAAAGCTTTTGGTTTAGTTTATTTCTGAAGAGTAATAGAAATTATTCTTTTTTGTTGAGACTTATAGTTTATTTTACAACCTGCTGTAAATAAGTTGTATTATAATACATTATTCTCAGCGCAGAGAATTAGCTGTGTCAGAGTAAATACATAAATCAATATATACTACAAAAAAATTATGAAGTAATTATTTTGTCACAAGGTTTAACCTCAGTAGTGTGCTTATCCCTGTCAAATATGCAACTGTAGCGGAGGAATGTAGAACTCATTGTCAGACCTCACCGTGAGAGGTGTAATTGGCAGGTAGCCACAGCTCTGCTTAAATTTGACCGTCAAAAAAGTGCAGTATGAATTTGACAGCTATAGAAATTGTTTCAGCCACTACGTGTTAGGGGCTGAGAGACACATCTCTATGTGTCAGGGGCTGAGAGACACATCTCTACGTGTCAGGGGCTGAGTGACACATCTCTACGTGTCAGGGGCTGAGACACATCTCTACGTGCCAGGGGTTGAGTGACACATCTCTACGTGTCAGGGGCTGAGTGACACATCTCTACGTGTCAGGGGCTGAGTGACACATCTCTACGTGTCAGGGGTTGAGTGACACATCTCTACGTGTAAGGGGTTGAGTGACACATCTCTACGTGTCAGGGGCTTAATGACACATCTTTACGTGTCAGGGGCTGAAAGACACATCTCTACGTGTCAGGGGCTGAGAGACACATCTCTACGTGTCAGGGGCTGAGAGACACTTCTCTACGTGTCAGGGGCTGAGAGACATATCTCTACGTGTCAGGGGCTGAGAGACACATCTCTTTGTGCCAGAGGCTGAGTGACACACCTCTAAGATTGGGGGATAAGAAACATGCTTCTTCGGTCGGGAGATGAGAAACATATTACCCAACGATTCCCAGTGTACCAAATAAAGAGGAAAGCAATTGACCAAACGCAAATAACATCAAAGAACAATTTTCATCACTTTAGCAGGAAATTTTATTTCCATTGTCACGTGCATAACACCTCCCCTACAAGGGGGAGCCGGTCGGCCGAGCGGACAGCACGCTGGACTTGTGATCCCGTGGTCCTGGGTTCGATCCCAGGCGCCGGCGAGAAACAATGGGCAGAGTTTCTTTCACCCTATGCCCCTGTTACCTAGCGGTAAAATAGGTACCTGGGTGTTAGTCAGCTGTCACAGGCTGCTTCCTGGGGGTGGAGGCCTGGTCGAGGTCCGGGCCGCGGGGACACTAAAGCCCCGAAATCATCTCCAGATAACCTCCAGGGGTGTCAAGAAAGACACTAACCAGTTTATCTTACAATCTCCACACAAACCTGCATATGGATAACATTTTGCTAAAAGTAATGATGTTAATTTTATATATTGAATTGTGTGTGAAAGAATAGTTCATTTACTAAAACGATATTTGACGGTATCAAAGTCATTATGAGGTATGTCATGGATGCGCTCCTCAGGTGATTACTCAAAACACTATTAGGTACCCGGGCGTATTTCTGGTCTCATAGGGTATAGCTGAGCCAATAGTTCTGATATCATCAATGAAGTATATGTAATTGTAACTGTAATTACTAGTTGCACTTACTTACTTATTGCATTGATTAATAAAGACTGCTAAACATGACTCATATAGAAGTCAACATTTTCAAATAACAGAATTTTCGTTTCAATAGTGAACATTATGCAATTTAGAATTGTGCAACTAGACTGCAATTAAAGTATATCATTATGTTCGTCTATATTGAATTCTTGAATTATGAAAAGTAACTGCAGACGCTCAACAAATATTAGTCAGTTGGTGAGGTCGACAACACGAGTCTAGATGCAGTGAAGACCAGAGTGTGGACCTGTGGTCTGCTCTCGTCTGCCGGCGAACACAGCAACAATCATTGCTTATCCTACTTCAAAAACTTCTGAAATACCTCTCCTACACTCAAACCCTACAACCATTTGTTTATATATATATATATATATATATATATA
This sequence comes from Procambarus clarkii, assembly GCF_040958095.1. NCBI lineage: Eukaryota > Metazoa > Arthropoda > Malacostraca > Decapoda > Cambaridae > Procambarus > Procambarus clarkii. Next base: position 26,708,170 of record NC_091174.1, read on the forward strand.
TATATATATATATATATATATATATATATATATATATATATATATATATATATATATGCAAACAAGCCTGAATGGTCCCCAGGACTATATACAACTGAAAACTCACACCCCAGAAGTGACTCGAACCCATACTCCCACAACTGGTATGTACAGGGACGCCTTAATCCGCTTGACCATCACGACCGGACATAAGGAAGTGATAGCCGAGGCTATATGAACCACTTCCCCGCCGGCACTCGGATGGTAATCTTGGGCATAGCATTTTATCAAATCACCTCATTCTTTGGGGCACACGTGAGGAACACAAATGCAAACAAGCCTGAATGGTCCCCAGGACTATATACAACTGAAAACTCACACCCCAGAAGTGACTCGAACCCATACTCCCACAACTGGTATGTACAGGGACGCCTTAATCCGCTTGTGAGTTTTCAGTTGTATATAGTCCTGGGGACCATTCAGGCTTGTTTGCATTTGTGTTCCTCACGTGTGCCCCAAAGAATGAGGTGATTTGATAAAATGCTATGCCCAAGATTACCATCCGAGTGCCGGCGGGGAAGTGGTTCATATAGCCTCGGCTATCACTTCCTTATGTCCGGTCGTGATGGTCAAGCGGATTAAGGCGTCCCTGTACATACCAGTTGTGGGAGTATGGGTTCGAGTCACTTCTGGGGTGTGAGTTTTCAGTTGTATATAGTCCTGGGGACCATTCAGGCTTGTTTGCATTTGTGTTCCTCACGTGTGCCCCAAAGAATGAGGTGATTTGATAAAATGCTATGCCCAAGATTACCATCCGAGTGCCGGCGGGGAAGTGGTTCATATAGCCTCGGCTATCACTTCCTTATGTCCGGTCGTGATGGTCAAGCGGATTAAGGCGTCCCTGTACATACCAGTTGTGGGAGTATGGGTTCGAGTCACTTCTGGGGTGTGAGTTTTCAGTTGTATATAGTCCTGGGGACCATTCAGGCTTGTTTGCATTTGTGTTCCTCACGTGTGCCCCAAAGAATGAGGTGATTTGATAAAATGCTATGCCCAAGATTACCATCCGAGTGCCGGCGGGGAAGTGGTTCATATAGCCTCGGCTATCACTTCCTTATGTCCGGTCGTGATGGTCAAGCGGATTTAGGCGTCCCTGTACATACCAGTTGTGGGAGTATGGGTTCGAGTCACTTCTGGGGTGTGAGTTTTCAGTTATATATATATATATATATATATATATATATATATATATATATATATATATATATTATTAAATATGACCGAAATAGTAAGATTAATAATTCTAACACGAATTTTCTCAATATTTCTTACATTTCTTTTCACTGTTGATGGTAACTGAAAAATCAATTCTCCAAAATTCATTTTTATTTCTAGTCTGACGCGACACTTGAACGCGTTTCGAAATAACTTATTACATTTTCAAAGACTTTAGCTTACACACACACAACTATAACTAAACAGATTTTAAACAGCTTTCATTTTATACCTGCATTTGGGTGAGGTGATATGTTACAACAGTTTTGGATGAGGTGAAAACAAACTTTCAACACAATACAGAACACGAAACAATGGGTATAATATTTTGTAAGTTAAAGGGAAGAATGGAAGTAACTGCAAAGGGCCTTTTGGCCCATAATTCTTGATGCTTCTATATTGGTGCGGAGTCGTGAAGTGGGTAGAATATAGTTGTGCATTATTTGGCTGTTGATTGCTGGTGTTGACTTCTTAATGTGTAGTGCCTCGCAGATATCAAGCCGCCTGCTATCGCTGTATCTATCGATGATTTCCGTGTTTTTTGTTAAGACTTCTGTGGTGATGGTCTGGTTGTGGGAAGAGATTATATGTTCCTTAATGGAGCCCTGTTGCTCATGCATCGTTAATCGCCTAAAAAGAGATGTTGTTGTCTTGCCACAACGTTAAATTCGAATAGGCGCGTCTTTTTATATATCTTCTATATACATGCCTCACTTGTGACAGGAAAAAACAGTTTTTTTTTTAAACAGCTCCATCTGCTGGACATAATAGCAACACACGCACTAATCTCCTAAAGTTCTTTACCAATTGCTTTGAAATTTTGACACAACATTGCATTCGAATAGGCGCGTCTTTTTATATACCTACTATATAGATGCCACCGCTGTGACAGGTAAAAACATGCGTTTTTTTTTTAAAACAGCGCCATCTGTTGCACACAAGACTAACACACGCTATATTAAATATGGTACAATTCCATTTAATGTTTCCGATTTCATTGATAAATTGATTTTTTTATAAATTTTGATTTATTTTAATTTTGATTTAATTATTTTGTATGACATTGCCTTATAGCTGTACTGTTTACCACACCGTTCATTTCGTGAGTATAGTTTATTTTTTTATTATATTTTTTTCGTTTTTTGAACTGTTTTTCTTATATATCAGTGATGGGAACATCTGGGGCCAGATTCACGAAGCAGTTACGCAAGTACTTACGAACGTGTACATCGTTCCTCAATCTTTGATGGCTTTGGTTACATTTATTAAACAGTTTACTAGCATGAAAACTTGTCAATGAACTGTTGTTATTGTTATAAACAGCCTGCTGGTGCTTCGGAGCTCATTAACTGTTTGATAATTGTAAACAAAGCCGCCAAAGATTGAGAAAAGATGTTCAGGTTCGTAAGTGTTTGCGTAACTTCTTCGGGAATTTAGTCCCAGATCATTTGATATTCCCAATTTTCTTATGGGAATATCAGATCATTTGATCATCAGACGAGGGAGGGGTTAATGGTGGGGGAGGACGAGGGTTAGGGGAGTTGGGGATGGTGGGCACGAGGGGAATGGAGAATGGTTGGGAGGACAAGGGGATAGGGGAGTGGGGGATAGAGAAGACGAGGGGACGGGGAGGGAGGAATGGTAGGGAGACGAGGGGAAGGAGGAGTGGGAGATAGTGGGGAGGACGAGGGGATAGTGGAGTGGGGAGTGGTTAGAAGGACGAGAGGATGCTGGAGTGGAGGATGAAGGGGAGGAACAAGGGACGAGGGAGTGACGAATGTTTGGGAGGACCCGAGAACGGGGGAGTGAGGAATGGTTGGGAGGACGAGGGGACGGGGGAGGGGGGGAATGGTGGGGAGGACTGAGAGACAGAGAAAGATTGCTGTGGCTCAGCAACAGCAACGCGTGGCCGGGTACAGCTAGTACCCAGGAGAGGCAAAGAGAGCAAAAGGCCATCAGTGAAATAGAGAGAAATCCGAAATATTTTTTCTCCTATGCAAAATCAAGATAAAAAACCACATCTAGTATCGGGCCCCTGCGAAAGGGAGATGGAACTTTCACCGATGACAACAAAGAAATGAGCGAGCTACTGAGGACGCAGTACGACTCTGTTTTCAGCGAGCCATTAAACACACTAAAGATTGATAAACCAAATGAATTTTTCATGGATATGATACCAACATCAAATCATATATCAGACGTCACCCTATCCCCACTGGATTTTGAAGAAGCCATAAACAGTATGCCTATGCACTCTGCACCAGGCCCGGATTCTTGGAACTTCATATTCATAAAGAACTGTAACAAACCACTATCCACATTCTGTGGATAGTGGTTTGTCTTTGTCTCCACAGAATGTGGCCCTCCACATTCTGTGGAGACAAAGCCTAGATACTGGCGTTATTCCTGATATACTAAAAACAGCAGAGATAGCACCACTTCATAAAGGAGGAAATAAGGCAGAGGCAAAAAATTACAGACCGATAGCACTAACATCGCACATCATAAAAATTTTTGAGAGAGTGCTAAGAAGTAAGATCACAAAATACATGGAATCACAGCATCTCCATAACCCCGGACAACATGGTTTCAGAACAAGCGCTCTTGCCTGTCGCAGTTGCTGGACCACTATGATATGGCATTAGATGCTATGGAAGACAAACAAAACGCTGATGTAATTTACACAGATTTCGCAAAAGCTTTTGATAAATGTGACCATGGTGTTATTGCACATAAAATGCGTTCAAAAGGAATTACCGGAAAAATAGGCAGATGGATCTACAATTTCCTGACCAACAGAACCCAATGTGTAATAGTCAACAAAATAAAATCCAGCCCATCAACCGTGAAGAGCTCAGTCCCCCAGGGCACTGTGCTTGCTCCAGTACTTTTTCTCATCCTCATATCGGACATAGACAAGAACACAACCTATAGCACTGTATCATCCTTTGCAGATGACACTAGGATCTTCATGAGAGTAGGCAACATAGAGGACACGGCGAACCTCCAGTCAGATGTAGATCAGGTCTTTCTATGGGTTACAGAAAATAATATGGTGTTTAACGAAGATAAGTTCCAGCTCATGCGCTATGGAAAAAATGAAAATATAAAAACGGAAACCACGTACAAAACTCAGGCAAATCATAACATAGAACGAAAAGGCAATGTAAAGGATCTGGGTGTACTCATGTCGGAAGACCTTACCTTTAAAGAACACAATAAAGTAGCCGTCACAACTGCGAGAAAAATGACAGGTTGGATAACAAGAACTTTTCACACTAGAGATGCTATACCGATGATGATACTTTTCAAAACGCTTGTGCTCTCTAGAGTGGAGTACTGCTGCACAATGACAGCCCCTTTCAAAGCTGGAGAAATTGCTGACCTGGAGAGCGTGCAGAGATCCTTTACTGCTAGAATCCACTCAGTAAAACATCTAAACTATTGGGACCGACTAAAGAGCCTAAAACTATACTCCCTTGAGCGCAGGCGGGAGAGGTACATAATAATTTACACGTGGAAAATATTAGAGGGGCTGGTCCCGAACCTGCACACAGAAATAACATCACATGAGACCAGAAGACATGGCAGGATGTGCAGAATACCCCCGTTGAAAAACAGAGGTGCAACAGGTACTCTGAGAGAGAACTCTATCAACATCATAGGCCCGAGACTGTTCAACACGCTTCCGCTACACGTAAGGGGCATAACTGGCCGACCCCTCACAGTGTTCAAGAGAGAACTGGATAAGCACCTCCAAAGGATACCTGATCAACCAGGCTGTGACTCATACGTCAGGCTACGAGCAGCCGTGTCCAACAGCCTGGTTGATCAGTCCGGCAACCAGGAGGCCTGGTCGACGACCGGGCCGCGGGGACGCTAAGCCCCGGAAGCACCTCAAGGTAAGGTAGTATATATATAAATGCGTAAGTATCCACTAGAAAAATGAAACGAAAGTTCCGAACGTTTTCGTGTTCCAACACATTATCAAGGAAGTACAGCTAGTGGATAATAAACATCCACTAGCTGTAATGGATAACAAACAACTGTTAGTAACAGTTAATAATTTTTCTCGTTATTGTGAATCAATTCCTATGCGGGAGCAAAAAAAAAACAAACAGCATTAATAATAGCCAGTGTATTCCATGACCGTATACTTTATAGTCATTTATAGACATAACTTGGAATGCATAAGCTAAGCCTAGTATGATTAAAGTAAGATCTATGACAATGGTACTTAACCAACATAAGTCAGGCCCTATGCACAAACTCGTTGAGAAAGTTTTAGGCCCTTATAAAATAGAGGAACTTGTCAATGGTAACGAATACAACCTTAAGAACTTGTTGATAAGGGAACATGCAAAGGAACACCTAGACCATATGAAACTAGATAAAAGGACTGTTGATGAAATGAGACGAAGTTAATGAATCTTCCCAGACAGAATTTTCAACAGACACCTACTGTGGCCGACAGACCTCTTGACATAGAAATTCTACGTCCTAGAAAGTACAATCTTAGATCAAAACATGTAGTCTCTACTGTGGAATCACCTCATGTACATTGGCTAAATAATATTTGTAAGAGACACGACCAAATAGTAAATTTTCGGTCACGACGAGAGGTTGTCAAATAATTATTTATCCGCCTCGAACTCTCAGCCAGAGGCACATATGCATTTTACTTTTAATGAACTTGGCAGTGATACTAACAGAATGTATAACTAAACAAAAATTTGTGTTGATTAAACATTTCACATTGTTATTGTTACTGAATGAACAGGCAGGAAAATGATAGTTTCCAGTACTAATTTTATGAAGTGTATTTCCTTGTCTGTATAATACCTTCTGCATTGTACGTTTAATTTTCAGGAAAGGAATAAAAAGTTAGATAATTTGAACAAGTAATTTTTTTTATTTAAAAGGTTCAGTAACATGGAACAATTGAGTGTTTCGATTAGATCAATTATGTCGCACTCGTTGTGTACTTCCCAGTAGTTCAAGTACATTCATTATTCACAATTATGGGATATATCGTCTCATTACTCGCATGTCATGTATCTACTTCATTTGTGCCAATATTTTGTACCAAGTATTATTAATCTATATGTCAGTAAAGAATCCACTGTACCATTTTATTTGCTGTCACACAGCAGGAGTCCTTACAAAAGTTTACTTGAAACTAACACAAAAGTAAGGGTTTACGCACAAGAAAGGTATTCCCATTATCAACTCTAAGTTGAAAAACTATGAACACATCAACAGTATGTTTCACCTTATCGTGTAAATAGTTATAAATAGTATTTTTATGTTTTATTTGATTTGTTATTTTAAATTAAGTGTTGCCTGAATAGGGCTCCTAATTTATTTGAAACAAATATCCTTTATGTTGACCAGACCACACACTAGAAATTGAAGGGACGACGACGTTTCGGTCCGTCCTGGACCATTCTCAAGTCGATTGAGAATGGTCCAGGACGGACCGAAACGTCGTCGTCCCTTCAATTTCTAGTGTGTGGTCTGGTCAACATACTTCAGCCACGTTATTGTGACTCATCGCCTGCAAATATCCTTTATATCAGAAATATATTCTGATTCCTACTTTTTTTGAGATATATACAAGAATTGTTACATTCTTGTACTTGACATAAATATACATCTTCTGAATCATTTTCAAGTACATGTTGCTTCGTACTCGATATCTATACATCCTTTATGTTTCTTGAAGTTTGTAAAGCATGCAAACACAGATTTTGTGTTTGATCACAAAAGTTACTGGAGGCATTATTATTTATAATTCACTAACATTGTTCACGTATCAATCGGTGCCAGAAATTATGTATGAATATCGAATCTGTCAGTATTTGACTTTGTTTGATGAGGTCCTGAATAGAACATTGTAAAACACTAGGTATTGTCGACAAGGGTGTCAGCCTTCATAATTGGTCGGTTAAGTGGCCACCAATCAGAACTTCTAGGTCTCTGATGCTACCAGGCATATGGCTGGCTTCTGAGCCCACGCCCCAGCCGTCCAAGCGGGACAGGCTTAGAATGAGGACCTACAGATGAGAATTATCCTGTGTTCCTGTAATAAACCAAGATGTATAGCATCAGAGCGTATCTCCAGTCCTGGCCAACCACACTAATTACTTCGCACAAAAAACGAAAACGAAATATAAAAAGGCAAGGAATACTCCCCAATCTTTCTTTCTCTATTTCTCTCTCTGCCCTCCGGCTTCTCATAGCAAAATATTTTGTGCAAAAATATAAACCTATTTTTTCTTACAGAAATATATACCATTATTCCCTGATTTCGGGAAAATTAATAGAAATCTCCTTCTATTGAAACTTCTACCGTTGTATCATAAAACATATAACCTGAGATATAGAGACAGAGACAGTGGTGGGGATTACAGACATTGAAAAAGACAGATTCGGAGAATGCCAGGTATCCGACCCCTGGGAGGAACATGGCCTTTGTTTGTCTAACTTAGACAGAATGTCTGTTTGTCCAAGGTTGCAAGTCAGACACTTGGTGCTAGCTTTATGATGATTGGTGATTTTCTGATGCACAAATTAACAATATATATTCCCAGACTACCTGACGAAGCCGTCATCTGTTATGCCGATGACATATGCATTGTTGCAAATACCCAAACTAGACTGCAAGCTCTACTTGATTCACTCGCTGATAAAAGCATTGAATGTGGTCTTGTTATCTCTATAACTAAATCCAGAGTTCTCTGTCCCCAAGAGAAAACTCATGTCCCAATAACTTTCAAGGTCAACAACTAGAACATTTAAACATGTGGACAACACAAATACCTTGGAGTTGGTATCAACAGTGACGTTGTAAAGATCTACATCCGTAAGTTAAAATAAAGACTTAAATCACTGAAAACACTTACTGGTAAGAATATTTGTCTCAATATTAAATATGCTAGATTATTATATAGGATCTTTGTTAGATTTCTAGTTGATTATCATGCTTTGCACCTAATTAACTTCCCCGCCTCTGTGTTAGACAAGCTTGAAGTAGTACAGAATGAAGCCATGAGGAAAATTCTTTGTGCCCCAAGATGCATAAGAATCATCAACATGCGGGAAGAACTGATGCTTCCAACCATACTAGAAAGAATCATGCAAGGCAACACGACCTTTTACCTTAAAGTCATAAGAGACCCTACATCTCCTGCATTGCTCAGAGACAAATTATTTAGTACTTTTAACACCATATTGACTGGTGCCAACATACCGACTCACTCCTTTTATGATAAATGACTGATCAAAAATGCCGACAATCTCATCAAACTCAACATTCCTTTTAAGTGCAATCTACCTGTCTCTGATATTCTTCTTTATCTGCACTCCACCATTCAAGTATTTTACTCACCCGTCGACAAGAAAGGTAATGAGAATCTTGCTCTTCTCAAAGCTGTCACACTTGAAACAAATGACCCTTTCATCGAAAATTTAAGATCTCACGAACACTGTTAGCACACTGACGGCTCAGTCCAATCTTCTACTGAAAGGACTGCACAGCATGTAGGTTTTATAGAAATAATATTTGCACACAGACTGTCAGTATCAGGTTAAACAACTGGCTGACCTCCACACAAGCAGAACTAGCGGCGCTTCAACTAGCTAACAGTACATTCAAATACACTGGAGGAGGAATAATATTTTGTGATTCAAAGTCTGCTCTTCAAGCAATCGAAAACTTCTCCTGGAAGATCGACAGCAAGAAATTTATACTTCCAATTATAAATAACCTAATCGCTGCACAGTGTAAAGGGTTTCGAATCTTCCTTGAATGGATACCATCACACATAAATATAACCCATCATAATGTGACAGACATTGCAGCCAAAATAGTGTGTAACAAAGATGAAGTTGAATTACATCTAGGTATCCCCATCTCTGCTGTCAAAACTATTTTGTTCCAAACACTCAGATCTGATAGGAAAGAAATTTCTGACTCCTAACGACCTAAAAGCACCAGTATAAAAAACTATAATTTGTTCAGATCTGAAACCTATAATTATGGGCAGCACAAAACGTCCACCAGACGGTGCGACGCAGTGGTGCCTGGATCAGGTTGGGTTACCGTTACCTGTGGCAGGTGGCTACAGGTTACGGATCTCCCAATCTTGAGCACTCCAGGTTCAAATTCTGTGAACAAGAACTGCGGCATGATCTTCCACACTACATCACCGAATGCCCAGTTATTAGACCATTCAGACCCGTTGGCATGCGGTATCTGGAGCTTTGCAATTACTTTATTCACTCTCGTGTTGTTGAAGATATCCTCTTATTGCACCCAAAATTTACCAGTGCAGGCTACTGAACATATGGCTCTATATGACTAACCATCCTGCGAGATGGGAACTTTTAGTATCACTGTTACCTTATTCACTCTTGTGTTCATGATGATATCCTCATAATGCACCCGGAGTCTTTTTGCCATACTGTACTTCCCTTCATATAGTCTATGGTTGTTGCACAAATGCAGATGTCTTCTATATCAATAAAAATTAAAGTGATCGTTTGTTGAAACTCGCTAATCTCTGAAAGTTCTTCACCGATTGCTTTGAAATTTTCACACAACGTTCCTTTCTTATCCGAGCGGGTTTTTATACATACTATATAGATGACCATCTGTGATGGGTAAAATCATGTTTTTTTTAAAAACTGTGTTTTTCATGTGAGGGGAAATCTTCGAAACCTCTTTACTGATTGTTTTGAAATTTTAACACAACGTTGAATTCGATAAGGCGCGAGTTTTTATATACCTACTACATACATGCCTCACCTGCGACAGGAAAAAAGCTGCTTTTAAAAAAATAAGCACCATCTGTTGCCCGTAATAGCAAAACATGCTATACTAAATATGTTATGATTATATTTCAATGTTTTCGATTGCATTGACAAATTGAATTTTCGTAGATTTCGATTTATTTTCATTTTGATTTCATTAATTTGTGTGACATTGCGTTAGAATTGAGCGATGTTGTTTACCATTCCGTTCATTTCGTGAGTGTAAGTATAGATGCCACACCTGTGACAGGTAAGAACATACTTTTTTTGAAAAACAGTGCCATCTGTTGCAGGTAAGAGCAACACATGCTATACTAAATATGTTACGACCTCATTTCAATCTTTCCGATTTCATTGATAAATGGAATTTTCATAGATTTCGTTTTATTGTTATTTTGATTTTTTTGGGTGTGTGACATTGCGTTGGAATTAGGCTGCGTTGTTTACCATACCGTTCATTTCGTGAGTATAGTTTATTTTTTTATTTGTTTATTGTGTTCATTTCGTTTTTTGAACTGTTTTTCTTATATTTCAGTGATGGGAAAATCTGGGGCCAGATTCAAGAAGTAGTTAAGCAAGTACTTACGAACTTGTACATCTTTCCTTAATCGTTGATGGCTTTGGTTAAATTTATTAAACAGTTTACAAGCATGAAAACTTGCCAATCAACTGTTGTTATTGTTATAAACAGCCTCCTGGTGCTTCCGAACTCATTACCTGTTTAATTATCGTAAACAAAGCCACCAAAGATTGAGAAAAGATGTTGAGGTTCGTAAGTGTTTACGTAACTTCTTCGTGAATCTAGCCCCAGATCATTTGATGTTCCCAATTTTCTGATGGGAACATCAGATCATTTGATCATCAGACGAGGGAGTTGGGAATGGTGGGAAGGACGCGGGACGGGAGTGGGGGATGGTGGGGAGGACGAGGGGACAGGGGAGTTGGGAATGGTGGGAAGGACGCGGGACGGGAGTGGGGGATGGTGGGGAGGACGAGGGGACAGGGGAGTTGGGGGATAGTAAGGAGGACGAGGGGGACGGGGGAGGGGGTAATGGTAGGGAGAACAAGGGATGTGGGAGTGGGGAATGATTAGGAGGACGAGGGGATGCTGGAGTTGTGGATGATGGGGAGGAAAAAGGGGCGAGGGAGTGAGGAATGGTTGGGAGGATGAGGGGACGGGGGGAGTGGGGGGGGGGAATAGGTGGGGCAGGACTGGGAGACAGGGGAAGGTTGTTGTGACTCCGCCACAGCAACGCATTGCCGGGTACAGCTAGTGTATATATATATATATATATATATATATATATATATATATATATATATATATATATATATATATATATATATATATGTCGTACCTAGTAGCCAGAACGCACTTCTCAGCCTACTATGCAAGGCCCGATTTGCCTAATAAGCTAAGTTTTCCTGAATTAATATATTTTCTCTCATTTTTTTCTTATGAAATGATAAAGCTACCCATTTCATTATGTATGAGGTCAATTTTTTTTATTGGAGTTAAAATTACCGAAGATATATGACCGAACCTAACCAACCCTACCTAACCTAACCTAACCTATCTTTATAGGTTAGGTTAGGTTAGGTAGCCCCAAAAGTTAGGTTAGGTTAGGTTAGGTAGGTTAGGTAGTCGAAAAACAATTAATTCATGAAAACTTGGCTTATTAGGCAAATCGGGCCTTGCATAGTAGGCTGAGAAGTGCGTTCTGGCTACTAGGTACGACATATATATATATATATATATATATATATATATATATTATTAAATATGACCGAAAAAGTAAGATTAATAATTCTAACACGAATTTTCTCAATCTTTCGTACATTACGCTTCACTGTTGGAGGTAAATAAAAAATCACTTCTCCAAAATTCATTTTTATTTCTAGTCTGACGCGACACGGGCGCGTTTCGTAAAACTTATTACATTTTCAAAGACTTCACAAATACACAACTGATTAGAACTTACGTATCTCTGATTTTATATCTACATTTGAGTGAGGTGGGAGGGGTGATGTGGCATTAACACAAGACAGAACAAGAGGGGATATTAATAGGGTATTAAAAGTATCAACACAAGACAGAACAGAAACAATGGGTATTGAATAGAAGTGTTTGTAGAAAGCCTATTGGTCCATATTTCTTGATGCTTCTATATTGGAGCGGAGTCTTGAGGTGGGTAGAATATAGTTGTGCAATAATTGGCTGTTGATTGCTGGTGTTGACTTCTTGATGTGTAGTGCCTCGCAAACGTCAAGCCGCCTGCTATCGCTGTATCTATCGATGATTTCTGTGTTGTTTACTAGGATTTCTCTGGCGATGGTTTGGTTATGGGAAGAGATTATATGTTCCTTAATGGAGCCCTGTTGCTTATGCATCGTTAAACGCCTAGAAAGAGATGTTGTTGTCTTGCCTATATACTGGGTTTTTTGGAGCTTACAGTCCCCAAGTGGGCATTTGAAGGCATAGACGACGTTAGTCTCTTTTAAAGCGTTCTGTTTTGTGTCTGGAGAGTTTCTCATGAGTAGGCTGGCCGTTTTTCTGGTTTTATAGTAAATCGTCAGTTGTATCCTCTGATTTTTGTCTGTAGGGATAACGTTTCTATTAACAATATCTTTCAGGACCCTTTCCTCCGTTTTATGAGCTGTGGAAAAGAAGTTCCTGTAAAATAGTCTAATAGGGGGTATAGGTGTTGTGTTAGTTGTCTCTTCAGAGGTTGCATGGCTTTTCACTTTCCTTCTTATGATTCCTTCTTTCCTTCTTATGATGTGACATCATAAGAAGGAAAGTGAAAAGCCATGCAACCTCTGAAGAGACAACTAACACAACACCTATACCCCCTATTAGACTATTTTACAGGAACTTCATTCCCACAACTCATAAAACGGAGGAAAGGGTCCTGAAAGATATTGTTAATAGAAACGTTATCCCTACAGACAAAAATCAGAGGATACAACTGACGATTTACTATAAAACCAGAAAAACGGCCAGCCTACTCATGAGAAACTCTCCAGACACAAAACAGAACGCTTTAAAAGAGACTAACGTCGTCTATGCCTTCAAATGCCCACTTGGGGACTGTAAGCTCCAAAAAACCCAGTATATAGGCAAGACAACAACATCTCTTTCTAGGCGTTTAACGATGCATAAGCAACAGGGCTCCATTAAGGAACATATAATCTCTTCCCATAACCAAACCATCGCCAGAGAAATCCTAGTAAACAACACAGAAATCATCGATAGATACAGCGATAGCAGGCGGCTTGACGTTTGCGAGGCACTACACATCAAGAAGTCAACACCAGCAATCAACAGCCAATTATTGCACAACTATATTCTACCCACCTCAAGACTCCGCTCCAATATAGAAGCATCAAGAAATATGGACCAATAGGCTTTCTACAAACACTTCTATTCAATACCCATTGTTTCTGTTCTGTCTTGTGTTGATACTTTTAATACCCTATTAATATCCCCTCTTCTTCTGTCTTGTGTTAATGCCACATCACCCCTCCCACCTCACTCAAATGTAGATATAAAATCAGAGATACGTAAGTTCTAATCAGTTGTGTATTTGTGAAGTCTTTGAAAATGTAATAAGTTTTACGAAACGCGCCCGTGTCGCGTCAGACTAGAAATAAAAATGAATTTTGGAGAAGTGATTTTTGATTTACCTCCAACAGTGAAGCGTAATGTACGAAAGATTGAGAAAATTCGTGTTAGAATTATTAATCTTACTTTTTCGGTCATATTTAATAATATATGTCTACAGGAAAGACTGCTACCAAAATATACTAATATATATATATATATATATATATATATATATATATATATATATATATATATATATATATGTCGTACCTAGTAGCCAGAACGCACTTCTCAGCCTACTATGCAAGGCCTGATTTGCCTAATAAGCCAAGTTTTCATGAATTAATTGTTTTTCGGCAACCTAACCTACCTAACCTAACCTAACCTAACTTTTTCTGCTACCTAACCTAACCTAACCTATAAAGATAGGTTAGGTTAGGTTAGGTAGGGTTGGTTAGGTTCGGTCATATATCTACGTTAATTTTAACTCCAATAAAAAAAAATTGACCTCACACATAATGAAATGGGTAGCTTTATCATTTCATAAGAAAAAAATTAGAGAAAATATATTAATACAGGAAAACTTGGCTTATTAGGCAAATCGGGCCTTGAATAGTAGGCCGAGAAGTGCGTTCTGGCTACTAGGTACGACATATATATATATATATATATATATATATATATATATATATATATATATATATATATATATATATATATATATATATATATATATATATATATATATATATATATATATATATATATATGTCGTACCTAGTAGCCAGAACTCACTTCTGAGCCTACTATGCAAGGCCCGATTTGCCTAATAAGCCAAGTTTTCATGAATTAATTGCTTTTCGACTACCTAACCTACCTAACCTAACCTAACCTAACTTTTTCGGCTACCTAACCTAACCTAACCTATAAAGATAGGTTAGGTTAGGTTAGGTAGGGTTGGTTAGGTTCGGTCATATATCTACGTTAATTTTAACTCCAATAAAAAAAATTGACCTCTTACATAATGAAATGGGTTGCTTTATCATTTCATAAGAAAAAAATTAGAGAAAATATATTAATTCATGAAAACTTGGGTTATTAGGCAAATCGGGCCTTGCATTGTAGGCTGAAAAGTGAGTTCTGGCTACTAGGTACGACATATATATATATGCCGTACCTAGTAGCCAGAACGCACTTCTCAGCCTACTATGCAAGGCCCGATTTGTCTAATAAGCCAAGTTTTCATGAATTAATGTTTTTTCGACTACCTAACTTACCTAACCTAACCTAACCTAATTTTTTCGGCTACCTTCAATAGATCTATTTTCGATACATACTGCGCACTTCCAATCCGATCTATACAATCATCAATGCGTGGTATCGGATGCAAGTCAGCGACTGTAACCTCGTTCACCTTCCTGTAATCAGTACACAATCGGTTAGTGTCTTCTTTCTTTTTCACAAGGAGACAAGGTGAAATCCAGTCACTGTCGCTAACTTCAGCCCACAAAATCTTGACACATATACACTTCCCTTCACAGGCAAGAGGACTAACACCTGATCTCCTTCCTGAAACTTCCTGTCCTTCGCCTTCCAGTCATAATATTTGACCATCTCCGCCTGGGACGTCCTTAAATTTTCCTTGGACAACTCTCTTGCCCTAGAGTCGCTCTCTAAAAGTTTTCACATATTGTCCCACATCCACCTTCTGCCTTTCCTCAGTGAGCTGTTCTTTCAATGCGCTAACTGGACTCCTCACTGAGAGTCCGTATACAAATGGAAACGGGGTGAACCCAAGCGATTCTACCACCGCATCCCCGATGGCAAATAATTCGATGGCAACGCCTCGTTCCACTTACTCCCTTCCTTAGCGCAGTATATTCTTAACAAACTCTTCAGCGCTCCATGGAAATGCTTCAACGCCCCCTGCGACTAAATGTGATACGGTGATGGGCACACTTGTTCTACCCTATATGCTCTTACAGTTTCCGTGAACAGTTTCGATTGAAAGATGCTCCCATGGTCCGTCTGGATAATCGTGGGCATTCCTACCAATGCAATGTAGTTCTGCAGTCTATCCAGAACGGCTCGTGATGTTACTTTCCTCAAGGGGACCGCTTCGAGGAAACGGGTAGCTGTACACAATATGGTCAACAAATACTCGTGGCCTTTCCTGGTCCTGGGCAACGGGCCTACACAGTCTACCAGGATCCTCTTGAAAGGCTAACCAAAAGCTGGGAAAGGCCTCGAAGGTGCCTTTGGTATAGTCGGGGCCGGCTTACTTGCACGCTGGCACGCCAAACATGTCTGACAATATCTTTTCACATCCTTCCATATGTTTGGTCAATAGAAGTGCTCTTCTTCAAGGTCTTTTTCACACCCAAGTGCCCTGCCATATCCACGGAGTGGGCCAGTTCTAACACCACCGCCCTAAACTCCTTCGACACTAATACTTGGTGCTTTTCTAACCACACTTTATCCGCGCGGCTTTATCTGGTCGCTACTTCCTCATCAATATGTCATTGCCCATATAATAATGCACAGGGGACTCCGGACATGAGTGTCCCCTCCCCCTTTCGCCTCCTTGATCAGATCTATGATTTCGTCTTTCTGTGCCATAATCAGGTCCACTCTGTTCACGCTGAATCGTTCAGGCAGGGTCATCTTCACTTCTGGCCTCACCGAGCCTTCACTTTCCTGAGCTGAGCCTTCACTGAACAGCCCCAACACTTCCACGTTGATCTCTTCCTTCGATGGAGTCGACACTGCCACATCGTCCCCAGTATCACCCTCGGCGGCTACATCCGACTCTGTCACTACACAATCCAGGGTACACAATGACCAGGCTGTCCTCTGCCTTATCCGGGCAGGATAAGCTAGGATGCTAGCTAGGTCTTCTTTGTCCTGTGTTCCATCCATACCACTGCCCTTCTGGCACTCCTCTGGTACAGCTTTCACTACTAGCTCTAGTAACATCTTGGATCCACACATGTCATTCCCCTGGAACACTTGGACTCCTGGAACAGGTATGTTGGGGTATACTCCCAACATCACCTCCGCCGACATATAATCCGACTTTAGCTGGATAACACACACGGGCATATCACTCTGAGACAACAACCCATGTACCTTTATCTTCCTACTGCCAGCTAACACTCTATCATCCCCAATTAGGACTCTCAGAATCAAATTCTGATTACCTCCAGTATCCCTGAGGATACTAACCTCCACCTCAGGTTGGCCTTCTATGCTGACCCAACCTTTACTGATGAACGGCCAATACCGCTCGTTCACTAAGTGTACTTTCTATGTCCTGTAATAAATTAATACATTTGTTTTGGGGGTCACACAAGGTCAGGGTCACAACTCTCCTGCCTGTCTACAATCTTTCTTCATGTGACCAAATCTGTTACAATTGTAACATCTCATTTGGGAGAAGTCCCTTCTATATGTTCCCCAGTGGCTCTGACTCTGCCCACTCGTATTGGAGTTTCTCAGACCAGGCACACTACTTGTACTCTGTGGGGTTTGACTAGACTCTTGATGTCTCGGTACATACTTGGTTTCCTGTTTGTTTCCAGCAGGCGGACTCGGCAACTTTCCTTCCTGGGGTTTAAAGCTAACTGGCCTGTTTGTCCACCAAAATTTCTTCTGCCCTTGACTCTACTGGGTCTGCCATTGTTATGTTTCGCCTCACTTTTCACCTTGTTTTCCATTAGGCTCCTGTAAGCCTCTGTAATCATGTCTGCCCTATCTGCAGCATCTCTTACATCTTTCATTCCTGCCTCTTGGATTTGGAACTTCGTATCGGGGTGCATCATTTCTAGGAATTTCTCCATGATCATTAAAGGTTTTAGATCAGCATAAGATCCAACACCGGCAGCCTCCATCCACCTCTGAAACACCTTTCCAGATCCCTTGCTGTCTCCACAAACATACTTGCTGGAGCCTTCACCATTTCTCTGAAGCGTTTCCTATAAGCTTTTGGGATCAACTGAAACGAGCGTAATATGTTATTCTTTACTGTCACATAATCTCGGCATTCCTCCAGTGACAGTTGGGTATATGCCTCTCTGGCGGCACCGGTCAACCTGAATTGAACCAATTGGGATCATTCTTCCTTGTGGCCACTCTTTGATGGCCACCTTCTCGAAATGTTCGAAAAAGCTCTCTGCCTTCTCAGGCACAAATAGGGGAATGTCCATTTCTCTGACTTTATTATCGTGTGGGTGTGATACATGGGTGGGGCTCTCTGGCAACCCATGTTCAACCCTTTGCTCTGGCAAAGTTTTATTGACTTCTATCTGCATTTGTTTTGTTCTCTCTTTTTCCCTTTCGACTTGGGCTTTCTATTCTTCTTTCTCCTGTTCCAACTCTATTTCTTGTATTCTGGTTTTCTCTTTTACTACTTCAAGTCTGATTTTCTCCTTTTCTACCTCTAGTTATGTTTTCTCTTTTTCCTTTTCTATCTCCAGTCTGGTAGCTACCTCCATAACAAACCTGGTTATGCATATTGGGAATGTCAAGACCCACAAGCCTGGAAACCCACTTCGGCCAATCATCAGCCAGATACCCACACCCTCATACAGACTAAGCGACTTTACTGCTTGCTGACTTCTTATGTACCTTGTGCTTTTAGTCTGAAGTCTCCAAAGGATTTCGTTCACTTACTGTGGGAGCACGGGCCACAGGGATAAGATCCTCTATGGATGTAGAGT
This sequence comes from Procambarus clarkii, assembly GCF_040958095.1. Lineage (NCBI taxonomy): Eukaryota > Metazoa > Arthropoda > Malacostraca > Decapoda > Cambaridae > Procambarus > Procambarus clarkii. The sequence continues at coordinate 26,726,563 of NC_091174.1, forward strand.
CGCTGTTTACCAACGTACCTGTGGATGAAACAATCGGGATGAGTACGGACAGAGTGTATCGTGATCCTGCACTAAAGAGGCACCCTTCTTGAGTCCAGATGGGCACATGTATAAGCAAGTAGATGGGGTCACCATGGATTATCCCCTAGGTGTCCTGTTTGTGAGCTTCTACATGGGTACCATAGAGCATAGGGTCTTAGTTGACATGGACTTGAAACCCGCCATATACTGTAGGTATGTTGACGACATTTTTATGCAGGTACCTGATGTCAGACGTCTGCAACAGTTGAAGGAGGCATTCGAGCAGAATTCTGTGTTAAGTTTCACTTTTTCAATATGGAGAAAGATGGGAAGTTGGCTTTTCTGGATGTAACAGTCACGGAAAGGACCAAAGGCTTCCACATTGCAGTCTTCACTAAGAAAACAAACATAGGAATGTGCCTTAATGCCTATAATGACTGCCCAGACAGGTACAAGAGGAGTGTTGTCAACGTTTACGTCGACTGGGCTCTTAGTCACAGCTCAGGATGGAAGCAAGTTGATGAAGAACTCTGTTGGGTAAGGCAGATCCCAGTCCACAATGACTTTTCTTACGGTTATGTTGAAGACACCATAAAAAGAAAGGTGAAACGCCATGCAATCTCCGAAGAGTCAACTCACACAACACTTGTACCCCCTATTAGACTGTTTTACAGGAACTTCTTTTCGACGACTCATAAAACGATATAAAGTGTCCTGAAAGATATTATTAATTAGAACGTTATCCCTACAGACAAAAATCGGAAAATACATATGATAATCTACTACAAAAGCAAAAAAACGGCCAACCTACTCATGAAAAACTCCCCAGACACCAAACAGAGCGCCTTGGAAGGAAACCAACGTTGTCTGTGCCTTCACATGCCCACTTGGAGACTGAAAGCTCCAAAAAACTCAGTATATAGGCAAGACAACAATGTCTCTTTCTAGGCGATTATTAATGCACAAACAACAGGGCTCCATATCTTGAGATGATTTGATTGATTGAAATGATTTCAGGGGTTTAGTGTCCTCGCGGCCCGGTCCTCGACCAGGCCTCCACCTCCAGGAAGCAGCCCGTGATAGCTGACTAACTCCCAGGTACCTATTTTACTGCTAGGTAACAGGGGCATAGGGTGAAAGAAACTCTGCCCATTGTTTCTCGCCAGCGCCCGAGATCGAACCCGGGACCATAGGATCACAAGTCCTGCGTGGTGTTTGCTCGGCCGACCGGCTTCCTAATCCATCAAGGAACATGTAATCTCTTCTCACAATCAGACTATCACCAGAGAAATCTTAACAAGCAACACAGAAATCATCGATAGATACAGCGATAGTAGGAGACTCGACATCAGTGAGGCATTACACATCAAAAAGTCAACACCAGCAATCAACAGCCAATTAATGCATATCTTTATTCTACCCACTTCAAGACCCCGAACCAACATAAAAGCAGCAAGAGAAAATATGGGCATATAGGCCTTCTGTAGCTGCTTTCATTCCTATGTTTTGGTACCCAATTCATACCCACTACACCCAAAACATTTGTATCATATCACCTCACAAGAAATGAATATAAGCATGATATATGTTAAGTGTAAACCAGTCTTTGAAAATGTAAGAGCCCTTATGAAACGTTTTTATGCGGCAGACCAAAAATAAAAATGTAAAAAACGAATTTTGGAGTGTTAACTTTTCAATTACCCTCGACATTGAAGAAAAACGTAAGAAATATTGAGAAGATTCGTGTTAGAATTATTAATCCTACCCTATCGATCATATTCAACAACATATGTTTACAAGAAATACTGATACCAAAATAAACTCACACCCTAGAAGTGACTCGAACTCATACTGCCAGGAGCAATCTGCAGGTGGTGTACAGTGCACCTTAACCACTCGACCAACATGTGAGTTTTCGGTGTGAGTTTTCAGTTGCATATATGCCTGGGGACCATTCAGGCTTGTTCGCATTTGTGTTCCTCATGTGTGCCCCAAAGAATGAGGTGATTTGATAAAATACTATGCCCAAGATTACCATCCGAGGTCCGGCGGGATGATGGGGAATTAGCCTCGGCTACCATCATCTTTTGTCCAGTCGTGTGGGTCGAGTGGTTAAGGTGTCCTGTACACCAGCTGCAGAGTGTTCCTGGCAATATGGGTTCGAGTCACTTCTGGGGTGCGAGTTTTCAGTTGCATACGTGCCTGGGGACCATTCAGGCTTGTTAGAATTTCTATGGGAGGAACTGCCCAAATATATTTTGAGCTTGCAGACCAATAAATTATTGGAACTTATCAAATTGTGCTTAAGAGACAATTATTTTAGTTTTAATCAAATAAAATTCAAACAAACATTTGGAATGACGATGGACAATCCTTTTCCCCAGTTTTGAACAGTTTGTATATGGAAATCTTCGAAACAAAAATCTTATCCAGGATTATCCTTGCTAATATAGTTTGGTTTAGGTATGTTGATGATATTTTGTGCTTATGGCCGTGTGACCAAGACCAAATAGTTTTTCTTAATGCACTTAATTCTTTGATACCTTCAATAAAATTCACTTGTGAGAATGAGGAGAATGGTACTCTTCCGTTTTTGGACATTATGATTCATAGAGTCACTAGAAAGTTTAAATTTATCGTGTATAGGAAACTTACCAACGTGGGGTCGTATGTTCATTTTTATTCGAATCATCATAGTAAAGTTAAACAGGCAGTATTTTCAGGAATGTTTCTGCGAGCTTTGAGGGTATGCAGCCCTGAGTTTTTTGATGAAGAGATTGCTAAAATATATGAAATTTGGAAGAGTTTACAATATCCTAAGATGTTTTTGGATTCCTCGTTCGGACAAGCCAAGCGTACGTTCTAAAATCACGTCCCCAAAGCGAAACCAGAAATTAAAAACTCATTGGTGGTACCTTATGCGAGTAGACTTGAAAAACTGTCTCCGGTTTTTAAGAAACTTAATATCAATTTGGTGTTCACTAATAGTACGATCAAGTCTAATTTAATAAAAAAAACTCCCCTGGTACAGCAGGTTGTGTGTATTCGATTCCCTGCAATGATTGTGATTCTGTGTACCTTGGACAAACAGGAAAATCCTTACAATTGCGGTTGTCACAACATGCTTATAGTATTAGAACTGCATAAACGTCTAGTGCATTGTATCTGCACACGAGTTTATGCGATCACACTATTAACTGGAATGGGGCGAAAAGCATTACCAATTGTGGCGATTTCGTGGAACGGAATTTGATTGAGTCTGCTGTAACCAGTCAGTGTTCAAATCTTCTTAATGTTAGTACTGGTATGTACAAACTTCATCCATTGTTAAGTTATAATATTGCACATCAGTTTAAGAAAAAACTCTGATAGGGAGGGTTACAATGTCTCATTACAATATTATATTCATATATTGTGTGTTCATGAGGCTTTTCTTTAACCTTTCATCCTTATTCTCTGACCGCTTAATCATATTTGACCATTCTAAGCTAAGCTATACCTGTTTCTGGTTAATTCTTTCCCTAGAGATGGGTTGGTCAGGTTCCAGGTGTTGGCCTGTACCTTCCCTCTCTTTCTTCTAGTCAGTCTGGTGTTGACAACGGCTTTAATCAGGCCGAAACGTTCATCTTCCTTTCACATCTCACTGTGGATTTTCCGCATATATATACATATATATAATATATATATATATATATATATATATATATATATATATATATATAATATAATATAATATAATATAAATATATATATATATATATATATAATATATATATATATATATATAACTGAAAACTCACACCCCAGAAGTGACTCGAACCCATACTCCCAGAAGCAACGCAACTGGTATGTACAAGACGCCTTAATCCACTTGACCATCACGACCGGACAAAATGAGGTGATAGCCGAGGCTATTTGAACCACCCCACCGCCGGCACTCGGATATCACCTCATTTTGTCCGGTCGTGATGGTCAAGTGGATTAAGGCGTCTTGTACATACCAGTTGCGTTGCTTCTGGGAGTATGGGTTCGAGTCACTTCTGGGGTGTGAGTTTTCAGTTGCATATTGTCCTGGGGACCATTCAGGCTTGTTCGCATATATATATATATATGTATATATATGTATATATGTATATATATGTATATATATGTATATATATTAGTATATTTTGGTAGCAGTCTTTCCTGTAGACATATATTATAAACATATGACCGAAAAAGTAAGATTAATAATTCTAACACGAATTTTCTCAATGTTTCTTATATTTTTCTTCACTGTTGATGGTAACTGAAAAAATCAATTGTCCAAAATTCATTTTTATTTCTAGTCCGACGCAACACTTGAGCGCGTTTCATAAAACTTATTACATTTTCAAAGACTTTAGTTTACACACACACAACTATAACTGAACAGAGCTTAAACATCTTCGATTTTTTATACCTGCATTTGGGTGAGGTGATATGTTACAACAGTTTTGGATGAGGTGAAAACAAACTTTCAACACAAGACAGAACACGAAACAATGGGTATAATATTTTGTAAGTTAAAGGGAAGAATAGAAGTAACTGCAGAGGGCCTATTGGCCCATATATCTTGATGCTTTTATAATCTTCTTAAGCTCTGTTCATTTATAGTTGTGTGTGTGTAAACTAAAGTCTTTGAAAATGTAATAAGTTTTACGAAACGCGCTCAAGTGTCGCGTCGGACTAGAAATAAAAATGAATTTTGGAGAATTGATTTTTCAGTTACCATCAACAGTGAAGAAAAATATAAGAAACATTGAGAAAATTCGGGTTAGAATTATTAATCTTACTTTTTCGGTCATATTTAATATATATATATATTATATATATATATATATATATTATATATAGTGACGGGAAAGTGTTGGAGTGTTGATGTTCGGCAGTCCTCCAATGGCAGGTGTCAATGCCTGGTCACACATATTATAAAAGATAGACTGCTTGCCTGTTGTCTGTGGTAAGTGAGAGGGAGGAACACGTAAAACACAAAGTATGAACAATGAAACTTTAATATATTTACTTAAAACATAAATGAAAATAAAGACAAATCTCGTGGGAATGAAAAATACAATTAAGTAACAAAGATAAATGCAAATACAATGTGAGACACAATAGTATAAAGATAAAATGGTGCTGAGAATATCGGCTATGGCTGAGACCTCCCTTCGTATACAAGCCAGTGAGCTTAGTATGCCAGAGATGTCAACTCTAAGAGCACAAAGAATATTCTGAAGTTGATAGCTTGTCAGGGCTCCAACGTTGATTCAGGTAGATGGCGCAGAGGTGCAGTGTTCAGTTGCGCGGTCGGCGAGTCACCAATCAGGAGCAGGCAGGCTGGAATGAGTAGTTTGCTGGTTGACGACAAGCCGGCGTGGAGGGTGTGTGGAGTGGGGGAATCTTGGGTACGTTTTGCCTCCTGGTCAAAACATTTTGTGCTACCGGTGGACGTATCTTGAATGTAGCATCTTATACTTGTTAACTGGACGTAACTTGAGGTAGGGAAGAGCAGGCTCAATCTCTCTAGAAAGAGATTATCCTCACAATATATATATATATATATATATATATATATATATATATATATATATATATATATATATATATATATATAATGTATATATATATATATATATATATATATATATATATATATATAGTAGGCATTCATCAGTCTCAGGAGTCTATAGAGTTGCGCTCTTGTTGTCGGTCTGGAGTGGCCTCACCAGGGCGCAAAGCTAGGGTAGGCTGATTCGGGGGAGAAGCTGTTACCCAGGCAGCAGGTCCCCCCTCTCCATGGCGCTGAAAGTCTCCAATGGGAGACTCCCAGGCCCTGACCACGGCGGTCTCTCCGGGGTTGGAGGTCCCTGTGCCCTTCTTCACCACCTTCGAGGTCAACCCAGGGTATATATATATATATATATATATATATATATATATATATATATATATATATATATATATATATAACTGAAAACTCACACCCCAGAAGTGACTCGAATCCATACTGCCAGGAGCACTCTGTTGGCGAACAGGATCCCTTAACCGCTCGACCAAAACTAGGAAATGTGTGCAATGATCAACAAATAAACTGAAGCATAGACTGGAAAATTTAACAGAAAATTGTGATTGGATTAAACATGCAAATTGCAATTTTCTTATAAATTTATCTGATACAGTCTTGGACAAAAACACCACTACTGCTCTTGGTTATGACCTAAGTTTCAATGCCACTAGGACTTAAATAGTGTCAAAATAGCTAAAGGTTTTTGTAGCTTGGAAAGAAATCAGCGTCACTTTTATCTCTAAATGGATTAAGAAAATAACCAACAGCAGCGGTATTAAAATTCTCTTTTTTTTTTATACATACAGCACCCTTTACATGGTACACTCTTGTAGTAGCCTGTGTTATATTGTATTTTTTGTATGCGGTGTATGATGCAATCTTTTTCTGTCCGCTTTACTCAGTTTAGAATCTTGTCCATGGAACACATATTTCGTTGTCTTGCGTATGGTATACTCTTCTTGGTAACCTGTGTTTGGTATACTATTCGTACTGTTCTTTATACTCTACACTACTCTTAGTACCCTGTGTATAAATTAAACTGTTTTTATTATACTGTTTATTATATAATAATTTTGGTATCTTGTATATAGAATAATTAATTTGGTATCATGTGGATTGTATACGCGGTCAGTATCTTGTTGGTTGAATACGATGGTTAGTATCCTTTGTATGGCTATTTTGTATTTTTAGTTTGCTGTATATTTTGTACTTTTTAAAACATTCTGCATAGGAACATACACTTATAGAAGTCATTGCATTGTATACTCTGTTTTATATTCTATAAATTGTTCAATAAATCCCTGTACTATATGTTTAACAGATCTCTAATCCTGTCCATGGAGGACAAAAGAAAATGTATATGTTGGTTAGCATTGTAAATGTGTGGCCACGTCTGTGGTAGAAAATAATAATAATAACAACAAATTCTATACTTGGAAAACTGTTAAGTTTCCAAGGCATCGAATACAGGTCTTAGAAGCTTGTTTAATGTAAACTCCATATGTTATCCTGTGCATAGTGTACACATTTCGATTTTTATGTGTCGTACACTTTTTAAGTACCCTTTTTATGCTATTCTTTGTTTTTGAGTATCCTGTGTGCGGTATTCTACTGCTTCTATCCTGTGTGCGGTATTCTACTGCTTCTATCCTGTGTGCGGTATTCTACTGCTTCTATCCTGTGTGCGGTATTCTACTGCTTCTATCCTGTGTGCGGTATCCGCTTGCTTATCACATGTGTGCGGTATTCTATTGCTTGTATCCTGTGTGTAATTTTTCTCATATCTGTATCCTATGTATGCCGTACTATTTAATTATTTGTTTGTCGCATACTCGTTTTAGTATGCTGCTCATTGTATGCTCATTTTCTGCTATTCCATTTATGGTATTCTAATTTTTAACCTTATGTATGGCATTAATCTTTAGTATCCTGTGTCTTCTTTACTTTACTTAGTCTTTTGTGTGGTATACTTCTTCATTTATTACTATGTATACATTATGTTTAATATCAGGCGTAATGTATACTTTATTTAGTATGCTGTATATGTGGAATACTTTTGTTAGTATGTGTATGATAAATTGTACTTTATATCCTGACTAGGGTATTCCTTATAAATATTATTTATATATTATTCACTTTTGCGTATCCTGTGTAATGTATACCCCTTTAAGTATCCTGTGTAATGTATACCCCTTTAAATATCCTGTGTAATGTATACCCCCTTTAAATATCCTGTGTAATGTATACCCCTTTAAGTATCCTGTGTAATGTATACCCCTTTAAATATCCTGTGTAATGTATACCCCCTTTAAATATCCTGTGTAATGTATACCCCTTTAAATATCCTGTGCACAAAATACACTCTCACCCCCTTTAAATATCCTGTGCACAAAATACACTCTCACCCCCTTTAAATATCCTGTGCACAAAATACACTCTCACCCCCTTTAAATATCCTGTGCACAAAATACACTCTCACCCCCTTTAAATATCCTGTGCACAAAATACACTCTCACCCCCTTTAAATATCCTGTGCACAAAATACACTCTCACCCCCTTTAAATATCCTGTGCACAAAATACACTCTCACCCCCTTTAAATATCCTGTGCACAAAATACACTCTCAGGTATCAAGTGTGAAGAATACTATTTCATGATTCTTGTATATGGTATACTCTCTCTTTTGCATTCTATGTATCTTTTTAGAATCCTGGTTTTAGTAAACTCCTTTTTCTAAACTGTATATATCACAGTCTCGAGACTACGCTGAATAATTTTTAGTATCCTATGTATGGTTTAATCTTTTTTGTATCCTAAATGTGGCATACTTTTTTTAATCCAGTGTATAACTCCTGTTTAGTATCCTCTGTATAGTGTATTCATTTTAGTATCCACTGTATAGAATGCTCTTTTTAGTGTTTTGTGAAGGAATACGCTTTTATTAGCAATAGAATATAGAGTGAATTATATTCTGTGTATTAAAACGTGCATGTGGAATACTCTTGTATATATTCTGCTTAGGTAATATACATTTTCAGTATCAGTGTATTATATACTCTTAAATATTCTGTGTCTGGTAAACTCATTTCAGTGTCGTAAGTTTCTTAAAGTGTTTTATTGTCTTGAATGTTATATGTTTATTATCCTGTGTGTGGTATACTTTCTTTGGTATCCTGTGTATAAGCTTTTAATATCCAGTATACGGTATACTCCGTTTAGTATCCTGTGCATTGCATATTCTCATATTTTTCTGTTTTGAGTATACACATTTAATATCCTGTGAAGTGTATGTTTTATCTTAGTGTCCAATTTATTGTATATTAATTTTTACTATTCTGAGTGTGGTATACTCCAGCCCATCTCCGGTTTTGATAGTACTTATAGGAAGGATGAGGACCATACTACATATACCGACGAACAACGCAATTAGAAATTAGAAATTGGTTCTATTGAATTAGGACAAACTAGAAAACGAATTTTACTTATGTTGCAAAGACAAACTAAATTAACCTAGCCTAACCTTCCTAGGACTAATACACGGTATCTGAGGCCTAATTTAGTACATATGGGTACTATACTAAGCCTAGGAATATTTAAGTATTTTTTTAGTTTCATTTCTTTCGGACTCTATAAAGTGAATAGTACAAAATTGTACTATCTAATTGCCTAATGTGTCAATGCTTGCACTATGATGCATATATTTACAAAACGTACTATGTAAACAGGAGGATACACATTAACAGGAAGGAGGATTGTAAACAGGAAAATGTACCTACTTATGTCAGACCAATCCTGGCGTATGCAGCTCCAGCCTGGAGCATATACCTAGTTAAACACAAAGCAAAGTCAGAGAAGATTCAGAGGAATGCCACCAGACTAGTCCCAGAAATGAGATGTATGAGCTACAAGGCTACGGGAGCTAACCCTCGCGTCCCTGGAAGACGGAAGAGTAAAGGCAGACATGATCATCTCCTACAAAATTTTCAGGCGAATTGGCAGGGTGGACAAAGACAAACTATTTAACATGAGTGGAACACTAACAAGGGTACACATGTAGAAACTTATTTCCTAAATCAGCCACAGAGGCATTAGGAAGAATTTGTTTAGTGTCAGAGTAGTTAAGAAATGGAATGCATTAGGCAGTGATGTGGTGAAGGAAGACTCCATTCACAGTTTCAAATGTAGATTTGGTAGTGCCCAATCGGCTCCAGAAACTGTACATCAGTTGATTGACAGTTGAGAGGCGTATGCACGTTTTAGTATGCACTTTCTAGTATCCTATGCATGGTAAACTCTTTCTAGTATTATGTTTATGGTATACTCTTTCTAATTTCCTGTTTATTGTATACTCTTTCTAGTATCCTGTTTATTATATACTTTTCTTAGTATAACGTGCATGTATGCCGATTTTAGTATACTCTAAAGCAAGGGTGTGGAAATTTGGATATTTATAACATCATTCAAGGGCCATACAAAAGTATCAACTTAAAAATTAGCCTACTGCATTGTATCAAACATTTAATTAACTAACCACTAATGTGTTGGGGAAATTGCTACCTTTTTGGAAGGCGAGTAATGTTAGCTGGTATCACAAGCACACATACGCACACATGCACAAACACATTCAAACCTACACATGCACACACACACATGAGTGTGATATAAGGGAAGTTAAATTGGAAGCCCCCTTGGAAATGAGTGATCACAGTGTACTGATCTTTGAGTACTTGGTAGAGCTAGGATTTGTCTCCCCCCAAAAAAGAACTAGGAAACAAAAGGCTGGCCTACCGAAAGGGAAATTATGAGGAGATGAGAAGTTTCCTAAGGGGTATACCATGGGACACAGAACTCAGAGTTAGGTCTGTACAATACATGATGGACTATGTCACCCAAAAGTGTCAGTAGGCAGTAAAAAGGTTTATCACGGCCCGACAGGAAAAAACCGAGAAGCAAAAGAAGAATCCATGGTTTAAAAGGAAATGTATGAAAGCAAAGGAGCTGAACAAAAGGGCGTGGAGGAACTTCCGAAATAACAGAACACCAGAAAGTAGAGAGAGATACCAGAGAACCAGGAACGAGTATGTTAGTGTGAGAAGAGCAGCTGAGAAAAGGTTTGAAAATGATATGGCTAATAAAGTCAAGACCGAACCAAAGCTACTACACAGTCACATCATGAGGAAAACAACAGTGAAGGAACAGGTGATGAAACTTAGAACGGGTGAGGACAGGTACACAGAGAACGACAAAAAGGTGTGTGAGAAACTCAACAAAAGGTTCCAGGAGGTCTTCACAATCGAACAAAGAGAGGTCACTGCGCTAGGAGAGGTGGCAGTAAACCAGGCGGTCTTGGAAGGGTTCGAAATTACACGAGATAAGGTCAAGAAGCACCCATTGGAGCTAGACATGGGAAAGGCTGTTGGGCAGGACGGACTCTCACCATGGGTAGTGAAAGAGTGTGCAGGAGTACTTTGTTTTCCACTCTCCATAGTGTATAGTAGGTCACTGGAAACGTGAGACCTACCAGAAATATGGAAGACGACTAATGTAGTCCCAATATACAAAAAGGGTAACAGACAAGACGCACTGAGCTACAGGCCAGTGTCCTTAACTTGTATACCCTGCAAGGTGATGGAGAAGATCGTGAGAAAAAAACTAGTAACATATATGGAGAGAAGGGACTTCATGACAACCCATCAACATGGGTTCAGGGAGGGTAAATCTTGCTTTACAGGCTTAATAGAATTATTTGAGCAGGTGACAAAGATTAAGTAAGAAAGAGAAGACTGGGCGGACTGCATTTTTTTGGACTGTCGGAAAGCCTTTGACACAGTACCCCTTAAAAGGCTGATGCATAAGCTTGAGAAACAGGCAGGAATAACTGGTAGGGCGCTCCAGTGGATAAGGGAGTACCTAAGCAATAGAAAGCAGAGAATTACAGTGAGGGGTGAGACCTCAGATTGGCGTGAAGTCACCAGTGGAGTCTCATAGGGCTCGGTACTCGGACTTATCCTGTTTCTGATATACGTAAATGATCTCCCGGAGGGTATAGGATCATTCCTCTCAATGTTTGCTGACGACGCAAAAATTATGAGAAGGATTAAGACAGAGGAGGACAGCTTGCGGCTTCAAGAAGACCTGGACAACCTGCAGGTATTGTCGAACAAATGGTTGTTAGAGTTTAACCCAAGCAAATGTAATGTAATGAAGATAGGGGTAGGAAGCAGGAGACCAGATACAAGGTATCATTTGGGAGATGAAATACTTCAAGAGTCCGAGAGAGAGAAAGACCTGGGGGTTATCACGCCAGACCTGTCCCTTGAAGCTCATATCAAGAGGATAACTTCAGCGGCACATGCCAGGTTGGCTAACATAAGAACGGCCTTTAGGAACTTTTGTAAGGAATCTTTAAGAACTTTGTGTACCACATATCTCAGACCAATCTTGGAGTATGCGGCTCCAGCATGGAGTCTATATCTAGTCAAGCAAAAGAATAGGCATGAAAAGGTTCAAAGGTTTGCCACCAGACTAGTACCCGAACTGTACTAAGATTAGTACCCGGACTAGTATTGAGGGGTATGAACTACGAGGAGAGACAACGGGAATTAAACCTCACGTCACTGGGAGACAGAAGAGTTCATGAGAAGAGGGGACATGATCACCATACAAGATTCTAAGAGGAATTGATAGGGTAGATAAAGACAGACTATTTAACACAAGGAGCACACGCACTAGGGGACACAGGTGGAAATTGAGTGCCCAAATGAGCCATAGAGACGTCAGAAACAATTTTTTCACTGTCAGAGCAGTAGACAAATGGAATGCATTAGGAAGTGATGTGGTGGAAGCTGACTCCATACACAGCTTCAATTGTAGATATGATAGAGCCCAGTAGGCTCAGGAGCCTGTACATTAGTTGATTGACATTTGAGAGGCGGGACCAAAGAGCCAGAGCTCAACCCACGCAAGCACAACTAGGTAAGTACAACTAGGTAAGTATACACACACACACACACACACACACACACACACACACACACACACACACACACACACACACACACACACACACACACACACAAACACACACAAGAAGTCTTGGGTATGCCTTGATAGGGAGCAGACGTATAGGGGCGACGGTCCGTATATACCGAGGGAAAAAATAGGGTCATGGAAGCGGGTGTACTATGCAGTGGGAATCGGGACAGTGGAAACCAAACAGTGGCATTGTAATGCAACACATCAATCACATCTCATGGTGAATTATCTAGAGTGAATATAGAGAAGATAGCTAGTGAAGATCGATTACTTGAGGAAGCATCAGTGCACCAGCCGGGACCCACGTGGAGATCTGAAGATCACCACAGGATTGCCGACGACCCTCCGTGTATTCACCTAGAGTGCTTGCGGGGGGCTGTCTGGTGTCTCTCTCTGTAAGTCTTCAACAGTGTGAAGGTTTATATAATATCATATCATAAAAACTAAGGCATTCCATTCACTAATACAATCGTCAGTATTGTCAGGTAACAATACTACAGTCAGGTAACAAGGACAGAACTGTGAGCTCACTGGGAACCTAGATAAGCCACTAATCCCCCCGCTGTAATCTGAAGACAACACCTCACCCCCACCCACCAGTGTGGGCTCACTGGGCACCCACCAGCAACCACACGCACTCAAATACACACACACATCAGAGAGTCAGTTTCAGGGTGATGTACTCGAACATAGATGGGATCACAAGCAAGACAAGTGAACTAAGGGAAAGAGCACAAGAAGTTAACCCAGATGTAATCGGACTCACTGAAACAAAACTCTCTGGAATCATAACGAATGCCGTGTTTCCCCAGGAGGATACTGTAATAAGGAAAGAGAGGGAAGGTAGAGGAGGAGGCGGAGTGGCCCTACTCATGAGATGGGAATGGAGTTTTAAGGAGATGGCCATCCCGGGCTGTGAGGAGTTCAGAGACTACATAGCAGGCACCATAACAATGGGAGGACCAAGAATAGTAGTAGCAGTAATATACAACCCTCCACCAAATGACAGGAGACCCAGTCAAGAGTATGAAAACAACAACAAGGCAGTTAACACTATAATTGAGAGGGCAGCCTCTGCTGCCTGTAGAAATAGATCCCACCTGCTCATCATGGGCGACTTCAATCATGGAAAGATTGACTGGGAGAACAAGGAACCGCATGGAGGCGAGGATACGTGGAGAGCCAAACTATTGGAGGTGGTGACAAGCAACTTTTTAACGCAGCATGTCCGAGAACCCACAAGGATGAGAGGCAATGACGAACCAGCGAGACTCGACCTAGTCTTCACTCTGAACGACTCCGACATAAGAGAAATCGATTTTGAGGACCCAGTAGGAATGAGCGACCACAGTGTACTGGTGTTTGAGTACTTGATTGAAGAAGGGTTATTGAACTCGAGGAGGGATACCGAAACCAAAAGGTTAGCATACCGAAAGGGAAACTATGAGGGGATAAGAAAATTCCTAACAGATATAGCATGGGAAACAGAGCTCAGGGGAAAGACGGCCCAAGATATGATGGATTACATCACGCAGAAGTGCAAGGACGCAGCAAACAAGTTTGTCCCAGTCCAAAAGGAAAACAGAGAAATGAAGATGAGAAACCCATGGTTTAATCAAAGATGTAGGCTAGCTAAGCAGCAAAGTAAAAGGGCATGGAGAAACTATAGGAATAACAGGACACTGGAGAGCAGAGAAAGATACCAGAATGCCAGAAATGAATATGTCAGGATGAGAAGAGAGGCAGAAAGACAATACGAAAATGACATCGCAAGCAAGGCAAAGACTCAGCCTAAATTGTTGCATAGCCACATTAGGAGAAAAACAACAGTAAAGGAACAGGTTATGAGATTAAGGATAGGGGCGGAAGGATTCACTACAAATGACAAGGAAGTGTGTGAGGAATTGAATAAGAAATTCCAGGAGGTCTTCACCTTAGAACAAGGAGAAATTCCAGAGGTAAGTGAGGGAATAGCTAACCAGGAACCACTGGAAGAGTTTGAGATTACCAGTGGGGAAGTAAGGAAGTGTTTACTAGAGTTGGACGTGACGAAGGCTATAGGCCCAGATGGAATCTCCCCTTGGGTTCTAAAGGAAGGAGCAAGAGAACTGAGCCTACCACTCTCCATAGTGTATAACAAATCACTGGAAACAGGGGAACTGCCAGATATTTGGAAAGCAGCTAACGTAGTCCCGATATACAAGAAAGGGGATAGACAGGAGGCACTGAACTACAGGCCAGTGTCCCTAACCTGCATACCATGCAAACTGATGGAGAAGATTGTGCGAAAAAAACTAGTGGAGCATCTGGAGCGAAGGAACTTTGTAACACAGCATCAACATGGGTTCAGGGATGGCAGGTCCTGCCTCACAGGGTTACTTGAATTCTACGACCAGGCAACAAAAATAAGGCAAGAAAGAGAAGGGTGGGCAGACTGCATATTTTTGGATTGTCAGAAAGCCTTTGATACAGTGCCACACAAGAGGCTAGTGCGAAAGTTGGAGATGCAGGCTGGAGTGAGAGGGAAGGTACTCCGGTGGATAGAGGAATACCTAAGCAACAGGAGACAACGAGTCTGTGTGAGGGGTGAGGTCTCAGATTGGCGAGACGTCACAAGTGGAGTCCCGCAGGGGTCAGTCCTTGGACCTATACTGTTTCTGGTATATGTAAATGATCTCCCAGAGGGTATAGATTCGTTCCTCTCAATGTTTGCCGACGATGCAAAAATTATGAGGAGGATTGAAACAGAGGATGATAGTAGGAGGCTACAAGATGACCTGGATAGACTGAGTGAATGGTCCAACAAATGGCTGTTGAAGTTCAACCCGAGTAAATGCAAAGTAATGAAACTAGGCAGTGGAAACAGGAGGCCAGGCACAGGATACAGAATAGGAGATGAAGTACTTAATGAAACAGACAGAGAGAAAGATCTAGGAGTTGATATCACACCAAACCTGTCTCCTGAAGCCCACATAAAGAGAATAACGTCTGCGGCATATGCGAGGCTGGCTAACATCAGAACGGCGTTCAGGAACCTGTGTAAGGAATCATTCAGAATCTTGTACACCACATATGTAAGACCAATCCTGGAGTATGCGGCCCCAGCATGGAGCCCGTACCTTGTCAAGCACAAGACGAAGCTGGAAAAAGTCCAAAGGTATGCTACTAGACTAGTCCCAGAACTAAGAGGCATGAGTTATGAGGAAAGGCTGCGGGAAATGCACCTCACGACACTGGAAGACAGAAGAGTAAGGGGGGACATGATCACAACCTACAAAATCCTCAGGGGAATCGACCGGGTAAACAAGGATGAACTTTTCAACACTGGTGGGACGCGAACAAGGGGACACAGGTGGAAGCTGAGTACCCAAATGAGCCACAGAGACGTTAGAAAGAACTTTTTCAGTGTCAGAGTAGTTAGCAAATGGAATGCATTAGGAAGTGATGTGGTGGAGGCTGACTCCATACACAGTTTCAAATGTAGATATGATAGAGCCCAATAGGCTCAGGAATCTGTACACCAGTTGATTGACGGTTGAGAGGCGGGACCAAAGAGCCAGAGCTCAACCCCCGCAAGCACAATTAGGTGAGTACAATTAGGTGAGTACACATCCCCGAGGCATTAATCCCCCTCTTTGTCACTTCCTCTGTAGCATACCAGATATTCCCCCCCCTACCCCCAAAACCCTCCCACACAGTAGGACCTCCTTCATCTCCCTCACCCTCTCTCACCACCTGACCATCTGACCTGAAGTGACCATCTTTGCCTCCCCCCCCCCCTACAAAAATACACACAAGCACACGCAAACACACAAAGTGAGTGTGTGTTATTCACTATTCACCCAACTATTCCACTATTTTCCACTCCCCTCTCTTCCTCCCCTCTCTCTCACCCCTCTCTCTCACCCCACTCTCTCACCCCACTCTGACCCCTCTCTCTCCCCCCACTCTCCCCACCCACTCTCTCTCACCCACTTTCTCTCACCCACTCTCTCCCACCCACTCTCTCCCACCCACTCTCTCCCACCCTCTCTCTCTCTCTCTCTCTCTCTCTCTCTCTCTCTCTCTCTCTCTCTCTCTCGCTCTCTCTCTCTCTCCTTCACCCCGCTTGCCCTCCTCCTCCTGACAAATCCTATCACAGCATAACAGGAACAGAGGCAAGCATGATGGCCAGAGGAAACGGGGGAACAGGGAAAATTCAAGGTGATGAAATGAGAGAAATGTTCACCCAGTTTTTGTAGGACATCAAGAGTGAGATGCAGGGATTGATGCAGGAACTGAAGATTGAAATAAGCAACCTGAAAAGAGAGCTGACAGCAGCAAAAGAGGTGATTAGAACCTCAAAGAGAACAGTGTTGATGCTGAAGCTCAGATAATCATCTAGGGGGAAGGTGGAAATAGTATACTGGAAGAGAATGCCACATAAAAACAACATTTGCAGAAATGCTAAAAAAATTAACTCTGAAGTAATGTCCACAATGATGGAGGTGGCCATGAAAGCAGACACCTCACAGGAAGCGGCACGCTCCACTACCCAGCTGCTGGAAAGAAAAATATCAGTGGTAGCTGTGGGAATTAAAGAGCAGGAAGGCTCCAACAGGACAGAATGGAATGATAAGGACAATGCAGCAGTGAATGAAATACTGAAGGCACTAGAGATGGATGGGGCTGAGCAAAGAATTGAGAACGTTTTCAGGCTAGGCAGGTACAACAAAGGCCGAGACCGTGTGTTAAAGATAATGTTTGCAAACGAGAACACAAAGGAAATGATTCTCACAAAGAAAAGCCACCTGTAACGTGTGGGAGAATTAAAAAAATTATTCCTCCAGAGGGACATGACGAGGGAGGAGAGAGCCATGGCGGCAGAAGCAAGGAAGAAGTGCAGGACGAGAGGGGAAAACCAGGAACTCACAGCTTCCAACACAACATCCCCAGAGGTGAGGGGGGGAACCCACAACCAGATACTCAGTAACTCCAGAGGGGAGGGCAATCACACCACCCTCCTCTGCATAGAAATCCCCCCTACCCCAAACCCTCCCTGCCCCCACTCAAAAGCTCAGCCAAATCTCCCTCCTCCTACACCCCATTCCCACCCTGCTACCCCTTCCCTCCTCCCACCATGTCCCTCCTCCCCCCTTTTCCTTCTGGTCCTCCCTCCCCCTTCATCCCATACCCTCCCTGCCCCCCCCCCTTCACTTGATCCCCTGCCCCTCACCCCAGTATTCTCTGAGACCCTGTTATCCGCCTCACAAATCCTCACACCCATGGAACAGCTTTCTCCACCAGCAGAACACTCACCAAGGAGGCGATTTGAGAAGGAACAGAAGAAAGTGAGCCTCAGGGCAATGTACACTAACATGGAAGCAAATGAGCTTGGAGAATAGGTACTAGAGGAAAACCCAGATATAATAGCACTCACAGAAACAAAGCTAATGAAAACCATAACAAATGCAGTGTTCCCACAGGACTATTATGTTATGAGGAAAGAGAGAGAAGGAAGAGGCGGTGGTGGTGTAGCTCAGCTGGTAGGAAAGGGCTGGGACTTTGAGGAGATGGTTATTCAGGGCAGTGAGGGGTATCAGTGACTACATAGCAGGTACCATAACAACTGGAGGACAAAAAATTATAGTTAAAAAGAGCTACGAGGAGCGGTTAGAGGTATTATATATGCCAAAACTGGAAGACAGAAGAAAAAGAGGTGATATGATCACTATGTACAAAATAGTAACAGGAATTGATAAAATCGATAGGGAAGATTTCCTGGGACCTGGAACTTCATGAACAAGAGGTCATGGATTTAAACTAGTCGTAGTCATAGTCATATATAATCCACCACCAAATGACAGAAGACCTAGACAGGAATATGATAGAAACAACATGGCCACCATTAACATAATAGAGAGAGCAGCTTCTGTTGCCAGGCACTGAACTACAGGCCAGTATCCCTACCTTGTATTCCATGCAAGATGACGGAGAAGATTGTGCGAAAAAAGCTGGTAGAACATCTGGAGCGAGAGAATTTTGTAACACATCAGCATTGGTTCAGAGATGGCAAATCATGCCTAACAGGTTTAATTCAGTTTTGAACAGGCAACACAAATTAGGCAAGTGAGAGAGAGAGAGAGAGAAATGGCTGGGCAGACTGCATATTTC
>NC_091174.1:26747858-26877858 GCF_040958095.1 Procambarus clarkii
GAGTCCCCATCTGAAGAAGCATATAATGAAACTGGAAAAGGTTCAGAGGTTTGCAACGAGACTCGTCCCAGAGCTACGAGGGATGGGGTATGAAGAGCGCCTGAGGGAACTGTGCCTTACGACACTAGAAAGAAGAAGGGAGAGGGGGGACATGATAGGAACGTATAAGATACTCAGAGGAATTGACAGAGTGGACATAGACGAAATGTTCACACGGAATAGTAACAGAACGAGAGGACATGGATGGAAGCTTGAAACTCAGATGAGTCACAGAGATGTTAGGAAGTTTTCTTTTAGCGTGAGAGTAGTGGGGAAATGGAATGCACTTCAGGAACAGGTTGTGGAAGCAAATACTATTCATAATTTTAAAACCAGGTATGATAGGGAAATGGGACAGGAGTCATTGCTGTAAACAACCGATGCTCGAAAGGCGGGATCCAAGAGTCAATGCTCGATCCTGCAAGCACATATTGGTGAGTACATATAGGTGAGTACACACACACACACACATGTGTGCGCATGATGATAGGTGTAGGATGCAAGAGACCAGATACAAGGTATCATTTGGGAGATGAAATACTTCAAGAGTGAGAGAGAGAGAGAGAGAGAGAGAGAGAGAGAGAGAGAGAGAGAGAGAGAGAGAGAGAGAGAGAGAGAGAGAGAGAGAGAGAGAGAGAGAGAGAGAGAGAGAGAGAGAGAGAGAGAGTGAGAGAGAGAGAGAGAGAGAGAGAGAGAGAGAGAGAGAGAGAGAGAGAGAGAGAGAGAGAGAGAGAGAGAGAGAGAGAGAGAGAGAGAGAGAGAGAGAGAGAGAGAGAGAGAGAGAGAGTGAGAGAGAGAGAGAGAGAGAGAGAGAGAGAGAGAGAGAGAGAGAGAGAGAGAGAGAGAGAGAGAGAGAGAGAGAGAGAGAGAGAGAGAGAGAGAGAGAGAGAGAGAGAGAGAGAGAGAGAGAGAGAGTGAGAGAGAGTCATCAAGGGCATATGCCGTTGATGTTATCGGCTTTAAGATGATAACGGCCTTAAGAAAGTTGTGTAAGGAATCTTTCAGAACTCTTTGTATACCACATGTCAGACCAATCCTGGAGTATGCGGCTCCAGCATGGAGTCCATATCTAGTCCAGCATAAGACTAACTGGAAAAGATTCAAAGGTTTGCCACCAAACTAGTACCCGAACTGAGGGTATGAGCTACGAGGAGAGACTACGGGAATTAAACCTCACGTCGCTGGGAGACAGAAGAGTTAGGGGGGGACATGATCACCACATACAAGATTCTCAGAGAAATGGATAGGGTAGATAAAGACAGACTATTTAAATAAGGGGCACACGCACTAGGGAGCACAGGTGGAAACTGAGTGCCCAAATGAGCCATAGAGACGTTAGAAAGAAATTTTTCAGTGTCAGAGTAGGAGAAAATGGAATGCATTAGGAAGAGATGTTGTGGAGGCTGACTCCATACACAGTTTCAAGTGTAGATATGATAGAGCCCAATAGGCTCAGAAACCTGTACATTAGTTGATTGACGGTTGAGAGGCGGGACCAAAGAGCCAAAGCTCAACCCACGCAAGCACAACTAGGTAAGTACAACTTGGTAAGTACACACACACATTCACATACACACACACAAATACACATGCACACACACACACATGCACACACACACACGCATGTGTGTGTGTGCATCGAATACCCGCCAAAAAGGCACTCTCGCCAGAACACATTTTCGAAATTTAAAATTTTTGATAATCATTATCATGCCATGTAATTGTGTCCCGTATGTGCCCTATCTAGTTTTTTAGTTTAGTTGATTTATTATGCACCCCATACCCATCTTGTGGGCGGTAGTGGAAAGGGTTACAGAAGCACATAATGGGCTCAGGGACTTAAACCCACAATTCATTTAGCTAAGCAAGTTACAATATATCACCGTAATAGACGTTCCCTGCTTGTCCCCCCCCCCCCCTAACTCCTTGTTCTGGACCTAAGAGCAACGTTCTCACTTCATGCAGGTTCGCATTCAATCCCCGACCATACAAGTGGTTGGGCACCATTCGTTTTCCCCTGTCCCATCCCAAATCCTTATCCTGACCCCTTCCATGTGCTATATTGTCGTAATGGCTTGGCGCAAATTTTGTGTTATTATTATAATTCACTTAATATATATTTAGGTTACTATGGTTCCAAGAGTTGTCATATCGAGAGGGGTGGAAATGGGGGATGAGCTCTCACGACCTATGAAAAGCTTCTTACGACTTGCGTGTCAAACAGCCTCTGACAACCAAGTCTAACTCCTGGCCTGCACGGGTGGCTTAGTCTTTAAGTCCGACGGAACTGCTTTTACTCACATGAGAAGGTGCGAGGGCGTGCCTCTTGCGCCTTAAAACCAGCAGCTCCGAGTAGATGGGACTCGACAGCCTGGGAAGGCAGCTCATCTAGGGGAAGGAAAACCCTGATTACAAACCTCCGCTGCCTTGCGGCCATACCCACTTTTAGAAAAGGCTTCAAGAGTCAGCCTCAAGGAAAAACTCGGAGCTGGAGCTCCTAAGGGCGCTCTTTGTTGACTTCAACCTCGTTCTGGCAGCTCCTGTGATGGCGCTGGAACCAAGCATATTTGCGTTTGCCCTACATTAGAAAATTTCAGCAAAGTGTAGAGAGGGATTTACTGCATGGGTAACAGCTTCTCTTCTATGTAGACCTACCTAGGCTTCGTGCCTTGGAGAGGACACCCCAGCCTCACCTCACAACGTTGAACCAACATGTGATTTGACAGTCTACCGGTTATAAGTCTCCTGCTCGATTGGCAAAGAGCGTGACACAAGGGGTTGCTTCCGACGTTGGGAGGGGTCATCGCGCCCCACTGGGCAGCTACTGCCAGCCTCAAGCTGGGTAAACCCCAGCCAGTAAGGGGGTTGCCTCCCCACGATCCGTTAACTTCTCTGGGTGTGTGGGGTTTAGGGTGAAAATCGACAAGCAGGCCGACAGCTTTGCACCAAGCAACACCAGAGCCAGAATGAAAATATCGACTGCCCTAATGCTGGGCATATGGAACGTCAGGACAATAACACACAGTTTCGCCGACCTGCAAGAAATCAACGACGTCCGAAACACAGCAGTCAACGATACCCGGCAAACACACATCGAAACTACGACGTTGGCACAACGTTGGAACATGTTTTAACACCTAACCAGTTATAATAACCAATATAGCAAGTTGTAACAACGTTCTAATACGTCATAAACACATTAAACCAAGATGTAACAACTTTATTACTAGTTAAAACAAGCGGAAAATAGAGACAGTTTCAGTTTGCGTTTCCAGGGTAGGGAGCTGAGCAGACTGTAGATGGATATCATTGCTCTCCAGGAGACAAGGTTCTAGGGATCAGGATATATGAGAGTGAGGGTCTTCTTCTGACAAGGAAAACCTCCAGACGAAACAAGAGAACACGATGTGGGATTCGCCATCAGGAATGCACTATTGGCACACATCGTACCACTGACGGGGAAAACCAAACCAATTTTGTTTCTGCAGCTGCACTCCCAAACAGGACAAGTCAGTTTAATTAGTGCACTTCTTTAGCAGAGGTGAAGGAAAAATTCTGCAGTGTCAAATTACGCATAGCTGCCAGAGTGCTGTCTGTGACCCCGCACACTCATTAGTATGTACTAAGGTCAGGATGCAAACAAAGAAGATTCACTGCCCGAAAAAGGAGGGCAAACCTCGCATCGACACCACCAAGACCTGCAATCAGGAAAAGGTAGAAGATTTTGCAAGTGTGCTCGAGGAGGTTCTCCCTGGCCCAGCTGGGGCGAACGTCTACAAGAGAGGGGAGCACTTCAGAAACGCTGTATTCAACGTTGCCATGTCCACCTTCCGCAAGAAGATCAGCAGATCGGCACACTGGTTCGAGGTTAACTAGGAAGAAATGACTCCAGTCTTCGAAAAGAAGAGATATGCCTTAGCAGCTACAAAGCCTGCCCAAGTTAGCACATCTTGCAGATCCTTCGGTCCGTCTGCTGCAAAGTGCAGCAGAGTGCAATTCGATGCAAAGACCCTCGAAGAACTCAGTGAGGCCCTAGACTCCCTTGCTTCTGGGCTCCTGGAAAAGACAGCATTCCTGAAGAGTGCTGTAAAGGAAACCTACTCATGGAGCTGCATGAAATCCTCTACCTCTGCTGGAGAGGAGAGGTGCCACAGGACATGAGGGACACCAACATCGTCACAATGTACAAGAATAAATGTGACAACAGTTACCACGGCCGTACTGTTTGCTCGAGTCATACTGAAGAGACTCCAAGTACTTGCAGAGTCTACCCAGAATCACAGTGCGGATTCAGAGCCAACAGGTCTACCATCGCCATGGTAATTTTCCTCAGATAACTGTTGGAGAAATGCATGGAACAGAAACAGTCACTCTTTGTACCCTTCATAGATTAGCAGGGATGGCCTGTACAAGAATTTCCCCAAGATCGGATGTCCACCCAGGCTCCTCAACATTATCAGATCTTTCCACGAGAACATGAAGAGCACCGTGGTCTTTGACGGCTAAACATCAGACACTTTTGACATCCGAAGTGGAGTACAGCAGGGCTGCATCCTGGCTACAACCCTATTCGGGTTTTTCTTCACAATTATGCTGCAGCACACCTTCGGATCTGCCCCAGAAGGCATCTACCTCCAGACCAGGTAGGACGGAAAGCTCTTCAACCTCACCAGGCTAAGAGCCAAGTGAAAGGTTCAGCTGAGGTGTCTGCGTGACTTCCTTTTTGCCGACGACGCAGCACACCGGCTACTCACCTGGAGACCTCCAAGAGTTCATGACCCACTTCAGCGAGGCCTTCCAGGCCTTCGGACTCGTCATCAGCCTGAAGAAAACGCTGATCATGGGACAAGGAGTGGCTTCCCCACTTGGCATCGGCATCTCTGATTACAAACTGGAAGTCGTTCACGACTTCGCATACCTGGGCTCTACAATCTCTGATTCCCTCTCTCTTGACACAGAGCTCAACAAACGCATCGGTAAGGCATCTATAACCATGTCCAGACTAACAAAGAAAGTGAGGACCAACAATAAGCTGACTGAGTACACAAAGATCCAGGTTTACTGAGCTTGCGTCCTGAGCACTCTCTTATATGGCAGTGAGTCCAGGACACTCCACGCCCGACAGGAAAGAAAGCTGAACGCCTATCACATGCGCTGCCTCTGTATGTGGTATGTCCTAGATATGTATTACGCATTCCAAGTTGGATACGTATATAAATTAATGATAAAACTTATTAAGTTTATTTTCTTCATTTGTCTGTATATATATATATATATATATATACAGACAAATGTACAATATATACAGACATATATATATATATATATATATATATATATATATATATATATATATATATATATATATATATATATATATATAAATATATATATATATATATATATATATATATATATATATATATATATATATATATATATATATTCGGTTAAGTGTTCATATTAAGAACACTTAATATGTGTTTATATTGTTCATATTCGGTTAAGTGTTCCGAATATGTTACTGGGTAACATATTCGGTTAAGTGTTCTGTAATGTTGTAGTAATGTAGCATAATTTTGTCTGGTTGACATTTTCCTATAATTATTAAACCATTTATTCACTGGTGTTATTCAAAGTGATTGCCATCTTAAATAATATTGATATTATGTGTTTTTAGTTTGTATACAAATATATTATACTCTATATAAGCTGTTTGGTCTATGCTTCAACCACCCTGGTGTATAGTTGTTGTTTTTCTTTCTTGTACCATATCACGGGGCACACTGGTATATCATATTTAGATACAGATTTTTCCCCTACATAACATTATGCTGTACCCTATATACGAGCGGTGTGTACAATAGGTAACAATATGTATCTTGGACATCACCTGGCAAGCACTGTGGAGAAATGCCAGACAGACCACTGGAACATTATCTAACACAGTGCACAGTGCAAACCCATTAAGATTTCAACTTAGATTCAACAGAGCAGAAGAAGTTGTTAAACACATATTACAAAATCTTACTGATGCGACCATACGAGTTATAAATGCTCATACTCCGCCCAAGTAAAACAGAAACAAACACCACTTAGTGGGCCAGCCAGAGGCTTAGGGCCCGCGCAGGAATATCTGCAAAAAAAAAATCACCTGGCAAGACAAGGTAACAATCAACAGCGTCATGAGGGAGAGTTAGAATCACCAGCATGTACACAATGCTGAAGCAGAGACGCATGCTCTGGCTCGGGCACGTGGTGCGAATGGGTGACGGCAGGATCCCCAAGGATCTCCTGTACGGAGAGCTGACACAGGGAAAACGTCAAACAGGTAAACCTCAACTATGGTAAGAGATGCGTACATGAGGGACCTGAAAGATATGGACGTCGATCTTGCCACATGGGAAACACCGGTCGCAGACCGATCAGCCTGGAGGCAGTCTGTTCAGAAAGGTCTCCCAACGTTCGAGGAGACAGTTGCAGCAATTGAAGACAGAGAAGGAAACCCGGTAGCCAGGAAGACAGACCAGAATTAGACTTCGCTTGTGCTCATTGTGGGATGGACTGCCATTCTCAGATTGGTCTTATTAGTCACACCAGACGCTGCACCAGGACTGACAACCAGAGTGCAACTCCATGCTCTCTCGAGACTGAAGGATGCCTACTATGTTGCAATGAAAAAAAGCTTTCAGATTTTTCAAATTTCGAGTCCCGCCTGCGGTTGCCTTGGCAGGACCAGCCCAAAGGATTTAATAATTTTGTGCATGCAACACCATATCTAGCTTGTGTATTGCATAATCTATTTATTTCCCACTGTGTGCTGTATTCCTTATGTGGTATTTTTATTTGGGTACGCCAATTTTAATATGCTATGTTCAGTATTTTATGTTGTATAATTTACTCTTTTTAGTAAACGGGGTAATACATATTTTTGTTTCTTAAGTATTGTACACTTCTAGTAACATGATAATTTTTAGTATGCTGTTTATACCCAGTATCAAACATATTATTGGGTATAATGTTCGGCTTTGTTCTATAAGTTTACATGACTATGTACTTAGTAAGATGTTAATGTTATTCTTATGGGTTATTTCTAGGAATTAGAAACAACGAAGCGGCACAACAAGGGTTATTTTAATACGGTGATAAATATTTTGATATCAAATAGAACACGGAACAATGGATACAAATTGGTCGAATTTAGATCCAGAGAAGACCTGGTTATTATTGGTTTGGAGATTGCAGTGTAGATTTATGGAAGAAATCAATGACTAACATAATAAATGAGGAATCGCTGAAGTGCTTCACTCATCCTTATTCATTGATGTGAATACGGATGAATGATTATTATTAGAAGCGGATTTGAATGGATCAATTGGCAATCTCTAGTTTTGTTTTTCATTAGTTTTTTATGATAGTATGGTATAATGTATAGAATATTGAGTGTTATACTATTTTTAGGATATTATGTTCTTATGCACTTTTTGGAATAATGTGTGCAATATAATGTGTTATTGGATCCTACGTGTGGTATACAGTTTATAGTGTATTGTGGTGTGAGCTGTTTGTTAAACTGCGTGTGGTATACAGTTTATAGTGTATTGTGGTGTGAGCTGTTTGTTAAACTGCGTGTGGTATACAGTTTATAGTGTATTGTGGTGTGAGCTGTTTGTTAAACTGCGTGTGGTATACAGTTTATAGTGTATTGTGGTGTGAGCTGTTTGTTAAACTGCGTGTGGTATACTGTTTATAGCTGACTGTGAGTCGTTGTTAGGATTCAGGCCGTTTCCTCATCAAGAGTCATTTATTCCCACCTATTGAGATACTAGATGGTTCAAAGAATGTTTTGGGTTATGAAGGAAAGTGCTAGAGGCACGATTTTAGTGTAAATTTGGTTTTTAGAAATTGGCAGGGGAAGAGAGGCTAGTGGCGCCGAGGATCGCGGGCAAAGGGCCACATGCTGCCTGATGCGGTGACACCGGCCTAGGGGCTATACAACGAGAGGCATGAGTGGGTGGAGCGGCAAGGATGCAGCCAATCGGCGAAAGTTTTGCAATGACGTCATCAGCGAGCACCGAGAAGAGGTAACAGATTGGCGCGCTGGGTCATTGACGTCACGTCTTTGATCAGGGGGCAGATGTAGCCTGTTGTAAGCTCAACTTGTGTGGCAAGTTGTGCTTACTATTGTAGGCTCAACTTGCCTGACCTTAAGTTCCTGAGATTATTAAGCCTTATCATATTTACATTTTAAACTATGAATGGAGTCAACCTCCACCACATCACTTTCTAATGTGTTTTATTTATTAGCTACTCTGACACTGAAAAAGTTCTTCCTAATGTCACTGTAGCTGATTTGGGTACTTAATTTCCACCTGTGTCCCCTTGTGCGAGTACTACCAGTGATAAATATTATATCCTTATCTCTCCTGTCAATATCCTGATCATGCCTCCCGAGCTCTTGTATCTTCCAGTGACGTGAGGTGCAGTCTATCTTCCCGTGGTTGAAATCTCCAATGATGAGACGGGATCGATTTCTACTGGCAACAAATTCTGCCATCTCAATTATAGTATTAACTGTCACGAGAAAACCCATAGAAGCCGTGATGAGGATTTGAACATATGCAGTGGGTGTTCGCAAACACGCCCCAGACAACTTGGTGCGGTGGGTTGTCTGGCGCGTGTACGTGGGAATACGCACCACATGGGTTCGAATCCTCATCATGGCTCCAACGGATTTTCTCATTGATAGATCACGTTAGCGTGATTATTCTCTGTATATTAACCGCTATGTTGTTGTTGCCATACTCTTGCCTGGGTCTTCTGTCGCTTGGTGGAGGGTTATATATCACTGCTACTACTACTCTTGGTCCTCCCATCGCCATGATGCCTGTTCTGTAGTCTCTAAACCCCTCACAGCCCGGGATAACCATCTCCTCGAAACTCCATTCCTTTCTTATTAGTACTCCCACTCTGCCTCCTTCCTCCTTCCTTCCCTCTCTCTTCTTAGTACAGTGTGGTGGGGACGACACCGCATTCGTTATGATTCCCGAGAGTTTTCTGAGAGTCCAATTACATCTGTGTTCTCCTCTTGTGCTTTTTTCAAGATCAATTGCGAGTTCACTTGGTTTGTTTGTAATGCCATCTATTTTAGAGAACATTACTCTGAAACTGACTCTCTTTTATTCAGTCTCGGTTTCACTTGATACCCCTGGAATCAAGTGAAGGGGGGGGGCAAGGAGGGTCATGTGAATCAAGTGAATAGGGGAACAAGGAGGGTCTGCGATGCTGGGGCGTGGGGGGGGGGGGAAGGATGATTTAAGAACAGAAGAGTGGGGGGGATATGGGGGGCGGGGGAGCAGGGAGGGGTCAGCGATGGAGGGGGGGGGCTGAGAGGGTCTCGGATTGGGGGGACAATTAAGGCATGTGCTCGGGAAGCAGGGGGGGGGGAGGGATTGGGGAATGTAAGAGACCCAGGGGTGGGGAAGCAAGTAGGGCATTGGATGGGGAAAGAGGGAGGTCCTGGGGTAGTGGACGAGGGAGGTCCTGGGGTAGTGGACGAGGGAGGTCCTGGAGTGTGGGAACTGGGAGGTCCTGTTTTGGGGGGATCCAGGAGGTCCTGGGGTGGGGGGAACAGAAGAGTCCTAGGGTGGAGGGAAGAAGGAGGTCCTGGGGTGGGGGAATAGGTAGGTCGTAGGGCGGGGAACAGGAAAGTCGTAGGGTGGGGGAAGAAGGAGGTATTAGTGGGGGGAGGGGAGTTTTTGGAGCTGGAGAAAAGGGACGTCCTGAGGTAGGGGAAGAGAAAGGGCCTTGGAAGGGGAGACAGGGGGTCCTGGGTGGGGGAACAGGGAAGCCCTGGGGTGGGGGAAGAAGGAGGTCCTGGAGAGGGGGAACAAGGGGGTCCTGGGGTGAAGAAACAGGAAGGTCCTGGAGTGGGGGAAGAGGGAGGTCCTGGGGTGGAGGAACAGGAAAGTCCTTGGATTGGGGAAGAGGGGGGATCCTGGGTTTGGGTGGTTCTTGGATGGAGTACATTACGATCTAGAGGATCTAACAGGTAAAATATTAGTAGCATATCTGTTATCACCCAACTCAGACTGTAGGAGTGTATTTGCATATAATGTGAGTAATTAACATAGTGAATATCATATACTTTTGTTTGGCTGCTATATTATGTTTTATGATGTATTAGAATGTATAACAGTATTGAATGTTATATTCCATTGTATGAGGAAGGGCTTGCATTAAGTGGTCAGGAAGTGTTCGTGTTAAATACGTGTGTGTGTCTGTATAGGAGGTGGGGGAGTCACGTTCAGGATTATGTTGCCTGCTTATTATCTTTGTATCCTTATAAAACTAGCTGTACCCGCCACGCGTTGCTGTGGATCAGCAACGCATGTGCGTTGCTGAGCAACAGCAACCTTCCCCCTGTCTGCCAGAGATGATTTCGGGGCTTTAGTGTCCCCGCGGCCCGGTCCTCGACCAGGCCTGCACCCCCAGGAAGCAGCCCGTGACAGCTGACTAACACCCAGGTACCTATTTTACTGCTAGGTAACAGGGGCATAGGGTGAAAGAAACTCTGCCCATTGTTTCTCGCCGGTGCCCGGGATCGAACCCGGGACCACAGGATTACAAGTCCAGCGTGCTGTCCGCTCGGCCGACCGACTCCCGACCATTCCCGCCTCCCCTGTCCCCTCGTCCTCCCCACCATTTCCCACTCCCTCGTCTGATGCATTCCCAAACCCTCTGGTGTTCCCATCAGAAAAATGGGAACATCAACTGATTTGATGTTCCCATCAGTGAAATATATGAAAAATAACTAAAAAACGATATGAAAATCAATGAAAAAAATTAAACAGGGAGGTCCTGGGGTGGGGGGAATAGGGAAGTCCTGGGGTGGGAGAACAGGAAGGTCCTGGGGTGGGGGAACAGGTAGGTCCTGGGGTGGGGGAACAAGAAAGTCCTGGGGTGGGGGGAACAGGAAGGTCCTGGGGTGGGGTACAGGAAGGTCCTGGGGAGGGGATAGGAAGGTCCTGGGGTGGGGGGAACAGGAAGGTCCTGGGGTGGGAGAACTGGAAGGTCCTGGGGTAGGGGAATAGGGAAGTCCTGGGGTGGGGGAAAAGGAAAGTCCTGGGGTGGGGGAACAAAAAGGTCTTAGGGTAGGGGAACAGGAAGGTCCTGGGGTGGGGGGAACAGGAAGGTCCTGGGGTGGGGGAATAGGGAAGTCCTGGGGAGGGAGAACAGGAAGGTCCTGGGGTGGGGGAACAGGAAGGTCCTGGGGTGGGAGAACAGGAAGGTCCTGGGGTGGGAGAACAGGAAGGTCCTGGGGTGGGGGAACAGGGAGGTCCTGGGGTGGGGGAACAGGAAGGTCCTGGGGTGAGGGAAAAGGGAGGACCTGAGGAGGGAGAACAGGAAGATCCTGGGGTAGGGGAATAGGGAAGTCCTGGGGAGGGAGAACAGGAAGGTCCTGGAGTGGGGGAACAGGAAGGTCCTTGGGTGGGAGAACAGGAAGGTCCTGGGGTGGGGGAACAGGGAGGACCTGGGGAGGGAGAACAGGAAGGTCCTGGGGTGGGGGAACAGGGAGGACCTGGGGAGGGAGAACAGGAAGGTCCTGGGGTGGGGGAACAGGAAGGTCCTGGGGTGGGGGAACAGGAAGGTCCTGGGGTGGGGGAACAGGAAGGTCCTGGGGTGGGGTAACAGGAAGGTCCTGGGGTGGGAGAACAGGAAGGTCCTGGGGTGGGGGAACAGGGAGGACCTGGGGAGGGAGAACAGGAAGGTCCTGGGGTGGGGGAACAGGAAGGTCCTGGGGTGGGGGAACAGGAAGGTCCTGGGGTGGGGGAACAGGAAGGTCCTGGGGTGGGGGAACAGGAAGGTCCTGGGGTGGGGGAACTGGAAGGTCCTGGGGTGGGGAAACTGGAAGGTCCTGGGGTGGGGGAACAGGAAGGTCCTGGGGTGGGAGAACAGGAAGGTCCTGGGGTGTGGGAACAGGAAGGTCCTGGGGTGGGGGAACAGGAAGGTCCTGGGGTGGGGGAACTGGAAGGTCCTGGGGTGGGGGAACAGGAAGGTCCTGGAGTGGGAGAACAGGAAGGTCCTGGGGTGGGAGAACAGGAAAGTCCTAGGGTGGGGGAACAGGAAGGTCCTGGGGTGGGGGAAAAGGAAAGTCCTAGGGTGGGGGAACAGGAAGGTCCTGGGGTGGGGGAAAAGGAAGGTCCTGGGGTGGGGGAACAGGAAGGTCCTGGGGTGGGAGAATAGGAAGGTCCTGGGGTAGGGGAACAAGAAGGTCCTGGGGTGGGGGAACAGGAAGGTCCTGGGGTGGGGGAACAGGAAGGTCCTGGGGTGGAAGAACAGGAAGGTCCTGGGGTGGGGGAACAAGAAGGTCCTGGGGTGGGAGAACAGGGAGGTCCTGGGGTGGGGGAACAGGAAGGTCCTGGGGTGGGGGAACAGGAAGGTCCTGGGGTGGGAGAACAAGAAGGTCCTGCGGTGGTGGAACAGAAAGGTCCTGGGGTGGGGGAAAAGGAAAGTCCTGGGGTGGGGGAACAAGAAGGTCCTGGGGTAGGGGAACAGGAAGGTCCTGGGGTGGGGGAACAGGAAGGTCCTGGGGTAGGGGAACAGGAAGGTCCTGGGGTGGGAGAACAGTAAGGTCCTGGGGTAGGGGAACAGGAAGGTCCTGGGGTGGGAGAACAGGAAGGTCCTGGGGTGGGAGAACAGGAAGGTCCTGGGGTGGGGGAACAAGAAGGTCCTGGAGTGGGAGAACAGGGAGGTCCTGGGGTGGGGGAACAGGAAGGTCCTGGGGTGGGGGAACAAGAAGGTCCTGGGGTGGGAGAACAGGAAAGTCCTGTGTGGGGGAACAGGAAGGTCCTGGGGTGGGAGAACAGGAAGGTCCTGGGGTGGGGGAACAAGAAGGTCCTGGAGTGGGAGAACAGGGAGGTCCTGGGGTGGGGGAACAGGAAGGTCCTGGGGTGGGGGAACAGGAAGGTCCTGGGGTGGGAGAACTGGAAGGTCCTGGGGTGGGGGAACAGGAAGGTCCTGGGGTGGGGGAACAGGAAGGTCCTGGGGTGGGGGAACAGGAAGGTCCTGGGATGGGAGAACAGGAAGGCCCAGGGTTGGGAGAACAAGAAGGTCCTGGGGTGGGGGAACAGGAAGGTCCTGGGGTGGGAGAACAGGAAGGTCTTGGGGTGGGGGAACAGGGAGGTCCTGGGGTGGGAGAACAGGAAGGTCCTGGGGTGGGGGAACAAGAAGGTCCTGGGGTGGGAGAACAGGAAGGTCCTGGGGTAGGGGAACAGGGAGGTCCTGGGGTGGGGGAACAGGAAGGTCCTGGGGTGGGAGAACAGGAAGGTCCTGGGTTGGGGGAACATGAAGGTCCTGGGGTGGGGGAACAGGAAGGTCCTGGGGTGGGGGAACAAGAAGGTCCTGGGGTGGGAGAACAGAAAGGTCCTGGGGTGGGGGAACAAGAAGGTCCTGGGGTGGGGGAACAGGAAGGTCCTGGGGTGGGGGAACAAGAAGGTCCTGGGGTGGGAGAACAGGAAGGTCCTGGGGTGGGGGAACAGGAAGGTCCTGGGGTAGGGGAACAGGAAGGTCCTGGGGTGGGGAAACAGGAAGGTCCTGGGGTGGGGGGAACAGGAAGGTCCTGGGGTGGGAGAACAGGAAGGTCCTGGGGTGGGGGGAACAGGACGGTCCTGGGGTGGGGGAATAGGAATGCCCTGGGGTGGGGGAACAGGAAGGTCCTGGGGTGGGAGAACAGGAAGGTCCTGGGTTGGGGGAACATGAAGGTCCTGGGGTGGGGGAATAGGAAGGCCCTGGGGTGGGGGAACAGGAAGGTCCTGGGGTGGGGGAACAGGAAGGTCCTGGGGTGGGGGAACAGGAAGGTCCTGGGGCAGGGGAATAGGGAAGTCTTGGGGTGGGGGAAGATTTGGTTCCAGGAGGACGTTGATGGTGAGAGGTCAGGGCGTCTCGTCACTTAACTGTAGCTAAATGAAGTCCCCCCCCCCCCATTTTATTTGGGTTGTCATAGTTCTAACGAGGGCAGATATGATGCTTAATATTATTCTTTGTTCTTTGATGCTTTCTGACTGCATATGCTTGCTAATGCACTTTGAGATGACTGTAGAGACCACGAGTGTTATTTATTATATTTGATAAAATATTTGTTTGTTAGTGTTGAAGCACAGTAAGGCTTCAACACTAAACATACATACTGTTTAATGCTTATCAAAGGTCTATGCATTTTCTAATATTTAGACTTCGTGATGTTGAGTCACTGTAAATATTAGGAATTAGCCCTCAGTAAATATTTCAGTGGGTGAATGCTCGTTTTCCCGTGATGCTCAATTGAGTTCTTCCTTAGTAAAGAAATATTTTCGCTATAATCAGACACGAGCTGCCGAGCGGAACAGCCCCCCATAAGGTGATTTATTTTAAATTAGAGGAAGAGGCTAGTAGAGCAACTTACAATTGTGGTTTTCTCTTTTTAAAATGTAATTTCATGAATACTGTTTTTCTATATCTCCTTATTTCTCTTCTTTATCATTACTTATTTATAGAGAAGCTGAGTCTTATTTGTGTCAATATGCCAGACAATCTACCATGGGACATTGGTGTGGGTGAGGCAAGGCCTAAAGTAAATTATAGCATACGTAGTAGGGCAGTTGGGTGCACTCTGGAGGCAGTGTGTTAATGCCGGACAATAGGCTTTGGTTCCAGAATAGTTGGTGAAGACCACAGTGCCACTCTGGATGTGGTGCCAAGGCCGTGTGCCTTAGTAAGCTCAAGGGAGTTTTGGAGTATCGCCATTTGTATTACACAGAGTGCATCAACATTGACTTTTGTGAATTATACAAACGGCACTTGGTGAGGACGCTCTAGTACACCAATTACAGAGTTACTGGCGACCTGTAATGAGGGAAGATGTCGCAAGAGGACGTGAGATCGGCGAGATGGAAGATCGGCTGCTTGTATGAGGTTCATCTGAGAGCTTCCGACTCTACTTCACCACTCTCTGGGGTGTTAGATTCTCAGGAACGATGCTGGAGGCCCTTTGCTACTAGGTTCCATAGGTGGACTTACCACAAACTGTTAATGGTATACTGTTGATAGTAAATAGTAAATCTTTGGTTTACTATTTATAGGATACTTTGGCATAGTTTATAGGATACGTTTTGTATGCACTTTATAAAATACATTGGTTCACTGTTTATAGCATACTTCGTGTAGTATACTGTTTATAGCATATACCGTGTAGTAAACTTTGTATAGCATACTGCGCGTAGTATACAGTTTATAGCATATTCCGTCAGTATACAACCTCATTCTGACAGTTCCTGCGACGGCGCTGGAACCAATCATATTGGAGTTTGCCTTTCCATTGAAGACTTTCGGCTCCGTGGACATGGAGAACCTGCTGCATGGGTGACAGCTTCTTCCCCGTATCAACCTACTCTGGCTTTGCGCCCTGGAGAGGCCACTCCAGACTGACAACCAGAGCGCATCTCCATAGTCTCCTGAGACTGATGGATGCTTACTTCTATACTGTTTATAGCATACTGGGTGTTTATAGGATAGTGCAGGTGGTATATGGTTTTCGTTATTTATTTGTTGGACCGAATGATTTTGAGCACGATTTAGAATGGTTGCAGCATTTTCATAATTAAATTATTTGTAAAACTTGTTGTTAAAATCATAACATTTCTCTGTACTATTACGTGTCTGTTGTAGCTAATTCAGGCGGCGACGTGACCTTATGAAACCAGCAACCTTCTGTATTAAACATATTTGAGCAGTTGTGTCAGATATTATGTGTTATGAAATGTTGTTGTGTTTTATATCTCCCAGTACATCATCTCATTGATAGCTTCTTCTTCTTGCTAGTCACATTAGAAATGTTATCAGTGCTTGTTCTAGTCACTGTAAAAATCTCTGGTCGGTCACTAATATGTGCCTTTTACTATTTACATATCTACTGCTTCATATAGCGACTCATTTCAAGCATGGTCGTCATGGCCGCAACGATTATCTATTTAAATAAAAATGTAAATGTTCCTCTGTTCAAAATAGCTCATCTCCGAAAGTTCCTCACCGATTGCTTTGAAATTTTCACACAACGTTCCATTCGCATCCGAGCGGGGTTTTATATACATATTATATAGATGTCACGTCTGTGACAAGAAAAAAACATGCTTTTTTGAAAAAGCTGTGTTTTTCATGTGTTTTTTAGTGACAGAAATCTCCAAAACCTCTTTACCGATGGCTATATAAATTTGACACAACGTTGTATTCGAATAGGCGCGTGTTTTTATATACCTAATATATACATGCCTCACCTGTGTCCGGAAAAAATATGATTTTTTGAAAAGCAGCGTCATCTGTTGGACATAAGAGCAACATATGGTGTAATTTCCGAAAGTTCTTCACCAATTGCTTTGAAAATTTTACACAACATTCCACTCAAATACGCTCATGTTTTTATATACCTACTATATAGATGCCACACCTGTGACAGGTAAAAACATTTTTTTATAAACAGCGCCATCTTTTGCATGTAATAGCAACACACACTACTAAATATGTTACAATTCCATTTCAATGTTTCCGACTGCATTGATAAATTGAATTTTCATAGATTACAATTTATTATCATTTTGATTTAAGGATTTTGTGTGACATTGCATTCAAA
Organism: Procambarus clarkii; assembly: GCF_040958095.1. Taxonomy (NCBI): domain Eukaryota; kingdom Metazoa; phylum Arthropoda; class Malacostraca; order Decapoda; family Cambaridae; genus Procambarus; species Procambarus clarkii. The sequence continues at coordinate 26,764,561 of NC_091174.1, forward strand.
TTGAGCTGTGTTGTCTACCATACTGTTCATTTCGTAAGTATAAGTATAGATGCCACACCTGTGACAGGTAAAAACATTCCTTTTTTTTAAGAAACAGAGCCATCGGTTGCATGTAAAAGCAAAACACACTATACTAAATATGTTACAATTCCATTTCAATGTTTCCAATTGCATTGACAAATTTAATTTTCTTAGATTTTGATTTATTTTAATTTTGATTTAATTATTTTGTGTGACATTGCATTGGAATTTTGCTGTGTTGTTTACCATATAGTTCAGTTTGTGAGTATAGTTTATTTTTTTATTTTTTCATATTTTTATTTCGTTTTTTAACTGTTTTTCTTATATTTCAGTGATGGGAACATCAGATCATTTGAGGTTCCCAATTTTCTGATGGGAACATCAGATCATTTGGGAATGCATCGAACGAGAGAGTGGGAAATGGTAGGGAGGACGAGGGGATGGGAGAGAGGGGGAATGGTAGGGAGGGCCGAGGAAGACGAGGGGATGAGGGAGTTGGAGACGGTAGGGAGCCCGAGGGGATGGTGGAGTGGGGAATGGTTAGGAGGATGAGGGGACGGTGGAGTGGGGGAGGTTGGGGAGGACAAAGGGTTGGGGCAGGGGGAAATGATGGGGAGGATAAGAGGACACGGGATGGGGAATGGTTGGAAGTACAAGGGAATGGGGGGAGGGGGAAATTGTGGGGAAGACTGGGAGACAGAAAGGTTCCTGTGACACAGCAACGCACATGCGTTTCTGAGCCACAGCAACACATGGCCGGGTGCAGGTAGTCTATATAAATAAAAATATAAATGTTTGGTCAAAATCGCTAATCTCCGAAAGTTCTTCACTGATTGCTTTGAAATTTTGACACAACGTTCCATTCGCATCCGGCCGTGTTTATATATTCATGTTATATTGATGTCACGTCTTTGACAGGGATAACATGCTTTTTTTTTAAACTGTGTTTTTCATGTTAGGGAAATCTTCGAAACCTCTGTACCGATTGTTTTGAAATTTTGACACAACACTGCATTCGAATAGGCGCGTGTATTTATTTACCTACTATAAATATTCCTCACCTGTTACAGGAAAAAAATTCTCTTTTTGAAAAACAGCGCCATCTGTTGGACGTAAGAGCAACACACACTGTAATCTCCGAGAATTCTTCACCGATTGCTTTGAAACTTTGACACAACGTTCCATTAAAACACGCGTGTGTTTTTATATACCTACTATATAGACGCCACATCTGTGACATGTATAAACATGCTTTAAAAAAAAAACAGTGCCATCTGTTGCACGTACGAGCAACACATGCTATACTAAATATGTTACGATTCCATTTCAATGTTTCTGATTCCATTGATAAATTTAATTGTCATAGATTTCTATTTATTTTCATTTTAAATTTAATTATTATGTGTGACATTGCGTTGGTATTGAGCTGTGTTGTTTACCATACTGTTCATTTTGCGAGTATAGTTACTTTTTTTTTATTTTTTCATTTTTTTCATTTCGTTTGTTTAACTATTTTTCTTATATTTCAGTGATGGGAACATCAGATCATTTCATGTTCCCAATTTTCTGAAGGGAACAACAGATCATTTGGGAATGCTTCATACAAGTGAGTGGGGAATAGTTAGGAGGACAAGGGGACGGGAGTGGGGGATGGTGGGGAGGACAAAGGGATGGGGGAGGGTGGGAGGTTATCATGAGATGATTTCGAGGCTTAGTGTCCCCGCGGGCCGGTTCTCGACCAGGCCTCCTTTGGGTTACACACCTCCAGGAAGCAGCTCCCTAGCAACTGTCTAACTCCTAGGTATCTATATACTGCTAGGTAATAGGTGAATCAGGGTGAAAGAAACTGTTTGCCCATTTGTCTCCGTCTCTACCGGGGATCGAACCCGGAACCTTAGGACTTCCGAGTGGTATCCACTCATCTGTCATGCCCCCTGGTCTAAATGATTGCAACCTGGGATTCTATTGAATCCGCGAGGGTTCCTGAGGCTTTCACTGAAGGCGAACCATGGTGTCAAACAATACCCCCACTCTTTATTGCAATTCTTTATTGACCAAGGTGTGGCCTAGTTGTCTAAGGCGTGTGTTTGGGGGTACCCAGAGCATAGGTTCGAATCCTCATCAAGGCTTCTACCTATTTTCTCACTGATACATCACGTTAATATGAATTCTATGTGTAATAATAATCATAATATCAATAATCAAATAATACTAAAAATAGCCAATTTTAAATAATAATAAGAACAATTATAAAGAAAACCACACTAACGAGATGTATCAATGAGATATATTTTCTCAATGATTAAAAATCCCAGTGGATATTCTCATTGATATATATCACTGTGTATCTCAAGTTGGGGTGTACAGTGTTGAACTACGTTGCCTCCACCCGAGTGCTTATGGGTCACACGTAAACACTTAGACTGACTTCACTCGGGGACTCCAGATTGCCTGTGATGTCATTAGAAATCCGGTTGTATGACTTTCAACACGTTACGCTGGTACAGTGGTAAAGTATGCGGCTGGCAAGGGCTTAAGGTCGCGGGACCGCACCCACCTCAGAGCCCCAACAGATTTTCTTAGTAATAATAATAATACCAATAAAAATATTAACACTCTGTTAATATTTTAATAAAAATATTAACACACATATTAACACCAATAAAAATATTAATATTATTATTACATTAATAATATTATTATATTAATATTATTATTATTAATATTATTATCACACATATTATAATATGTGTGTTAATAAAAATATTAACAGACATATTAACACCAATAAAAATATTAATATTATTATTAAAAATAATAATAATAATAATAATAATAATAATAATAATAAAATAACAACAATAATAAGAATTAAACTATATATTATAAAAATATTTAATTAAATTATTAAAAAGATATTGCATTGAAATATTGAATATAATAATTGAATAATGTTTAACATTAAAGGAACAATAACAATAATAAAGTGCTATTATGTTATTATTGTTATTGTTATTATTATAAATATGTTGAGGATTAAGGCCATCAATATTATTGTCATTCGATGTAGTAAATAGTTTCATTATTTCGCTGTGTTCAGAGTGTTTCCTGTGCTTACTATTGTCACTCGCTGTTCACTGTGCTCACAATGTTCACACGTTTGTTAAAATGTATATTACCGGAAATTCACGAACGACATAATGGATGGTATGTATAATGAAATTAAACTGAAATGGTTCGTTTCCTATATAAAAGTGATGCAAAAATTCATTAAATCCATTTAGTAAAGCGGGAGAAATAACAAAAAAAAATATATGAATGCAGTGAGAATAATTTACTTATGAACGTATCAGCGCCAATTTCCAGTACTAGTTGAAAAAAATATTATTATACACATTTTGTGTCCTAAAGGCAGAGGCACAAGTTGCTACCAACTGAGGTGCACGAATATGGAGATTAATCGTATATTATGAACAAGTGGGGTATCCGGCGGTGCCCGGGTCTGAGTCTGTCTCTTCTCCCTTATCTCCTACCTTTCTTATTCCCACAAAACTCTTCCCTACCCTTCCTCAGGTCTTTCCGTTCCCTCTACTCTTCGCCACTGTTCTTTTCCCTCTACCCGGACCCTATCCTCCTCTTCTCTTCGTCTTCCATCTCACTTCATCTTTCCCTCTCCGTCCCTCCCTCCTCTCCCATCATATTTCCCCTGTCTCTCTCTCCCCCCTATCTTATATGTCCACAACTACTACCTTCACTATATATTCTTTCTTCATCAACATTTTACCTTGATATCTTGTTTAATTTGTAAATTTACAAATAATATTGTTTAATAATCTGACATAAAGAAAATCACTTGGCCTATTAGGCAAATCGGGCCTTGCATAGTAGGCCGAGAAGTGTGTTCTGGCTACTAGGTACGGCATATATATATATATGCCGTACCTAGTAGCCGGCATATATATATATATATATATATATATATATATATATATATATATATATATATATATATATATATATATATATATATATATATAGTACCTATTAACCAGAACGACCTATTTTTTGCGTGTTGCGGTTTATTTGATTTTGTTGGGTATATTCCTCGACGGCTGTAGTGATAATGATGTCAGCCACTGCTTATTATCTTAGATTACAGAGATATTAAGAAATAGGGACGGATGCGTTACAGCATTATGCTACCACTTTTCTTATTCCTCCTCTCCACCCCTCTCCATGACTGAATTAAACAAATTTAAAATATAATTGAAAAAATTAAAAAATTTAAACATTCTGAAACCCCCTTTCAAAAATATCTGCAATGAACTTGTTTAACAAGCTTATACAAAATCGACCGTCTTGTTCAAGTTAGCGGGAGAGGTAAAAACTTTACTTAAAGTTTTCTTTGCCAGAAGCCGCTTCATCTCTGATAAGGAAGGCGGGTATTGAAAGCCAGACTGTAACTGACAGACGGAAACCTACGGTGGTAAGTTAAATGGCCTCCCTCCCCGCTGGTGCCTCCCCGCTGGTGCCTCCCCGCTGGTGCCTCCCCGCTGGTGTCTCCCCGCTGGTGCCTCCCCGCTGGTGTCTCCCCGCTGGTGCCTCCCCGCTGGTGCCTCCCCGCTGGTGTCTCCCCGCTGGTGCCTCCCCGCTGGTGTCTCCCCGCTGGTGCCTCCCCGCTGGTGTCTCCCCGCTGGTGCCTCCCCGCTGGTGTCTCCCCGCTGGTGCCTCCCCGCTGGTGTCTCCCCGCTGGTGCCTCCCCGCTGGTGTCTCCCCGCTGGTGCCTCCCCGCTGGTGCCTCCCCGCTGGTGTCTCCCCGCTGGTGCCTCCCCGCTGGTGTCTCCCCGCTGGTGCCTCCCCGCTGGTGTCTCCCCGCTGGTGCCTCCACGCTGGTGCCTCCCCGCTGGTGCCTCCCCGCTGGTGTCTCCCCGCTGGTGCCTCCCCGCTGGTGTCTCCCCGCTGGTGCCTCCCCGCTGGTGTCTCCCCGCTGGTGCCTCCCCGCTGGTGTCTCCCCGCTGGTGCCTCCCCGCTGGTGTCTCCCCGCTGGTGCCTCCCCGCTGGTGTCTCCCCGCTGGTGCCTCCCCGCTGGTGTCTCCCCGCTGGTGCCTCCCCGCTGGTGTCTCCCCGCTGGTGCCTCCCCGCTGGTGTCTCCCCGCTGGTGCCTCCCCGCTGGTGTCTCCCCGCTGGTGCCTCCACGCTGGTGCCTCCCCGCTGGTGCCTCCCCGCTGGTGCCTCCCCGCTGGTGCCTCCCCGCTGGTGCCTCCCCGCTGGTGCCTCCCCGCTGGTGCCTCCCCGCTGATGCCTACCCGCTGGTGTCTCCCCGCTGGTGCCTCCCCGCTGGTGCCTCCCCGCTGGTGCCTCCCCGCTGATGCCTACCCGCTGGTGTCTCCCCGCTGGTGCCTCCCCGCTGGTGCCTCCCCGCTGGTGCCTCCCCGCTGGTGCCTCCCCGCTGGTGTCTCCCCGCTGGTGTCTCCCCGCTGGTGCCTCCCCGCTGGTGCCTCCCCGCTGGTGCCTCCCCGCTGGTGCCTTATCACACCATCTGGCGTCAACTTTCACACCGGCAGTGGGGGGGGGGGAAACATACTTGTGTAATAATATTCACAATTATCCGGCGTCGTGGAAGGAGCTTATAAACTATAAGGAACCTACAGAGGTTCCTTATAAACTATAAGGAACCTACAGAGGTTCCTTATAAACTATAAGGAACCTACAGAACCTACAGAGTGCTATATAAAATAACAAGCAAAATAGAGCAAGAGCGTCAGTAAATTGTGAAATTTAAAAATGCAAAACTCTAAATAATTGTTATTTATGTTAATTAAATAAAAAAAATGCAGATAGAAAGACAACACATCATACTTAGGCTTGTTCTATTATTGTATAAAGTTTGAAGTTACACTCTTTATGTTCCACAAGTCAACAGGCAAGAGAAAAGGAAAGGAACAGGAGTGTAATATTTCAGAAAGTTTTCCAGTGTTTTGGACAACTGGAAGTGAAGTGGCTGGGTGGCGCGAGGCTGGCACCCGCGGCCCACCTGCTTCATGACGCCCACCAGCGTCCTGAAGGTGGGTGGCGCGAGGCTGGCACCCGCGGCCCACCTGCTTCATGACGCCCACCAGCGTCCTGAAGGTGGGTGGCGCGAGGCTGGCACCCGCGGCCCATCTGCTTCATGACGCCCACCAGCGTCCTGAAGGTGGGTGGCGCGAGGCTGGCACCCGCGGCCCACCTGCTTCATGACGCCCACCAGCGTCCTGAAGCTGGGTGGCGCGAGGCTGGCACCCGCGGCCCACCTGCTTCATGACGCCCACCAGCGTCATCCCGGCCACACAAGACACTACGATGTTGTGAACAGTTTTGTCTATATGTTATTTATATACGTCACCTGCCCACTCACCCTGGTGCTGCTGACACCCCCGTGCCGCTGCTGCCGCCATCGCCACCGACGCCACACATGCCGCCGCCACCGCCGCCACACCTGCCGCCGTCACCGCCGCCACACCTGCCGCTGCCACTGCCCCCACACCTGCCGCCGCCACCGCCGACACACCTGCCTCCGGTCTCTTGGCCTCAATATCCAATAAGATTCTCTGGATTTCCGATATTCCCTCTTAAAGCGAATTTATAAGAATTGGGACACATTCCGCTGTTAGTTTCTTATAAGCGAAATTCCGGAGCGCAGCATCTGTTTCCCGGCGGTAATGAAAATGTTAAAAAGGCAGGAAACTGGAACCCAAATGAGATAAGACAGAATATCGACGAGGTTGTTATAGTGTTGTGAGAGACGACGTCATGCAGTACACTCTGTGAGATGCTGTTTTAATTGTTGTGATTTTAATGATTATTCATTCCTTAGGTGATTGGATTCTTTTCGTGTATCTAATTGTGCTTACCTAATAGTGTTTGGCCAGGGATGAGCTTCAGCTCAACTTTCAATAAACTGGCATATAGGTTTGTGAGCCAATGAGACTCTATCTCTACTATATTTAAAATTTTGAATCTCACTTCTTTCTGTGTTCCATTAGTTTACTACTCTCTTTTAGAAAACAAATCTTATTAAAAATCTAGAATCATATATCACTGTATCTCATGTTAGAACTTAGTTTTCCCCTGTGTCCCCTTGATCGTCACCCATCAATCCCCAAGTAATTGATGTGTTCTTGTTTGTTCTGAGGCTTTTGCACGTGGTAATTATGCCCCAACAATCTCCTTTTTTTCTAATAGCAGGGGAATTAATTACATAAGTCTTTCCTCGTATCTCACACTCATCAATTTCTAGACTAGACTGGATGCAGACTTCCCACTTCTCTCTAAATTTTGTTTTGTGTTGCGTATGTGGCCTTCAGCCTCAGGAATGAGTTCTTATTCAGACTTGTAGAAGTTCCTAACTTTGCGAGGCTAGCATACGCTGCTGATTAAATCGCTTTGATGGTGGACTTGGGTAACAGGTTTGGTGCAATGTCCTCCCTGTCTGTTTGATGAAGGATTTTGTCTCTGATATCCTATTCAGTATCTGAGAGAATGGAATACCAGATAGCTTACAATTGTATGGTAGTGAGTGCACACCACCATTTTGTACTCTTATGAGTGCACAGAGAGCGTACACCCAAGCTAACTCAGTATGAAATGTTGGGGTACAGTGTTGGGTGTCATTGGACAGTGGATGACACCAGCTATTAGAAAATAGCACGGTGGTCGCCGTAGCTATTTTGATAAAGGAATTACACACCAATTGTAACTATATCTTACTGGAGTAAGTCTAAGAATGTTAGACCAAGTTTTAGAGTCAGAGGGAACTTTGGCTGCTTTGTGGTCAGGCAGGCCTCAACCCTTTACCCGTCACTGTATACTCAGGCCTCCTCACATGACGTCTCAAGGTGCCACGTGACTCGAGGTGAGAGCGGTGAGTGGTAACGGCACCTGTAGGCCTACCAGGCTACCCTCTGATAGACTCTTTTGAAGGAACAAGGAACTCTTGTGTGAGAGAGGCCTGCTTCCCGCTGCTGCCCGCCTGGTTCCTTATTCTGTACCTGTGGCCAACTTTGTGAAGACGTGTCGTCCCGCAGTTTCGGCCAAAAACTACGAGAAACACCGTCTAATGAGACATAAAGTTAACTCCATATCATAATTCCATCCTCGCTGCTTCGTCTATCAGAATCAGTTGTCGTGAAGATCAGATTTGCGGTATTAAGAGTGAAACGAGTGATATAGAGAGATTGAGTATCACGAGGTCATCCATTGAATGAGTCAGACTTCATCGAGTTGTATCTCAAAGTTGCCGTGACAATCCGTCACTAATTTGTTACGAGAAATAATCGGGATCGATTAAACATTGTACAAAGTAAGCAGCGAGTTGGTTCTTAAGTGATATACAGAAATTCCAGTCACTGCTGAGGTCATAGTGTTTTCCCGCCAAACTGCGCCGTCACCCCGTGTACCTTAACACGTGGTTACCACCTAGTGTCTCCTAAACAGTGTGTTCACCCCCGAGAGCTCACGTGTTTTCACCACCAGTGACACTGGTGTCACTGGTGGTGTCACTGGTGGTGACACCAGTGTCACTGGTGGTGTCACTGGTGGTGACACCAGTGACACTGGTGTCACTGGTGGTGACACCAGTGTCGCCGGTGAGCCGGTCCGGGAATTACCACAGAATCTCGGGATATCTAAGCATCAGAGAGTCAAAACATAGCCTTGGTCCTAGGCAGTGTACAGCTACGCAGTGACAGCATCATAGTGAATTCTTATAACGTTAGAAAAGAAGAGATGCAGATGAACGAATCTTGACAGCACAGTGCCACCAGCACAGTGCCACCAGCACAGTGCCACCAGCACAGTGCCACCAGCGTGGAGAGCAGCAGTCGACCACGTGGGAAGGACAACGCTGAGAGCAGTCGACCGAACCCCGATATATACTCACCTAAGTTTGTACTTGGCTGGGGTGGTGGCGGTGAGTACTCTCTCTTAGTTCATCAATAAGGTGTACAGATCGATTTTAGATATTGATTTAGATTATAACATAGTCTGTACAAGCAGAGTATCAAACTAGATTCTCTCTGGCTCAGAGAAGCAGGAAGTTGACACCTAGGTGAGACTGACCCTTCTACCTTCCCTCTCTCCCTATATACACACACACACACAAAACAAAACAGCAGTGACGGAGCAAGTGATAAAACTGAGAAAAGGGAAGAACAGATACACAGAGAATGACAAGGAGGTGTGTGAAGAGCTCAACAAGAGATTCCAGAAGGTCTTCACAATAGAACAAGGAGAAGCCCCTGCGCTAAATGAGGAGGAGGCAAACCAAGCAGCCTTGGAGCAATTTGACCTCACCAGTGATGAGGTCAAAAGGTGTCTGCTGGAGCTGGATGTGATAAAGGTTGTTGGGCATCACAGAATCTCACCATGGATACTAAAGGAAGGTGCAGAATCACTAAGTGTGCCACTCTCTATGGTGTATAACAGGTCACTGGAAACAGGAGACTTACCAGAAAGTTGGAAGACAGCTAACGTAGTCCCAATATACAAGAAGGGTGACAGGCCAGAGGCACTGAACTAAAGGCCAGTTTCTCTAACTTGTATACCTTGCAAGATGATGGAGAAGATCGTGAGGAAAAGGCTCGTAGAGCATTTGGAGGGAAATAACTTTGTAGCGCACCACCAACATGGGTTCAGGGATGGTAAATCATGCCTCACAGGTTTAATAGAATTCTATGACCAAGCAACAAAAATTAGGCAGGAAAGAGAAGGGTGGGCTGACTGCATTTTCCTGGACTGCCAAAAAACCTTTGACACAGTACCCCATAAAAGGCTGTTAAAAAAGTTGGAGCAACAGGCAGGAGTAAAAGGGAACGTGCTCCAGTGGATCAGGGAGTACTTAAGCAACAGGACTCAACGAGTAACAGTGAGGGGGGGGGGAGACAGAGTGGTGAGATGTCACCAGCGAAGTCCCACAGGGCTCAGTACATGGACCCATCCTGTTTCTAATATATTTAAACGATCTTCCGGAGGGTATAGACTCGTTCCTCTCAATGTTTCCTGATGATGCAAAAATTCTGAGAAGAATCAGGACGGATGAAGATAGACAGAGACTACAAGATAACCTGGACCAACTGGAGGAATGGTCTAGAAAATGGCTGCTAAAGTTCAACTCAAGAAAGTGTAAGGTAATGAAATTAGGAGAAGGGAGCAGGAGGCTGAACACAAGGTATCATCTGGGAGGTGAGATCCTTCAAGAATCAAGTAGAGAGAAGGATCTGGGGGTTGATATCACACCGAACCTGTCCCCAGAGGCCCACATCAAAAAAATATCATCAGCGGAATATGCTTGACTGGCCAACATAAGAACCGCCTTTAGGAACTTGTGTAAGGAATCGTTCAGGACCTTGTATACCACTTATGTAAGACCAAACCTGGAATATGCAGCTCCAGCCTGGGTCCCATACCTAGTTAAACACAAGACAAAGTTAGAGAAGATTCAGCGGTATGCCACCAGGCTCGTCCCGGAACTGAGAGGAATTAGCTACGCGGAAAGGCTAAAGGAGTTGAGCCTCACATCCCTGGAAAACAGAACCGTAAGGGGAGACATGATAACCACCTACAAAATTCTCAGGGGAATTGACAGGTAGGACAAAGACAAACTCTTCAGCACGGGTGGGACACGAACAAGGTGACACAGGTGGAAACTTAGTACCCAGATGAGCCACAGAGACGTTAGAAATTTATTTGTCAGTGTCAGAGTAGTTAATAAATGGAATGCACTAGGAAGTGATGTGGTGGAGGCTGACTCCATACACAGTTTCAAATGTAGATATGATAGTGCCTAGTAGGCTCAGGAATCTGTACACCTGTTGATTGACAGTTGAGAGGCGGGACCAAAGAGCCAAAGCTCAACCCCCGCAAGCACAATTAGGAGAATACACACAGAGGCGCTGGTGGCTGTGTGCATAGCACACTGTACACGTAATCCTGTGTGCCGGGTTCGATTCCCGGCGCCGGCGAGAAACAATGGGCAGAGTTTCTTTCACCCTAATGCACCTGTTACCTAGCAGTAAATAGGTACCTGGGAGCTAGGCAGCTGTTACGGGCTGCTTCCTGGGGGTGTGTGAAGAAAAAAAAATGTAGTTAGTAACAGTTGATTGATTGACAGTTGAGATGCGGGCCGAAAGAGCAGAGCTCCACCCCCGCAAGCACAACTAGGTGAATACACACACACAGGTCTAGCAGGATGGTAAGGAAACAGACCAAAGTTGGTGGAGAGGAACAGGAAGACCCATATATGGAATTTATTGCTCAGGCATGGAGGGAACTCAGGGAGGAAATGAAGGATATGAAGGAAACTATAAGTAAACTGCAGATGGAACTATGTGCAGCACATGAGGAGATAAAAAAACTAAAAACAAGCCCTCCCCAGACTCTGGCCCAGGAAACAGAGGATGTAGCAATGACAGGGACCTCTACAAAGGGTGCCACCTTTGCTGAAATACTGAAGAGCCCAGGAGCAATGTCCACAGTCAAGGAATTTGTAATGAAAGCAGTAACCTCACAGGAGGCAGCTAGATGCACAAGCCAGCTAATGGAAAGGAAAAGAGCTGTACTGGTGACTGGTGTTAAGGAACAAGAAGGGATACCATGGGAAGAATGGAGGACTAAAGACAAAGTAGCAGTGTCAGGGATACTAAAGGAGATAGGAATGGAAGGAGCTGAACGATAAATAGAACAGTTTTTCCGGATTGGCCAGTACAACAACGACAAAAAAAGATTGATCAAGGTAGTATTCAGAAGAAAGGCCATCAGAGAGGACATCCTAGTAAAGAAGAGCAAACTGAAAAATGCAAGGAATTACAGAGAGGTATACCTTCAGAGGGACATGACCAGGGACGAGATAATAAGGGCAGCAAATGCAAGGAAAAGATGCAGGGAAAGGGAAGGGAGCCAGGGATCAGCCTCCATCTCAGCACTACCAGAGGGAGTGGGGAACCCCAACACAGCAATTCAGGAACCCCAGAAGGGAATGCACCACCCCAGCCCAACACTCCATAGGGTCCCCCTCCACCCCGAGCTCAAATCCCTCCTTGCCCCTACACAATGCCCACCACATCACCCAAATTTTCCCTCCCCCCTTACCCCTGAGTATACCCTACCTTCCCATCCCCTGGTCTTCTTCCTGCCACAAGCAGGCCCAGACAAGACCTAGGCCCTCCATCCCCAACCCTGCCTCCACCCAAACCCCTGTTAACTACACCACAGGAATGCATGCCCTCACCCCAAGCAATCCCTGCCCCCCAACCCCAAGCACTCCTTGCCACCCCACTCTCAGGACCTCTTCCTGTCCCAAGCCAGTCTGGGCAAGACTGAAGCCCTTTATTCCCAACCCAACCTCCCCCTGAACCTCTGGCAACTTCCCTACGGGAGGAGAAGCCTACCCAAGTAGAAATGCCCATGGAACAACTTCTAATACTTGTAGGGAGGGAGGGTCAAAATGGATATAGGAAAGTGATCTTCAAGGTAATGTACTCAACATCAATGGGATTACCAATAAAGAAAGTGAACTGGCGGAAAGAGTGCAGAAAGAAAACCCAGATGTAATTGGACTCACGGAAACAAAATTGTCAGGAGTCATAACAGATGCTGTATTTCCAAAGGATTACTATATTGTAAGGAAAGAAAGGGAAGGGAGAGGAGGTGGAGGAGTGGGCCTGCTGATATGGAAGGACTGGAGCTTTGATGAGATGGAAATTCCAGGCTGTGATGGATTTGGAGATTACATAACAGGTACTATAACAATGGGTAGACCTAAGATAATAGTGACAGTCATTTACAACCCTCCACTAAATGACAGAAGACCCAGACAGGAGTTTGATAGGAACAACATGGCAACCAATAATATAATAGAGAGAGCAGCTTCAGTTACCTGCAGGAATGGCTCCAGATTCTTAATCATGGTCGATTTCAACCATGGAAAGATAGACTGGAAGAATGGGGACTCACATGGAGGTGCAGATACATGGAAAACCAAACTCTTGGAAGTGGCAACAAGGAACTTTCTGAACCAACATGTCAGGGAACCCACAAGAGTGAGAGGCAATGATGAACCAGCTAGACTCGATCTGATATTCACCTTGAATGAGTCAGAAATAAGCGAAGTCAAATTTGAAGCCCCATAGGAATGAGTGACCACAGAGTATTGACATTTGAGTATCTGCTGGAGGTAGGGATAACCTATCCAAGGATGGGATTAGAAGGGAAAAGACTGAATTACCGGAGAGGAAAATACGATGAGATGAGAAACTTCTTAAGGAGAATATCATGGGAAAACACAACTCAGAGAGAAGAATGTACAGGATATGATGAACTATGTCACTCAGAAATGCCAGGAAGCTCCAGATAAATTTATCCCGGTCCAAATGGAGAAAAACGAAAAGTAACAGAAGAATCCATGGTTCAACCAGGAATGTAAGGTAGCAAAGCAATTGAGTAAAAGAACATGGCGAAACTACAGGAAAAACAGAACGCCAGAGAGCAGGGAGAGATACCAGAGGGCACGAAATGAGTACCACAGAATGAAGAGAGAAGCAGAGAGGCAGTATGAAAATGATATCGCGAGTAAAACTAAGTCCCAACCAAGGCTGCTCCACAGCCATATCAGGCGGAAAACAACAGTGAAGGAACAAGTGATGAAACTGAGAAAAGGAGAGAATAGATACACAGAGAATGACAAGGAGGTGTGTGAAGAACTCAACAAGAGATTCCAGGTCTTCACGAAAGAACAAGGAGAGGCCCCTGCGCTAAATGAGGAGGAAGCAAACCAAGCAACCTTTGAGGCTTTTGACCTCACCAGTGATGAGGTCAAAAGGAATCTGATGGAGCTGAATGTCACATGGCTGTTGGCCCTGACGGAATCTCACCATGGATACTAAAAGAAGGTGCAGAAGCATTAAGCGTGCCACTCTCTATGGTGTATAACAGGTCACTGGAAACAAGAGACTTACCAGAAAGCTGGAAGACAGCTAACGTAGTCTCAATATACAAAAAGGGTGACAGGCAAGAGGCACTGAACTACAGGCCAGTTTCCCTAACTTGTATACCATGCAAGGTGATGGAGAAGAGTGTGAGAAAAAGGCTCCTAGAGCATCTGGAAGAGAAATAGCTCTGTAACTCATCACCAGCATGGATTCAGAGATGGTAAATCGTGCCTCACAGGGTTAATAGAGTTCTATGACTATGCAACAAAAATTAGGCAAGAAAGAGAAGGGTGGGCAGACTGAATTTTCTTGGACTGTCTGAAAGCGATTGACGCAATACCCCTTAAAATGCTGTTACGAAAGTTGGAGCAACAGGCAGGAGTAAAAGGTAAGATGCTCCAGTGGAAAAGGGAGTATCTAATCAACAGGAAACAACGAGTAACAGTGAGGGGGGAGATATCTGAGTGGCGAGATGTCACCAGCGGAGTCCCACAGAGCTAAGTACTTGTATCCAACCTGTTTCTAATATATGTAAATGATCTTCCAGAGAGTATAGACTCATTCCTCTCAATGTTTGCTGATGATGCAAAAATTATGAGAAGAATCATGACAGATGATGATAGACAGAGACTACAGGACGACCTAGACAGGCTGGAGGAATGGTCTAGAAAATGGCTTCTAAAGTTCAACTCAGGAAAGTGCAAAGTAATGAAATTATGCAAAGGGAGCAGAAGACTGAACACAAGGTACCATCTGGAAGGTGAAATCCTACGAGAGTCAATTAGAGAGACAGATCTGGGGGTTGATAAGGCACCGAACCTGTCCCCAGAGGCCCACATCAAGAAGATATCCTGAGCGGCATATGCTAGACTGGCTAACATAAGACCTTCCTTTAGAAACTTATGTAAGGAATCGTTCAGGACCCTGTATGCCACTTATGTCATACCAATTCTGGAATATGCAGCTCCAGCTTGGAGTCCATACTTAGTTAAACACAAGACAAAGTTAGAGAAGACTCAGAGGTATGCCACAAGACTCCTTCGGAACTGAGATGAAGGAGCTACGAGGAAAGGCTAAAGGAGCTGAAACTTGCGTCCCTGGAAGACAGAAGAGTAAAGGGAGACATGATAACCACCTACAAAATTCTCAGGGGAAGTGACAAGGTGGGCAAACACAAACCCTTTAGCACGGGATGAACACGAACAAGGGGACACAAGTGGAAACTTAGTAACCAGATGAGCCACAGAGACATTAGAAAGAACTTGTTCAGTGTCAGAGTAGTTAGTAAATGGAGTGCATTAGGCAGAGATGTGGTGGAGGCTGACTCCATACACAGTTTCAAATGTAGATATGATAGATCCCAGTAGGCTCAGGAATCTGTACACCAGTTGATTGACAATTGAGAGGCGGGACCGAAGATCCAAAGCTCATACCCCGCAAGCACAAATAGGTGAGTACTGCACGCCGCTCACCCTCCCGGTTGGAACGCGCAAATCTCGCCTCTGTGAGCGACACCCATTTTTGTGCCACGCACACATCCCGCGCGGGTGAGTCCAGACGTCACCCACCACCTGGTACTATCTTACTCCCCGTGGTCTTGTTATAACCACGTGTGGAGTGCTGAGCGGATCTTCGATCAACTGCAGTATTCATTTCTGTATGTATGAGGAGAGGCTGAATGAGAAGGCCGGTCTAATGTGAGTACTCAAATATTATCTCTGTGATTGTTTGTGCTTGAGTTTCTATTGTTGACTTTACATCAACGTCCAACTTGACGTTGTCCCATTAGTATCTGTACAGGTGAGGGAAGCGTAGTCGAGGGAAGTGTACTCCAGGAAACGCACATGTAAGGGACGGTTACAGTACGTCTGTAGGATTACTGCTATTTGGTCCCTGGTTTTTTGTGTGATGCACGTATTTACATATTTAGTCAGGATTGTACTATTGTGTTGAAGTGTGGCTCGGTTCAATTTTATACCGTACTGTTGATAAGCTTCCATGTGAATGTTTTGTTATCATTCCAGGAGTAACCATTGAGTCCAAAAGGGCTAAGACGTGATCTGTTGTGATACCCTGATTTGGATTTCTGTGTTTATTGGGTTTAAATGTTTTTGTGATTATTGATAAACTGGTGTCTTGTGAAGTTGTCTTTGTGCTGTGTTATTGATTAAGCACTGAGAAGTGTAGCCTAGTGTAACTGTGCTCAGTTCTGTCTGCGTGACAAGGTTATTGTGATCTGTAATGGATAATTGAAGAATCAGTGAAGTAATTTAGTTGTTGAGATAACTGTCCATTGAGGCAGTGTAATTAATGTAATTAAGTGAAGTGACATATTCTTGATTGGCAAGTTGTCTTGAGTCATAGTGTTGTGTTAACGTAATTGGTCTTGATTAAGTAACTGTTCCTGAGAAAGTACATAATGTAATTTCTTTCTGCTTGTTAAATTGTCTTGATGACAGAGTAAGTACAGTTAGAGGATTGTTGCTTCGATTGTTGGACTGAATAACAGGTTGTCATTAACATAAATTATCTTTAATGTCTGGATGACATTAATTAACGTAATTAATTAATGTAATTATCCAAATTGTTGTTTTGATAAGAATTGATTTGAAGTCGATTGTTCTTGGCTGTGTTATACGAACAGATAAAGTCAATTTCCATTGTTTTGATGGCCGTCCTTAGAGACGTGCGTTAACGTAATTAAGAAGGTTACGAGAGACTGTCTCAGTGACCGTCTTGCTGTGTTGGTATGGTTGTAATTGTTTTGCTGAAATTGTTTTGATTTGTATCTTGAGTGCAAGTGAGCATCCGTTTTTTCAGTCTAATTCAGTATACCAGTCAAGAGCGGTACGGACAGGAGTCCGTGCTATACTGAGGGCTGTTTGATTAGCTGGCATTAGTGTCGCTCTGAGGACAATTAACGTAACGTTAAATTGTTGTGCTTTGTATTAGTATTACGTTCTGTAATAAATTGTTGTTAACGAAAGAAGTGTCTTCAGGTCAACACCTTTCAGCAATACTTACCCCTCGCTCCTACTGCAAAAAACTAACCTAGCCCTTGTAAAATTGTGGAATCAAGCAATTGGATCCCGATAGCTGCTCTTGACTGTCTTTTTCAGTTTTGCGAAGTATAATCTACCCATCTGGCACTTAACGTATTGGCTTGTGCAGTCCTTATGACTGAGCATCACTAGTGAATTAGTGTAACTAAAATAAGAAGAAAAATCTCAAAGTATTAGATTTTCTGAGTGTATTTAGATTCCCCCCCTATTCCCAAGGCACATTTTTTTAAATCCAGGTTGTCTTTGAGTGTCTTGCTATCTTACTTCATATAATTTTTATCAGGATTATGATAGGTCTGAGAACCTACACCTGTGGGACTCCGCAGGTGACATGGAAACATTCTGACATCTTGTCTCCCTCACTGTGCCTCACTCCCTCAATTTTTGCTTCTCTTTTGTACCGACTTTTGCCGAGAGACTTCTTTATCCACTCGGGTACCCTCCCTTTGACTCCTGGCTGCTCGTGCAACTGGTCGCCTGCGGGGTTCTGTTGGAGGGTTTTTAACAATATGTCCGACTTCATTTATCGTTTCCCATTTCTTTTGCCACTCAAAGAATAGTATCAGGTCTGTGAGAAAAGATCTACTTCTCTGGATCCTATCCTGATGGCGTGAAACAGTTTCATCTTTGCAGTGTTGCTACTGGTCAGTAAGTACCTCATGATCTTCATCTGCTTACTTGAGATGCGCGTTAATGACACTGCTGGCCGGTAATACCTGGACAAAACTCCTTTTTCCCTGCAGAGTGTTTTCAGGCGTCCTACACCCCGAGCCCAGCCTGGGTCCAGGCTGTAATCTGTCTTCCTCCAACATTGGCTCTAAACTGATTGTCTTCCACCGTTCTGGCCATTCTCCCTTTTTTTCAAGAACTTTTCATTCACCATAGAAAGCGTATGAGGCTTCCTCTCCTTCCTTGGGAAACCATGGAGATTCTAGAAGATTCAAGAGCCTTAGTTGTATCCAGCTCATGCATATGATTCATTCTCTTATGTGGAAATCTGAGTCTCTCAGCGGCGTCTGTTTGACACCGTCCGACTCAGTAGCACTTCACCTTCCTTTATTGTGAAGACTTCTTGGAATCTCTTGTTGAGTCCCTGTTAAACATCCATTCCTTTATTTGAATGATCATCATCCCCTATCTTCATATTCATCAATAGTTACGTAATTGATGTTATATTAATAATATGGTTATGAAGTAGTTACAGCTGTGTCTTCGTTTTAACAACTACTGCATGGTGTACTCGGCAGTGCCCGGGACCACCCGGTAACCATTTCTTCCGCACACACCCTCCCCGTATCCCTCTACACACACACACTCTCTCTCCCTGTCTTCCCTTATACACACACACTCTCTCCCTGTCTTCCCTTACACACACACACTCTCTCCCTGTCTTCCCTTACACACACACACTCTCTCCCTGTCTTCCCTTACACACACACACTCTCTCCCTGTCTTCCCTTACACACACACACTCTCTCCCTGTCTTCCCTTACACACACACACTCTCCCTGTCTTCCCTTACACACACACACACTCTCTCCCTGCCTTCCCTTACACACACACCCTCTAACTCTTCCCCAACACACACACACCCTCCTACTCTTCCCCTACACACACACACACACACACCCTCTCACTATTCCCCTACACACACACACACGCACACACCCTCTCAGTCTTTTCCTACACACACACCCTCTCACTCTTCAACTACACACACACACACACACACACACACACACGCACACACACACACACAAACACACACACACACACACACACACACACACACACACACACACACACACACACACACACACACACACACACACACACACACACACACACACACACACACACACTCACACACCCTCTCACTCCCCCCCCCCACACACACACAACCTACGCGATCTACACTCCCCCCCCCCCACACACACACACCCTACACGATCTACACTCCCTCCCCCCCCCACACACGCACAACTTCGCCAATGTCCCCAAACACATCCCCTCCCCCTTATCCAGCTACCAACACTTCCCATTTCCTCCAATATTCACTTTCCATCTTCTCCCAGCGCTCATGACATTACCTAATCTTCCCCATCCCTTCTATTACACACCCTTTCCCTACCTTCTCCCTCTCTGCCCACACACACCCTTCCTCCTACCTCCTCCCTTCCTGTCCACACACTCTCCTTCCCCATCAGTGTAACCAAAAAGGTTGTCTTTCGAATGAAAAATTGTCATCCAAACACTTGTTTTGAAAATCCTTATCTTATTTCACTATTTTTTTAACACATTTAGGTACATATGTATTTGTGCAGCTGCCCTAGGCTATACGAAGGGGAATACAGAGTGTGTCATAACGTAGCTACGTAATGCTAACAGTCCTCCTCACACAAGATGATTAGTCAAACAGAGGGAACTATTTGAATTAATGCTAAAATCTGTTGACTCGGCACTGAATATTTCACATCAATTGACTTCGTGAAGGAAAGACATTGGGGCCATAACTTCCTTCACGAGGCCCTTGGATGATCCGGCGTCTTCCCCTTCTTACACTACTGATAAAATAACCAATATTCCCGTACAGTTTAATTAGGCTCGCCCAAAGCATCTCCAAGACATTGAATATATTACTTCAAGCGCCGAGGAACTTGACATCATTTATCTGTTACGACACACTAACATTTTTCCCAGTCCCACTGGTGACTTCTGCGAGTATTTTAATATAACTAGTTATTATAAGTTTGTTTATGTAAGACATACCTTCGAGGAGATCTCCTGTTACACAATGACCATCCCCTCTAGCTGTTCCCCCAGAGACTGGCTTATGATGTGTGCACCTGTCAAGACCTCGCGTGCAGCAAAGGCCACTTATTTTGTACAACCTTTTTTCTTCCCTATTAATTTAAGTGCCGTTTAATATTTGGTTCAATTATTAATTAAATACAAATTTATTTATATAATATTTATTAAATAATGTGGAAGGATAAATAGATGGATTGGTAGATTGAAGGAAAAACGAGTAGATAGATGGATAGGTAGATGGAAAGATAGTTGGGTGGATAGATGGACAGATGGTAGGAAAGATGAGGTACATGGATAGACAGATTGATAGATAAAAGCATATATAGATGAAAAGCTAGATTATTCTGGATTATTAGATAGATATAGATTCATTGATAAGTGGCTCAGAGATAGATAGAAAGGTGGATGGATTGACAGATATAAATATGGATAAATATCAGAATGGACAGATGGATGGATGAATAGACAGATAGATGGATAAATAGATGGAGATATATGGGTATATGGATGGCCAGATGGATATTTGGATGGCAAGTTGGGTATATGGATTAGTAGATAAATTGGTTTTTAAATAGATTGGTAGATAGATGGATAGATTGATGGATAAACCGACGGATAGATGGACAGAAAGAGGGATAGACCGACGGATAGATGGACAGAAAGAGGGATAGACCGACGGATAGATGGACAAAAAGATGGATAGCTAGATGGATGGATAGATTGATAAATGGGCAGATGGGAGACAGACAGATCCCAGCAACGCGGGGTGACCCCCTCTAGTATATATGTTGTACATAATAGCCAGAATGCGCTATTTGGCTTAGTATGCGATGCTCGATTTGCCTAACAAGCCAAGTTTTTCTGAAAGTATATATTTTTTCTAAAACATTTCATACGCAATGATAAATCTCTCTATTATACTATATATGACTTTATTTTTTAAAAATTAGAGTTAAAACTAACGTAGAAATTTTACCAAATCTATCCTACTTAACTTAACCTATCCTATCCTAATCTAACATAACTAGGTGAGTAAGTCATGTTCTCGGTTTAATATAATAATATAAATTTAATTCAAATAAACCGATTAGAAAAAAAATGAGAATTAAAATTAGCGAAACTCGAAACTCCAATATATATGTACTCATATATATGAGAGTTTCGCTAATTTAATTCAGAATTCACCTGAAATTTTTCTCTCAAATGCAGAATACATTTTGCAGACCAAATAACTCAAGATTAAAGGCCAGGAAAGGCTTCAAGATTCCCTCCGTTCTCAAGGGTGTGGCGCTGGCGGGGTATAATGGCTGGGATTACCTCAGCCATCCTCAGGGATTGGCAGCAGGTGGGCGTACCCGAGGGCTGGGCCAAGGGTCATAAGAAGGAGACATTAATCTGGCCCTAGCTAGGGAGCGGCCTGGGCACCTGCCTCCGGTACAACCTTCCTCCTCTCTCATTGGATAAGATGTTGTGAGCAACTTTGATTTTGTTCAGCGGTGTTGCCCTCTGGGTTTAGTGGAGATGTTTCTTACGTCTGAGACGGAGAACATTAAACGAAAACGTCATAGGATTATAGATTTTTTTTAAAATCTTTTTGATCAATTTAATCAAATTTGTAACTCATTAATAAAAACAGTTTCACTGATGCGAAGTTGTAAACGCACATAATTAGGGCCAACATGCAGAATACGTGATTCATTTCTAATTACGGCACTTGTTATATCTGTAATGGTTTCTGCGTCAGCACTAGTTATAATTATTTATGTTAGCGCCTGACCACAAGTTCCGTCTGTATTGACTGCTGGCTTAAAACTAATGGAATCTGTATCGCTTAGCGCACCGATATTAATTACAGTGGCATTGATATTGTCCGGACATTAGTTAAAGTAATCATGGTTAATTCCAGTTAAAGGGGCATATAGTTATAAGGATAATTGTTACTGACCCACTAGCAGACATAGTTGTGTTTAATGTCTGTCGATGTTTACTAGGTGGCGAGAAACCTGTTCAATGTGCTGTTATTGCGGTTAGGTTCCAAAGGCTGTTCTTTTGCCTGATAATTTAATTCTGCTGATAATCTTCTCTGTTTCATTTGCGTTTCTAGCGCAAAACTTATGTTGATACCCACTGGAAGGATTTTTATCTTTTAAAGCTTCAAGCTCTCTGTCAGCTTGTAGAGCTCTTCCGGTCCTCCTTCTCCAATGCCAGTATTCGGAAGCTTGACGTTCGCTTATGCTTAGCTAAAGTAAACATTTGACTGATAATTTTAATAATTTGTGCCAAGCACAGTTTTCCATTATTTAAGTATTCTCTCTATTAGGTTAGCATTCTTCGCAATAACGAAGTGAATGAATACACCTTCTCAGGTCGTTATCGTTGGTGTGAAATACTAGTACTTCGCTTCTGACCCTTGAGGCAGGTTGAGCATCCTTACAACTCTGTTGCTGTCTCTCTTGATATGTTTGAGCTATTTAAGATCTAGACTAATATGCTTGATTGTTCTTCAAAATTATGTCAACTATTTGATCCAGTCTTATGTGAGGGACGGTGTAAAGGTCTTCTGGCTGTCGAAGAATATCCCATGGGCATCGTGACCCTTTCTCTTCTCTCTGAATTTATTAATTATTCCATGTAATTAAACAATAATTAAGACCGAGTTCACTTACTTTCAACTATGTTGTTTCTCTGCTATGAATTCTGTTTTGTCTATATATTCAGCTTGTTTATACCTTATTATGTTGCCCGGTATCTTATAAGGAAGAGATGTGAAGATACTTACCACTTGTTTGACGTCTTACGTTTGTCTCCATTCTTAAAGATTGGAACCACACATGTTTTTTGTCATTTATTTTAAAGTCTCTTTTACAGCAAAATATTTCAGCTGTGCCTGGCAGTTTTCCTCTTCATGTCTTTTCTTTCGAGCAAATTTCTCATCATCTAATCAATCTCATTGCAGTTTAAAGTATCAATAATGTTTTCCATGATTTTATTATAGTCTTTTATTATCACATTCTTTTATGGGCATTCTCTTTTGGTTAAACTAACTGATATCTATATAAATAAAAATGTAAATGTTCGTTTGTTCAAAATCGCTGATCTCCGAAAGTTCTTCACCGATTGCTTTGAAATTTTGACACAATGTTCCATTCGCCTACGAGCGTGTTTTTATATTCAAAATAATATAGATTTCACGTTTGAGACAGAGAAAAACATGTTTTTTTCGAAAAACTGTTTTTCATGTGAGTTTTCATGTGAAGGAAATCTCCGAAACATCTTTACCGATTGCTTTGAAATTTTGACACAACTTTGAATTCGAATACGTAAGTGTTTTTATATACGTATTATATACATGCTTCATCTGTGACAGGTAAAAATATGTTTTTTTTTTTTTTTAAACAGTGACATCTATTGGACGTAAGAGCAACATACGCTGTAATCTCCGAAAGTTCTTCACCGATTGCATTGAAATTTTGACACAATGTGCCATTCTAATATGCACATGTTTTTATATACATACTATATAGATGCAACACCTGTGACAGGTAAAAACATGCTTTTTTATAAAACGATGCCATCTGTTGCATGTAAATGCAACACACGCTACACTAAATGTGTTACGATTCCATTTCAATTTTCTGATTGCATTGATAAATTAAATTTGCATAGATTTAAATTTATTTTCATTTTGATTTAATTATTTTGTGTGACATTGCATTGGAATTGAGCTGTGTTGTTTACCATACCGTTCATTTCATTACATCACGTCAGTGACAGCTAAAAACATGTTTTTTTTTAAAATGACTGTGTTTTTTATGTGAGGGAAATCTCTGAAACATCTTTACCGATTGCTTAGAAATTTTGACACAACGTTGTATTTGAATACACGTGTGTTTTTATATACCTACTATATACATGCCACACCAGTGACAGGTAAAAAAAAATTTTTAGAGACAGCGCCATCTGTTGGACGTAGGAAAACACACACTGTACTCTCAGAAAGTTCTTCACCGATTGCTATGAAATTTTCATACAACGGTACATTCGAATACGCATTTGTTTTTATATACATACAATATAGATGACACACCTGTGGCAGGTAAAAACTACCTTTTTTTGAAAGTTTTTTTTGTGTCATCTGTTGCACGTAAAAGCAACACAGGCTATACTAAATATGTTACGATTCCATTTCAATGTTTCCAATTGCATTGATAAATTGAATTTTTATAGTTTTATTTTTTTTCATTTTTATTTAATTATTTTGTGACATTGAATTGAAATAGAGCCGTGTTGTTTACCTTCCATTCATTTTGTGCGTATAGTATTTTTTTCCTTTTTTTAATTTCGTTTTTTAACTGTTCTTCTTAATTTTCAATGATGGGAACATCAGATCATTTGGGAACGCACGAAAGAAGGAGTGGGGAATGGTGGGGAGGATGAGGAGTTTTGAGTGGGGGATGGTGGGAAGGACATGGGGACGGTGGAGGGGTGAAAGATGGGGCATAACGAGGGGACGGGGTAGTGGGGAATGGTGAACTCAGCAACGCGTGGCCGGGTACAGCCAGTCTATATATATATATATATATATATGTATATATATATATATATATATATATATATATATATATATATATATATATATATATATATATATATATATATATATATATATATATATATATATATATATATATCATTTGTTCAAAATCGCTAAACTCTGAAAGTTCTTCACCGATTGCTTTGAAATTTTCACACAATGTTCCAGTCGCATCCGAGCGTGTTTTTAAATACATACTATATAGATGTCACGTCAATATAGTATGCATGAAGGGAAAAAAACATGCTTTTTTATAAAAAACTGTGTTTTTCATGTGTTTTTCATGTGAGAAAAACTTCGAAACCTATTCACCGATTGCTTTGAAATTTTGACACACAACGTTGTATTCGAATAAGAGCGTGTTTTTATATATCTCCAATATACATGCCTCACCTGTGACAGGAAAAAACATGCTTTAAAAAAAAAAGCGGCATCTGTTACACTTAGGAGCAACACATGCTCCAAAAGTGCTTCACCTAATGCTTTGAAATTTTGATAAAATAATCCATTCAAATACATGCATGTTTTTGTATATCTACTATATAGATGCCACACTTGTGACAGGTAAATCATGTTATTTTTGAAAAACCGAGCCATCTGTGGCACGTCATAGCAACACACGCTATACTAAATATGTTACGAATTCATTTCAATGTTTCTGATTGCATTGATAAATTAAATTTTTATAGATTTCGATTTAGTCTGGGGATTTAGCTAGGGAGGACGAGGGGACAGGAGTAAGGGATAGTGGGGAGGACGAGGGGATGGGGAAGTATGGGATGGTGGGGAGAACGAGGGGCCAGGGGAGTGAAGAATAGTAGGGAGGACAAGGGGACAGGGGAGTGGAAGATGGTGGGGAGGATGAGGGGATGGGGGAGTGGGGTATGGTATTCACCTAGTTGTGTTTGTGGGGGTTGAGCTTTGCTCTTTCGGCCCGCCTCTCAACTGTTTACTAACTACTTTTTTCCCCACACCACACACACACACACACAAACCCAGGAAGCAGCCCGTGACAGCTGACTAACTCCCAGGTACCTATTTGCTGCTAGGTAAATAGGTACCTGGGGCAGGTACAGGGCAGGGTGAAATCAGGGGCATTCAGGGTGAAAAAAAACCTAGCCCATTTGTTTCTGCCGGGTGCGGGAATCGAACCCGCGCCACAGAATTACGAGTCCTGCGCACAATTAACCAGGCTACCAGGCCCCTACCGGACCAGCAACCATGGTGGAGAGGACTAAGGGACGGGGAAGTGGGGAGGACTAGGGGAGTGGGGGAGAACTAAGGGAGTGGGGAGGACTAAGGGAGTGGGGAATGGTGGAGAGGACGAGTGGACGGGGAAGTGGGGGATGGTGGGGAGGACGAGGGGACGGAGGAGGGGGGATAGTGGGGACGGAGGAGGGGGGATAGTGGGGACGGAGGAGGGGGGATAGTGGGGACGGAGGAGGGGGGATAGTGGGGAGGACGAGTGAGTTGGAGATTTTGGGAGGTCGAGGGAGCGGGGGAGGGGAGAATGGTGGTGAGGAGTTGAGGAGTACTTCATATATATACATACGTATACATATATATATATATATATATATATATATATATATATATATATATATATATATATATATATATATATATATATATATATATATATATATATATATATATATTGGTGTATACTGGCAGCAGGTTTTCTTTCAAACATGTTTCATTGAATATGCCCGCATATTCTGTATTTATTATTTTCTGGTTTAGGGCTTCTATCCCTCTAACTATTTTCTTAGCATCAGGGCTTAATTGAAATAGGAGTTCTCCAAAACTCATTTTCGTACTTTTAAGGAGAAGAAAAGAAGTGATTTACTATAGAGTGTATTACACTTATTTGTATAATTTGCACGACGTTTCGAACCTCCATGGTTCATTCTCAAGTGAACAGATCTTACAATACTAGTTGATTTTATACCCGCATTAGGTCAGGTGATAATACAATGAAGGTGAAAACATGGGGGGATACATAAGGGATAAACATAGGGGCTGCAGAAGGCTTATTGGCCCATACGAGGCATCTCCTATCTAAACACAAAGATTAATCCAGTGTAATTGGCCTGTTATGTTGGACATTGTCTTCTGTGTTGGCATCGATATGTTCTTGTCTTGTCCTTACTCTCATGGTGGGTAGAGTAAATAGTTCCGTGATTTGGGTGTTCATGGTAGGTCGCTCTATTCTTATGTGAATTGCCTCAAGAATGGTTAACTGAATGGTTAACCCTATGGTTAACCCTAAGAATTAACCAAGAATGGTTAACCCTATCTTCGATGGTTAACCATATATAAAACCATTCGATGGTTTTATATATATATATATATATATATATATATATATATATATATATATATATATATATATATATATATATATATATATATATACATATACATATATATATATATATATATATATATATATATATATATATATATATATATATATATATACATATATATATACATATATATATATATATATATATATATATATATATACATATACATATATATATACATATATATATACATATATATATACATATGTCGTACCTAGTAGCCAGAACGCACTTCTCAGCCTACTATGCAAGGCCCGATTTGCCTAATAAGCCAAGTTTTCCTGAATTAATATATTTTCTCCAATTTTTTTCTTATGAAATGATAAAGCTACCCATTTCATTATGTATGAGGTCAATTTTGTTTTATTGTAGTTAAAATTAACGTAGATATATGACCGAACCTAACCAACCCTACCTAACCTAACCTAACCTATCTTTATACGTTAGGTTGGGTTAGGTAGCCGAGAAAGGTAGGTTAGGTTAGGTTAGGTAGGTAAGGCAGTCGAAAAAACATTAATTCATGAAAACTCGGCTTATTAGGCAAATCGGGCCTTGCATAGTAGGCTGAGAAGTGCCTTCTGGCTACTAGGTACGACACATATATATATACATATATTTTATTAAATATGACCGAAAAAGTAAGATTAATGATTCTAACACGAATTTTCTCAATCTTTCGTACATTATGCTTCACTGTTGGAGGTAAATCAAAAATCACTTCTCCAAAATTCATTTTTATTTCTAGTCTGACGCGACACGGGCGCGTTTCGTAAAACTTATTACATTTTCAAAGACTTCACAAATACACAACTGATTTTCCCTTGCATTTTCCCTGATCAGGGAAATGCAAGTTCTAATCAGTTGTGTATTTGTGAAGTCTTTGAAAATGTAATAAGTTTTACGAAACGCGCCCGTGTCGCGTCAGACTAGAAATAAAAATGAATTTTGGAGAAGTGATTTTTGATTTACCTCCAACAGTGAAGCATAATGTACGAAAGATTGAGAAAATTCGTGTTAGAATCATTAATCTTACTTTTTCGGTCATATTTAATAAAATATGTCTACAGGAAAGACTGCTACCAAAATATACTAATATACATATATATATACATATATATATATACATATATATATATATACATATATATATACATATATATATACATATATATATACATATATATATATATATATATATATATATATTTATATATATATATATATATATATATATATATATATATATATATATATATATATATATATATACATATATATAGGGGACTAGGGGACGGACGTGTGGCGGAGGAGCTGCTGCCTTCTCAGCCATTACCCTGAGAAATCTTGGCCTCACCGTACCAAGACTCAACCATATTCACCGTGAATACACCAAGCAGACGTGGGAGCGGCCGGAAGTGCCTACGGTGTACCATCTATGTGAAAACTTATCAAAACAGGTGGGTTGGCAGTGTGGAGGCATGGAGGCTGTAGTGAGGGGCCAGGATGGACCCTGCAGGCCTCCCATAGTGAGGGGAGGTGGGGGGTGAGTGAGGGGTGTTGTGTGGTCAGGAGAGAGAGGTGGGGGTTACGCGTGTGCCAAATAGCGTTTTGTGTTTTTCTTTTTTGAAAGTTTTGTTGAACAAGTTATGTTGTCAGCGATAATTGGCGCAACATATTTATCATATTGTTAGTACATCACACGTGCAGTGAGTCAGATTACAAGTGTGTGATTCATTCATTATTGTGCAGTGATATACGGGGGAATTATACCAGTGTTAGTGTCGCCCTGACCCCCGCCCCCACCCAGCGCCCAGGCCGGGAAGTACCTGCTCTCTCCCTCCTTCCCACCCCACTACGTCGCCTCCCCACCCACGAGGCCACCTTGCCACCCGCCCATAGAAGCCGGGAGGCTCCCATGTGTGTCTACGCCACCCACCCACCCAATGTATACCCACATATTGTGGGTATACATTGGTAGTGGGTGTATACCCACACTTTGTATAGAGGTGGTATATGAATTACCACTCATCTGAGTAGTAAGTGCCACGGCCAGCTGATCATCCCCCCAGCCTCCAACCGCCGCCCACCCTCCAGTCTCCACCCGCCGTCCACCCTCCCGCCCAGCGCCCGCCCAGCGCCTGCCCATGTCGCAGCTCTCAACAGATAGCCAGGCTTCTCCAAGCCAAGATGAGCCATCAAGCAGGGGTAGACAAGGTAGATGTCAGACGTGTGACAGGGTATGCTATATCCGGTTGAGGGACGATAATGTGCGCTTTCATTCCAACAACGGAGCCAGGTGTTTGGGTTCTGGGCGCCCTCCCAGGGAGAACACCAATCAATAGCCCACACCGCCCGTAAGGCAAAACACCTCCCAGACCTTCATTCCCACAGAAAATTTATTAGAAGCTATCAAAGCAACATCGGCCAGAACCTTGCAACACATCCCTAAAGCAGCCCGCCCCCATGCAGCAGCCAAATTATCTGCCCTCCTGAGAAAGGTCAACGACTCTCCTGGAACGACCCAAGCATGGCACAACCTCCTAATGTTTGGCAACATATGTCTAGCCACCCCTGCAAGGAGAGACAAAACCTTAGCTGCCTCAGTCATCAAAGCTATAAATGATTTTCCCAGGGAGGACAACCAGGTGCGCCTTCCCACTCGCGCGAGAAACACCCACGGCAGGAAGAGCAACAGTGGCATATCCGAGACATCAAAAATCAGAACATCAGTCACCAAGAAAAAAGAAGAAGGAAACACTATTGGCGCAATACGAGTCATCGCCAGTGAGGACTCAATTGCCGACAGAGATGCCGCAACAGCTCAAGCCCTAAGGGAGAAACACCCACCCAGGGCTCCGCGTGAGGACGACATTGTACAAGTGGGGGCTACCGGAGCAGAACCTCTCTGGGTGGCTGAATCTGTGGTCCATAAAGCAGCCATGTCCTTCCCTACAGGATCAGCAGGTGGGTTCACAGGACTAAAACCCAACCACCTCAAGCAAATGCTCAACCCTGCACTGGGTGACATTGCAAAGAACCTCTTGGTGGAACTAACCAGATTCACCAACACATGTCTAGCTGGCAACATACCAGCGTCCATAAGACCTATCTTTTTGGGGGCATCTCTCTGTGCTCTAAAGAAAAAGGATGGAGGGATCAGGCCAATAGCTGTGGGCAATTCTCTCCGGCGTCTCGTCGCAAAGGCAGCTGCAAGAACAGTTAGTGATGCAGCGGCCAACATGCTGAAGCCAAAACAGCTCGGGTTTGGCATTCCACAAGGGTGTGAAGCGGCAGCCCATGCAGCTCGAGCCTTCATCGCCAACATCACAGACGAAAAGGCCCTTATCAAGCTAGATTTAAAAAATGCCTTCAATTTGGTGCAGAGGGATGCTGTATTCCGTGCGGTTCATAGTCATTTCCCTTCCCTCTACCCTTTTGTACATTCATGCAACAGTGTGGATCTTAAGCTACTTTTTGGCGAACATGAAATTGACTCGCGAGAAGGCGTCCAACAGGGTGACCCCCTTGCTCCTCTCCTTTTCTGCTTAGTCATCAAACAAGTCACAGAGTTCCTGTCCAGCGAGCTTAACATCTGGTTCTTGGATGATGGTACCCTAGCTGGTTCCCAAGACTCAATCCTGGAGGACATCAGAAAAATCTAGGAGCAAGGTGCAGTTTTAGGTCTCACCCTGAACCCTTCTAAATGTGAAATAATATGTTCCAACCAGGGCATCGTAGAGAGAATAGAGGGTCTTCTGCCAAATATTCATAAAACTAAACCTGAAGACAGCACACTCCTAGGAGCTCCCCTGGGGTTGAAAGCCATCGATGAGGTCCTTGATAAGAAAATCGTCGACCTTAAGAGGATGGATGGGAGGATTGAGGATATTGATGCTCATGATGCACTCTACCTCATCACCAGATGTCTGTCCCTCCCCAGGTTAACCTATTTTCTGAGGTGTTCATCTTACAGTAGCCAAAAACTAAGTGATTATGACCGGTTACTGAAATCAATGCTAGAAAAAGCCCTTAACCTCTCTCTCGATGACCTACAGTGGAAACAAGCCTCTCTTCCCGTAAGACTTGGGGGCCTCGGAGTTCGAACAGCAACGCAAATCGCAGTTCCAGCCTTCCTGTCCTCCTTATCAGCATCCGACGACCTTGTGAAGGAAATTCTACCTGCCCACTTACATCAGCTGGCAGGTGTACATGATCCCAATTTTACACGCTGTGCCACAGAGTGGGCCTCTCGTGCAGGCCAATCACCTCAACCACCATCCCCAAAAGCCCACAGGCAATCCAGCGGGGATGGCCCCATTGTAGACCAAGTTGCTGCAGAGTGCCTGGGTGCTGCAACAACACAACACGACATTGCTCGCCTCACAGCAGTAGCAGCACCACATGCAGGGGATTTCCTGTTAGCAACCCCAATGTCGGCAACTGGCACGCGTCTTACACCACACGCCCTCCGAATTGCTGTGGCCCTCCGCCTTGCTGCCCCAATCCACACCAGATATAGGTGTATTTGCGGCGAGGTGGTGGCTGACAGGTACGGCCACCATGGCCTACTCTGCCAAAGCACAGGGGGATGGCACTCGAGGCACAGTGAAGTTAACGACATCATCAAGAGGAGCCTCACCACAGCTGGATGCCCAGCTGAAAGAGAGCCCCGTTACCTAACGCCCCGTAACTCTGATGCTCTTATTGGTCGCCCGGATGGTATCACAGTGAACCCCTGGAAGAATGGCAAGCAGTTGGTATGGGACTACACGTGCGTATCAACCCTGGCTAACACCTATATTAACCTCAGTGTTGCACAACCAGGTGGCGCTGCCACCCACAGGGAAGCAGCCAAATCCCGTAAGTATAGAGAACTGGATCACCTTGTATCAGAACTGAACTGAACATCTTGTATCAGAATCTTTACTTTAAAAAACATAACGTTTCGAATACTTCTCGTATTCATCATCAGATCTAAAAGAAAAAACAGAAATCACAGTCAAATAGCTGGTAAACAAAGAACTCATACTGAATATAATTGTCTATCAAAGAAAGGAAAATGCTTAAAAAACAAAACACTTAACCGCACTTAAAGTGATCAATACAAATAAAACTTATTAACTGTCACATATATTAAAACTAATTTAAAATCCATTAAACTGCAAGATGAAATTTATATCTACTAAAACAAACCATTCCATTAACCTTACGTGAAGTGATCAGAAGTGAAACTTGATACCTAACACATAGATACTAAACACTATAACAAATATTTATATAATGACTACAAATCTACAAAAAATGTATGTAAAATACAAACAGAATAAACGACAATTATAAAGTACTAACCAAAATCTTATAAAAATCTCAAATATTAAATAAAATTAAATACCAAAAAATGTATTATTTATCCTAAATAAAAGATTATATTAATGTACAATGTTAAGACTTGAAATAAGTAAGAAAGGGGAAAGACATGGTAAACTAATCTAAATTAAACTACCAAAATAAACTAAAAATCAAATTACAGAGCCTACTGTGCACTATACAGTGTACAATTGAACAGCTGAAAGGTTGCTATTTAACAGAGGCCGCAGCTCCTTTATATATAAGGATTCCATTACTCTCAAATCTGACTGGCCATTCATACAAGTGTCCAGAATTTTAAAATCAGAGTCCAGCAGAGAATGATCAAACTCATAACAATGGTTCTAATCTCAGAAAATGCTGGTTTAGACAATGGTAATCCAGTCCTAAAAGATAATCCCCGGTGCTCAAGTATCCTAATCTTAAAGTTCCGAATGGAACTCCCGACATATCCAGCATTACAGCTGGAACAATTATACATATATACGACATTTGAGCACAAGGGGGTAGGCACTTTATCTTTAAATTTAAAATAAGAGCCTATGGTATTTGTGTTGACAAAAATAAATCTAAAGTCTACTTGAGGATAACACTGCTGCAACAGTCTCCTCAAACGACTCCTTACAGAAAAGCTAATACTGCCATAAAATGGTAAATTAATATATTTAAGATCCCTTTCCACTGTAGTAATCCTACACGATGGGTGAAACTTCTTATTTAGGAAATTCCTTATAAAGGTATAAACCCTATGCACAAGATAACCATTATTTGAAAAAAATTTCACAAGAAAATTAATTTCCTGATCAAAGTTATTCCAATTAGAACATAAAACAAAGGCCCTATTCAGTAGAGTGTTAATTGCATTTTTCTTAAAAATATCAGGAAGATATTGAGATTATTGAGAAAACCACTATTAAGATAGTGGTTTTGGACAAGTTAGAGTATGTTAATAAGGTGGAAAGGTTGTTAGAAGACCCCTCTAAATTTACGTTGGTTGATATAGACCCATTCTCGTATATTTTGAAATGTGAGGATAAACTGAATAGAGTTTTAAGAAGTTTGAAAGACTCTCTTTTCGATTATACTAAATTACTTGCAACTGGCTCTAAGCCTGGCATCTTATATGGGTTACCTAAAGTTCATAAAACAGGTATACCGATTCGTCCTATTTTATCAGCGATTGGCACTTTTAATTATAAACTGGCTAAGTTTCTGGTTCCCTTATTAGAACCATTAACGCATAATGAATTTACTGTGAGAAATTCTCAGGATTTTGTTAAAGAACTTTCCTCTTTAAATTTTGAGTTCCCAACTATAATGGCCAGTTTCGATGTTGAATCACTTTTTACTAATATTCCTCTGTTGGAAACCATTGATATCTGTGTAAGTCAATTATTTGCTGACACTAACTTAGTGTCTGGATTTTGTAGTAAAATATTCAGACGGCTGTTAGAAATAGCAGTTAAAGACTCCATCTTTATGTTTAATAATATTTATTATAAACAAATTGATGGAGTAGCAATGGGGTCTCCTTTAGGTCCTGCACTGGCTAATGCTTTTTTGAGTTTTCACGAAATAAATTGGCTTGATAATTGTCCTTCGGCCTTTAAACCAGTCTTGTACAGGAGATATGTAGATGACATTTTTTTGTTGTTTAGGGACCAGTGTCATATTGAGAAATTTAGAGAGTATCTTAAAGCACAACATAGTAATATACGGTTTACTGCAGAGTGTGAAGTTGATAATTCATTGTCGTTTCTCGTTGTAAAAGTGAATAACCTCAATGGGTTCAACACTAATGTTTTTAGGAAACCAACCTTTACTGGTTTAGGTTTAAATTTTAATTCCTTTGTTCCTGATATTTTTAAGAAAAATGCTATTAACACTCTACTGAATAGGGCCTTTGTTTTATGTTCTAATTGGAATAACTTTGATCAGGAAATTAATTTTCTTGTGAAATTTTTTTCAAATAATGGTTATCTTGTGCATAGGGTTTATACCTTTATAAGGAATTTCCTAAATAAGAAGTTTCACCCATCGTGTAGGATTACTACAGTGGAAAGGGATCTTAAATATATTAAATTACCATTTTATGGCAGTATTAGCTTTTCTGTAAGGAGTCGTTTGAGGAGACTGTTGCAGCATTGTTATCCTCAAGTAGACTTTAGATTTATTTTTGTCAACACAAATACCATAGGCTCTTATTTTAAATTTAAAGATAAAGTGCCTACCCCCTTGTGCTCAAATGTCGTATATATGTATAATTGTTCCAGCTGTAATGCTGGATATGTCGGGAGTTCCATTCGGAACTTTAAGATTAGGATACTTGAGCACCGGGGATTATCTTTTAGGACTGGATTACCATTGTCTAAACCAGCATTTTCTGAGATTAGAAACCATTGTTATGAGTTTGATCATTCTCTGCTGGAATCTGATTTTAAAATTCTGGACACTTGTATGAATGGCCAGTCAGATTTGAGAGTAATGGAATCCTTATATATAAAGGAGCTGCGGCCTCTGTTAAATAGCAACCTTTCAGCTGTTCAATTGTACACTGTATAGTGCACAGTAGGCCCTGTAATTTGATTTTTAGTTTATTTTGGTAGTTTAATTTTGTTTAGTTTACCATGTCTTTGCCCTTTCTTACTTATTTCACGTCTTAACATTGTACATTAATATAATCTTTTATTTAGGATATATAATACATTTTTTGGTATTTAATTTTATTTAATATTTGAGTTTTTTATAAGATTTTGGTTAGTACTTTATAATTGTCGTTTATTCTGTTTGTATTTTACATACATTTTTTGTAGATTTGTAGTCATTATATAAATATTTTTTATAGTGTTTAGTATCTATGTTACGTATCAAGTTTCACTTCTGATCACTACACGTAAATTTAATGGAATGGTTTGTTTTAGTAGTTATAAATTTCATCTTGCAGTTTAATGGATTTTAAATTAGTTTTAATATATGTGACAGTTAATAAGTTTTATTGTATTGATCACTTTAAGTGCGCTTAAGTGTTTTGTTTTTTAAGCATTTTCCTTTCTTTGATAGACAATTATATTCAGTATGAGTTCTTTGTTTACCAGCTATTTGACTGTGATTTCTGTTTTTTCTTTTAGATCTGATGATGAATACGAGAAGTATTCGAAACGTTATGTTTTTTAAAGTAAAGATTCTGATACAAGATGTTCAGTATATCCTTGGTTTTCCTATTCATCTTAAAAATATATTAAAAATATATATATATATATATATATATATATCACTAAGAACTCTTTGACCCGGCCAGGATTCGAACCCATGCCGTCCAGGATCACCCCTAAACGTACACAGTACCGTGACCACCGCACCAATGATCGTCTATAAGGATTGGTCAGTCTTGGCGCTTATTAACTAAGCTCCCTGACTGACCAACCCCCGACGACACTCATGGATCCATTTGGGTACAGTTTTTCATCAAATTCTGGCGCATGCACGGGCCGCACTGAGTCTAACATGTGTGAGAAAGCTGCATGAACGCGCAAGCCATATATCACTAAGAACTCTTTGACCCGGCCAGGATTCGAACCCATGCCGTCCAGGATCACCCCTAAACGTACACAGTACCGTGACCACCGCACCAATGATCGTGAAATTGATTGATGAAAAACTGTACCCAAATGGATCCATGAGTGTCGTCGGGGGTTGGTCAGTCAGGGAGCTTAGTTAATAGGCGCCAAGACTGACCAATCCTTATAGACGATCATTGGTGCGGTGGTCACGGTACAGTACGTTTAGGGGTGATCCTGGACGGCATGGGTTCGAATCCTGGCCGGGTCAAAGAGTTCTTAGTGATATATGGCTTGCGCGTTCATGCAGCTTTCTCACACATGTTAGACTCAGTGCGGCCCGTGCATGCGCCAGAATTTGATGAAAAACTGTACCCAAATGGATCCATGAGTGTCGTCGGGGGTTGGTCAGTCAGGGAGCTTAGTTAATAAGCGCCAAGACTGACCAATCCTTATAGACGATCATTGGTGCGGTGGTCACGGTACTGTGTACGTTTAGGGGTGATCCTGGACGGCATGGGTTCGAATCCTGGCCGGGTCAAAGAGTTCTTAGTGATATATGGCTTGCGCGTTCATGCAGCTTTCTCACACATGTTAGACTCAGTGCGGCCCGTGCATGCGCCAGAATTTGATGAAAAACTGTACCCAAATGGATCCATGAGTGTCGTCGGGGGTTGGTCAGTCAGGGAGCTTAGTTAATAAGCGCCAAGACTGACCAATCCTTATAGACGATCATTGGTGCGGTGGTCACGGTACTGTGTACGTTTAGGGGTGATCCTGGACGGCATGGGTTCGAATCCTGGCCGGGTCAAAGAGTTCTTAGTGATATATGGCTTGCGCGTTCATGCAGCTTTCTCATATATATATATATATATATATATATATATATATATATATATATATATATATATATATATATAATGTGTGTGTGTGTGTGTGTGTATCACGAAAATAAACACGTCATTAAAAATGTGACAGTGTCAGACCACGGAGGAAAATTGAAACAGGAATTTCCTTAAGTACTTTCGTATATTAATACATCTTCAGAAGGAGTGGTTTTACAGGTCGAGTACTGGACATAAATAGGCAGGAGAGAATGGTGGAGTGAGGTGAGGTACAATACGTGGACACTGCAGAGGGCCTATTGGCCCATTTGATGCAGCTACCATTCATAACCACACACAGGCCCACACATGGATAATCATATCATAAAACAGTAAATATTTAAAATGAATTAGTGAGACAAATGTGTTCCAATGATTCTACTTAAATCGCCCTCTAATTGATCTATTAAAAATGGATCTAAGTTATATAAATCACTGCTAATGTTCAAATTACTTTCTTTTGTGATCTGTATCAAAGCAGATTCAATTATATTTCTTTTATAGGTGCTTTTACAATTCGTTATTGAAGAAGCCATCTCCCAATCAATTTGGTGAGCATCTTCTGACAGATGAACAAACAAAGCATTAGACAATTGGCCATGTCTTACAGAGTATTTATGTTGCGAAATTCTACATTTCAAATCTTTAGATGTTTGCCCAACATAGAACTTATTACAGTCTTTACAAGGTATTTTATAAATGACACAATTATCACTACGAGGGATGTTCCTAACTAATAGCTTACCAACAGTATTTTCGTAGCTAAACAATACATGTATATTATTGAGGCTCGAATTTGAGACAAAACGTCTGCATGGATTTAGAAATAAAAAGTCGTGACTGACAAATCTGATTTGATTTTATGACAAGGTTACTAAAATAAGACAGGAAAAGAAAGGCTGGGGTAGACTATTTTTCTTGACTGCCAAAAGGCATTTGACACTGTTCCCAATGAAAGACTTTTGTGTAAGATGGAGATCCAGGCTGGTATAACCGTTAAACACTGGATTAGGTAAGGTAGTCTCTGAAGGACAAAGAGCTGAGTCACAGTCAGAGAAAAGTTTACAAACTGGTGGAATGTAACAAGTGGGGGTTCCACAAATCTCTGTCCTGTGACCACTGTTGTTCTTAATTTATGTGAATGATCTTCTCGCTGAAGAAATATGAGAACTCCAAAAAGTTACAAGAGGACGTTGACAAACTCCGAGAGTAGTCAGACAAGTGGCTGCTGGAGTCAATCATAACAATTGTAAGGTATTGAGGATGAAAAAGGGAGAGAGGAGACCAGAATTCAACTACACCATACGAGGAACGCAGCTTTGGAAATCAGAAAGAGAGAAGGATCTGGGAGTGTATATAATTCGGACACTCACACTGGAGGCACACATAAACAGGATAAAATCCGCAGCATATGTGACGCTGGCAAATATAAGAGCACCGTATAGGAACCTGAATCAGGACTCTGTAAAAACAATCTCCACAACATTTGTTTTGACCAATATCGGAACACTGGTATGGAACCCGCACCTTGTGAAACATAAAGCCAAAACTGAACGAGTACAGAAGTTTTTAGCAACATTTGTGACATAGCTAAGGCGTATAAAGATAGGAATATGGGCTAAATAAACTTGATCTCATAACCCTAGAGGATTGAAGGAACAGACGGGATATGATCAATACTTACAAGATACTGAGGGGAATTGATCAGGTGTACAAGGATAGCTTCTTCAGACTGAAAGAAAGCAGGGACAAAAAGACACAAGTGGAATCTGCAAACGCAAATGAGCCGAAGGGACGTTAAAAAGTATTTGTACCCTGTACAGATAGTTAACAGGTGGAATGTTCTAGCAGAGGAAGTTATTGATGCCACCTCCATCCACAACTATAAGGCTCGATTCGACAAAGAATTTGAAAGTCAGAGTCGTTAGGTTGAAACGCAACAGGTACAAGGCTAGTAGGCGTGGCATGAAGAGCTAGACCTCACTTCCACATAGACACTCGTAGGTGAGTACAGACCCAGTCTCTGCCAGAGAGGGTGTGAAATGAGGGAAGAGGAGGGGGGGAGTGGAGGGGGGAGGGGGTAGGTGAGGGGGTGAGAGAGAGACAAACATAAACCGGTAACTGCCGAGTTACCTTCCATATATATATATATATATATATATATATATATATATATATATATATATATATATATATATATATATTTATTTATATATATATATATATATATATATATATATATATATATATATATATATATATATTTATATATATATATATATATATATATATATATATATATATATATATATATATATATATATATATATATATATATATATATATGTCCTCAGGGCTGTACACAACCGTTTCCGTCCCCTTTACCCATTCATCCGATCGTGCTACAGTGGGGACTCTAAGCTTCTTTTTGGGGAGCATGAAATAAACTCCTGTGAAGGTGTCCAACAAGGTGACCCCTTAGCCCCCCTCCTTTTCTGCCTAGCTATCAAAGAGGTCACTGATAGTCTGACAAGCGAGCTAAACATCTGGTACCTGGATGATGGCACTCTAGCTGGAACTCCGGAAACCATTTTGGAGGATATAAGGAAAATCCAGGAGCAGGGAGCAGCCTTAGGCCTCATTCTCAATGCATCCAAATGTGAAATAATCTCCCGCAACCCAGACATCACTGGGCAAATACAAAATGTTCTTCCAGACATTCTCGTTGTCGAGCCACCGGACTGCACTCTCCTGGGTGCCCCCATTGGCCCACGAGCAATCGAGGAGGTCCTGGCTGCAAAAATCACTGACCTAAAGAGAATGCTGGACAGGATTGACAAGATTGATGCCCATGATGCTCTTTTTCTCCTTACAAGATGCCTGTCTCTCCCTAAGTTGACCTACTTTCTGAGATGTTCTCCATCCTACAGCAGCCCTAAGTTAAATGTGTATGACACCCTTCTGAGGTCCATGCTGGTGAAAGTCCTGAACCTGCCATTGGACGACTCTCAGTGGGAGCAAGCAACCCTTCCTGTAAGACTCGGCGGCCTTGGTGTCCGCACAGCCTCCCAAATTGCTCTACCAGCCTTCCTTTCCTCCTCTCATGCATCGCACGACCTCGTCAGAGATATTTTACCTGCAACCCTGAGAGATTCAGCAGGAATACACGATCCTGCTTTCACTGAATGTTCAAATCAGTGGGATGTTCTTGCAGCCCCAGCAACCATTATAGAGCCAACAAAACAACACAAACAGTCCGGCTGGGACCACCCTCTAGTGGAAAAAGTAGCTGATGCAATGCTCCAACCTGTCCTCTTAAAAAGAACGTCGCTTTTGGCCGTTTGCCCGTATGGCCGAATTTGGACGTAATTTGAAAATGAAAAAAAAATTAAAATAAATTTGGGATTTCTTTTTTCAACAACAGTAAGTTAAGGGTCCTCTGATAGGTTAGGTGGGCAGGAAATTCTCATAAAGTTTCAAAACGTTATGAAAAACGTGAATTTAAAGTGTCCTCTTATAACCTCTGCGCGTAAGGCGGACGACTCAAATAGAAAACGGAACACAACGTCACTTTTGTGAGTCGATTTCATTTCAAATTACGTCCAAATTTAGCCATATCGCGCATACCAGCCAAAAGTGACGTTCTTTTTAAGAGGACGGGTTGAATGCTCAGCGTCGCAACATCAGACAAGGAGAAACCCCGCCTCAGAGCAGTGCGTGCCCCCCCATGCAGGAGACTTCCTCCTGGCAGTACCCATGTCAGCAATGGGCACGCGCCTAGATCCAGAATCCCTTCGTGTAGCAGTGGCCCTCCGCCTTGGTGCCCCAATTCACACTGAATACAAGTGTATTTGCAACAGGGTGGAAGCAGACCAATACGGACTGCATGGGTTGCATTGCGGAAGCACAAAGGGCTGGCATGCAAGACACAACGAGGTCAATGACATCATCAAGAGAAGCCTCGTCTCAGCTGGGTACCCAGCGGAGAGAGAACCTCGCATCCTAGGGGTCCAAAACCCGGATTTCCCCGCACTTCGCCCTGAGGCATCACCATATACTCATGGAAGGAGGGTAGACAGTTGGTGTGGGTCTACACATGTGTATCCACCCTGGCTGACACCTATGTACACTTCGGAGCTGATCAAGCAGGTGGGGTGGCCAACCACAGGGAAACAGCAAAATCACTCAAGTACAGGCGACTGGAAGGTCAATACCTCTTTGTTCCCATAGCGTCTGAGACGCATGGCCCCTGGGGCAAGAGTGCCTTGGGATTTCTCAAGGAATTGGGTTCCAAGCTCATTGACGTCACCAGAGACCCAAGGGCTTTCAGTTTTTTATTTCAGCATCTCAGTGTGGCGATCCAGAGGGGAAATGCTTGCTGCGTCCTCGGTTCCTGTCCAGAAGCGGAGGAGCTTCAAGAGATCCATAACCTTTAGACATTTGTCTTGTATGTTTTGTAACCTTTAAATACACAATAAAGGAAAAAAAAAGGGAAGGGGGTGGTAGGAGAAAAGCACACAGAAACTGTATTGGAGGGGACCTACATTCCCTCCAATGCGTTATGTGTGGTTTCCTCCGAGGCTATGGGTCCCCCTTCTTCCAGCCAGAGGTGGTACTCCCTTCCCCATTAAAAAAAAAAAAAATATATATATATATATATATATATATATATATATATATGGAAAAGCAAGAATAATCATAAAAAACACGTGATCCGGTTATGCGTAAGTATCCACTTGACAATAAAACGAAAGTTTTGAACATTTTCGTGTTTTTGCACATTATCAAGGAGTACAGGAACAAAAGCAATATAGGAATACAAGGAATACATGAATACAAGAAATACAGGAATACAAGTAACACAGGAATACAAGTAATCCAGGAATACAAGTAATTCAAGTATACAAGTAATCCAGCAGTACAAGGAATTTACCATATTATCAAGGAAAACTGTATTCCTTGATAATATAGTGAACACGAAAACTTTCGTTTCATTTTCCTAGTGGATTCTAACGCATAAAAGGAAATGTGTGACTGTCCGAGATTGGAGGGCAGTCAGGGAAGAAGAGAGGAAAAGAGGAGAGGAGAGGAGAGGAGAGGAGAGGAGAGGAGAGGAGGCGGGGAAGATTGATAGGGATCTAGGGTAAGATGGAGGGTGAGTAGTAGGTGGGGGGAAAAGGGTGAGATAGAAGAGCGGAGGAGAGAGGAGGATATAAGAGACTATCCCGGGCACCGCCTGGTACCAACCTAGAAACCCATAAATTATATCAGCTGTTTGTACGATTTCTCTCTAGTGCATTGCACAACCTGTCTCATGCGAGCGTCCTCCAAACTGATTGACTACTTCCTTTAAGATTTTCTTTAATTTCATTAGCTTCTGATTCTGATTTAACTTTTTTTCTCAAATTCATTTATATCTTCTGTGTTGCACATGTCGTATCGCTGCTCTCTTTTACAATACAACTCAATTTATTTTTCGTTTCTACTTCTTTCTCGAAAAATTCAAGTCTCACATTCTCTCTCTCTCTCTCTCTCTCTCTCTCTCTCTCTCTCTCTCTCTCTCTCTCTCTCTCTCTCTCTCTCTCTCTCTCTCTCTCTCTCTCTCTCTCTCTCTCTCTCTCTCTCTCTCTCTCTCTCTCTCTCTCTCTCTCTCTCTCTCTCTCTCTCTCTCTCTCTCTCTCTCTCTCTCTCTCTCTCTCTCTCTCTCTCTCTCTCTCTCTCTCTCTCTCTCTCTCTCTCTCTCTCTCTCTCTCTCTCTCTCTCTCTCTCTCTCTCTCTCTCTCTCTCTCTCTCTCTCTCTCTCTCTCTCTCTCTCTCTCTCTCTCTCTCTCTCTCTCTCTCTCTCTCTCTCTCTCTCTCTCTCTCTCTCTCTCTCTCTCTCTCTCTCTCTCTCTCTCTCTCTCTCTCTTTCATCTTTCATTACGAATTAAAGCTATATCCTCTCATTGTGTTATAATGGTCTAAGCTTCACTCTTTCTATTCTCTGGTTATCCCTTGAATTTCCCTGGTCTCTCAACCCAATTTTTATATTATTATCCACGATATCTTTCTCTCCTATATCCAGTCTCTTCACCCTTTACTCCTCATTATTCTGTCCTATTCGTTTAACTGCTTTTCGAATCAGAAACAGTTGAGCTGCAACGTGTCTCTATACGGCATGGACACAATTCAATGAGTGCAAAGTTACAAGCAGGTGAGTGCAAGGTTACAAACAAATGAGTGCAAGGTTACAAACAAATGAGTGCAAGGTTACAAGCAAGTGAGTGCAAGGTTACAAGCAAGTGAGTGCAAGGGTACAGACAAATGAGTGCAAGGTTACAAGCAAGTGAATGAAAGGTTACAAGCAAGTTAGTCCAAGGTTACAAACAAGTGCGTGCAAGGTTACAAGTACCAACCGAGTGCGAGTGGTAATCTGACGGGTGGAAGACTGACAGGAAGTTCTTGGGACGAATAAGGTAGTGACCGGAGTAGTTGATAGTTTATGTTAAAAAAAATAGTTTACTTTGATATAAATTTAAAGAGAAGGAAAAGCAAATTAAAAAAAAATGAGTTTTGTGTTAATTATAGGCATACGAAAGGTTAGGAAGAGAAAGTGGAGGAGAGTAAAATAATTGTGGTGGAGTGAATGGATGCAGTACTCGAACTGAGAGATCAGTAAAGTCACAACAGGTGTGTGGTTGGCCAAAGAGATTTTTGTGAGCTGAGTGAAGAATGGAAATAAAGTTAGTGTTGCAATGAAAGGCTTTGTAATAAACAGGAGGATTGGAAAAAAAGAGACACACACACATTATATTTGTTTTTGTTTTTTCATTTTTTTCATTTGTTTTTTTTACATTTTTTCTTATATTTCAGTGATGGGAACATCAGATCATTTGGGAATGCATCGGAAGAGGGAGTAGGGAAATAGTGGGGATGACGATGGGACGGGATTAGGGGATGGTGGGGAGGACGAGGAGACAGGGGAGGAGGGTAATGGTGGGGAGGACGAGGGGACGGAGGAGTTGGGGATGGTGGGAACAAGGGAACAGGGGGAATAAAGAATGAACCGATAAATGAAACAGAATTCAAGGATATATTTCTAGAAGTGTTAGTAATAAAATATTTAATGTTATTCTCCACTTTTATCTCGCTCTTGTTAGGCCCAGTTTAGATTATGCAGTTAAGTCTTTCCCTCCATGGTCAAGAAAGGACAAATTCTCTTTCACGTTTTCAGGGAAAAAATTGCGAAGATAGTCCCAGTAATCAGA
Organism: Procambarus clarkii; assembly: GCF_040958095.1. Lineage (NCBI taxonomy): Eukaryota > Metazoa > Arthropoda > Malacostraca > Decapoda > Cambaridae > Procambarus > Procambarus clarkii. The sequence continues at coordinate 26,808,437 of NC_091174.1, forward strand.
AGCCTCCTGGAGAAAGAAATATTATGCAAGAAATATTATGCAAGTAACATTCCCCAGAAGGTTGAAGAGCGAGAGTTGACATGATTAAAGGAGATTGTTAAATATTTATGAATACAGAAACTCGGATGAATGATGAATTGGATAACATTAGATGCAGTAAGGACCTGGATATATATACTAGTTTCAAAATCGTGTTGTTGATTCGCTGAAGATTGATAGGCGTAGGATTCATGGATTGATCCAAGCGTAAGATAGACACATGAAATAGTTTGAACAGTAGAACATTAGAGTGATGGAAAATGATAAAGGTCTATTGGCCCATACGAGGCAGCTCTTATTTGTATCCATCCAATTTAATTTATTTCAGTTGATATATATACAAGATGTCTCCCATGGATCAATAACAAAACAGAGTAGCAGATGTTTCGCCCTCTGCAGTATGGTATGTTCAGGGGGCGTTACTTCTGGAAAAATGAAAGTTGTTCAGTGTCAACCAATATTTTCTGACTAGGTGTATATGAAAAGGCTGGTATTGTTCCAAATTTGCATTACTGTATCCTATATAGTAATATATTTTTTTTTTTTCAACGAATTTTACACATTTTCAAGTGTATATTTACAACCACACCTTTCAGATATAATCATTCTATGACACGTTTCTGACACATTAGCATATAATAAAGAATCTGTAGAAGAGATTTTCCAAAACGTCTTTAGTTTTCCTAATACAAATAGTCAAAGTTCCCCCCAAAATTATGCAAAAATATAAAGTTTATTGTTATTTATAAAATCAATAAATGAACTTAGGAAAAACCTCTTCCTTCCGATTTTAGAGACATAAACTTTAGATATAAGGTGTAAGTTTCATGTAAATTGAATAAAAAATTAAAGTGATATATGAACGTTTATGTTAATTGAAAATAAATAAGTAAAAAATAAAGTCTTAAGTGTTGCCATCTGTGACTTGAGATTAATATCAACCACTTTCCTCCAAAATTAGCACTTATGCAGATAGGCTTACGTGCAGTCAGGTGTATAAGTTTCATGCAAATCGCCCGATAAACAAAAGTGATAAAATTAAAAAAAAAAATAATAGAACTAATTATAATTTGTTTTTAATATATGCTATTGTGATAGCTGAGAGTCATAGACATGATTTCAGTTGACACTTTTGTTTGATAATCGATTTTGACCATTTGGGAAAATTTTTGACACATAATTCAATATTTTTTTTCTCCCTTCCTATTTATGCTACGATGCTGAGACTGACCAGACGAAACCCTTTTTATATACAACCTGTCAAAAAAATTTGATTGAAATCAAACGAGTTTTCATTTATTGCATATTTTGGGCAATTTTGGAAATGACGCCCCATTCAGGCCACCAAGTTAGAAAGAGTAAATTTCCCGAAATGAATCCTGATGGAAATAGCAGTTCGGTTATATAGACTACGTCTAGGTTACAGATACAATTGAGAGATTGGTGAAGCCAGACAGAGGGAATGCATCTTCTGCCAAACAATCACAGAAAAGCTACTTCACACTCTCATTGAATGTGAAGCAACCAACGACCTTAGAAGAGCTTTAAGAATCCCTGAATCTTGCAGTAACCACCCTGAAGCCATCAACACTGCCACTCTTCTGGTCAAAAAAGGTGTCCAGTAGCTGGATACTCATAAATATTGCCAAACAGTATCATTCCCCGTGATTGCCGCCTGACGATTAAAGTGGATCTCAACACATAATAAACATTTATTAAAAAAAAAATCTACCATTTACGGGCTATTCATGCCCGTGCCACCTCTTGGGTGGCTTAATCTTCATCAACCAATCACTCAATCAATGGATCAATAGGTTATATGAAGTTTCATTTACCTTCATGGTTTTATGACAGCATATCAGATTACCAATACTTCCAACGTCAAATAAATAAGTAAACCTTGTAGCGATAAATGAACTTTGTTAATGGAATTTATGTTTTATTTAATTTCTAACGATACATTATCGAGCAATTCCTCGCTAACACGGTTACTGAAACTCAGAGAGCGTTAGAGCCTTTTATCCCAAGTTTTATTATATTTTGCAGAAAATAAAATGGTTTATAGCCTGTAATCAACTTTGGGAAATATTCGAACAGTGAATTTCATATTATCGAAAAAGTAATGAAAAATTAAAGAAAGAGATTAGATCATAAGAGCAATGCAAACAAATAGGAGCTACCACATTTACATTGCTTTAGAACTAAACATAACAATACACAATATTCTTAAAGTCTGCTTAGAGGAAATAAGTTCAATTGATTACAGCAATAAAGCCTTACGGAAATCTATGTTGGTCTAGTTTTAAATGAGGCAGTTTAAAATAAATGAAAATAAAATTCTTTCAAACATTGTTCAACTGACTCAGCAGTCGAGGGGAGTGGGACAAACTGACAGCTGTATACAAGCACATTCACATATTCTGCTGTACACACACACACACACACACACACATTTACTCTGACACCCGAGTTTATAAGAAGAGTCTCAAGGTTTGGTACACCAATGCTGATGGGGTAGCCAATAAAGCAGAAGAGATAAAAGAAAGAGTTAGTGAGGCAGACCCAGACATAGTGGCAATAGTGGAAACTAAAATAAATGGCATGATCTTGGATGCAATCTTTCCAGAGGGGTACCAGGTGATAAGAAAAGAAAGGACACAGAGACAGGGAGGAGGAGTGGCACTCCTAATAAAGCGGAAATGGAAGTTTGATGAGCTGGAAAATTCGGGTACCAATGAAAGCACGAGCTTCATACATGGAACTCTGACAGTGGATGGGAAGAAGATTGTAATCTTCATACTCTACAATCCCCCACCAAACAGTAGAAGGCCCAGGCAGGAGTACGAGGACAGCAACAAGACATGTATAGATGAACTGCAGAGGGCAGCAACTATAGCGCATAGAATGAGAGCGAAGCTACTGGTCATGGGGGACCTAAATCACGGAGAGATAGAATGGGAAACGAGAAATCCCCATGGCGGGGAGGAGACCTGGGGAACGAAGCTGGTAGACGATATTGACAGGAATTTCCTAACACAGCATGTGAAGGAAGATACTAGGGAAAGAGGAGGGAATACGCCCAGCCTATTAGATCTCATTATCACCCAGAATGTAGAAGACATCGAGCAGTTGGAACATGAAATACCACTAGGTAGCCAGTGACCATTGTGTCCTAGTCTTTGACTACATGATGGAGCTTAAAATTGTGACAAAGGACAAGAGGTTGTGGAAAGGAGACTTGATTACAGAAAAGGGAACTACAGAAGGATAAGGGACTACCTGGGAGAAGTGCAGTGGGAGGAAGAACTTAGAGGAAAAACAGTGCAAGGTATGATGAACCAAGTCATATTGAAATGCAAGGAGGCTGAAGAGAGATTTATTCCAACAATAAAGGAAAAAAGCAGGAGGGAATATAATAACCCATGGTTTAATAGACAGTGTCAGAAAGCAAAGGTGAGAAGCAGGAGGGAGTGGAGGAAGTACAGAAGACAACAGGATTAGTTGTAACAGAGCTAGGAATGATTACATTAACATAAGACTAGTGTCGGAAAGAAATTATGAGAATGATATTGCAGTCAAAGCGAAAAAGCAACCTAAATTACTAAATAGCCAAATAAGAAGGAAGATGTCGGTAAATGATCAAGTGACAAGACTGAGGAAAACAGAAAGGGAATATACAGAAAGCGACAAGGAAATCTGCGAGGTACTGAATGCAAAATTCCATGGAGTGTTCACAACCGAGCCTGAGCAGCTCCCATTGTTAGAAGCGATTACCCTAGATGAAAGACTATCAGATATAGAGGTGACAGCAGAGGAGGTAATGAAACAGTTGACAACACTGGATGCAAATAAAGCTGTTGGACCAGACAAAGTATCACCGTGGATACTTAAAGAGGCAGCGCAGGCTCTCAGCGTACCTCTGGCAATGATCTTTAATGAGTCACTTATGTCGGGAGAATTGCCCAGTTGCTGGAAGGAGGCAAATGTCGTACCGATTTTCAAGAAAGGTGATAGGGAGGAGGCACTTAACTACAGACTCGTATCACTGACAAGCATCCTCTGCAAAATACTTGAAAGAATAATTAGGCTGACTTGTTGAGCATCTGGAGAGCATTGGGTTTGTAAACAAGCACCAACATGGGTTCTGGACAGGGAAATCATGCCTAACAAACCTTTTAGAATTCTATGATAAAGTAACAAGGATAAGGCAGGACAGAGAAGGCTGGGCAGACTGCATATTTCTTGACTGCCAAAAGGCCTTTGATACAGTACCGCACATGAGACTGCTATACAAACTTGAGAGGCAGGCAGGAGTAAGCGGAAAGGCCCTAGTATGGGTGAAGAACTACCTAACAGGAAGGAGCCAGAGGGTAATGGTAAGGGGCGAGAAGTCGGACTGGCGAACAGTAACAAGTAGAGTACCTCAAGGATCGGTGCTGGGACCAATCATCTTTCTAATTTACGTAAATGATATGTTTACAGGAGTGGAATCATATATGTCAATGTTTGCGGATGACGCAAAATTAATGAGAAGAGTTGTGACAGACGAGGATTGTTGGATCCTCCAAGAGGACTTAAACAGGTTGCAGAGATGGTCAGGGAAATGGCTACTGGAGTTAACCACCAGTAAATGTAAAGTTATGGAAATGGGATCAGGTGATAGGAGACCAAAGGGACAGTACACAATGAAGGTTACAGCCTATCTGTAACGATTCGAGAAAGAGACCTGGGAGTGGATGTGACACCTAATCTAACTCCTGAGGCATATATAAATAGGATAACGACAGCAGCGTACTTTACACTGGCGAAAATTAGAACTTCATTCAGAAACCTAAATGAGGAGGCTTTTAGGGCGCTTTACACTGCCTACGTGAGACTCGTCTTAGAGTATGCCGCGCCATCATGGTGCCCCCACCTGAAGAAACACAAAGAAACTGGAGAAGGTTCAGAGGTTTGCGACGAGGCTTGTCCCAGAGTTACGAGGGATGGTATATGAAAAGCGTCTGAAGGAACTGAACCTTACGACACTAGAGAAAAGAAGGGAGAGAGGAGATATGATAGGGACATATAAAATACTCAGGGGAATTGACAAAGTGGATATAGATGAAATGTTCACACGTAATAATAACAGAACGAGGGGACATGGATGGAAACTGGAAACTCAGATGAGTCACAGAGATGTTAGGAAGTTTTCTTTTAGCGTGAGAGTAGTGGAAAAATTGAATGCACTTGGGGAACAGGTTGTGGAAGCAAATACTATTCATACTTTTAAAACTAGGTATGATAGGGAAATGGGACAGGAGTCATTGTTGTAAACAATCGATAGCTGGAAAGGCGGGATCCAAGAGTCAATGCTCGATCCTGCAAGCACAAATAGGTGAGTACAAATAGGTGAGTACACACACACACCCTGGGGCCTCTCAGCTGAGTGGATAGCGCCTTAGGGTCGTAGTCCTAATGGCCTGGGTTCGATTCCCGGCGAAAGCAGAAACAAATGGGCAGAGTTTCTTTCACCCTAATGCACCTGTTACCTAGCAGTAAATAGGTACCTGGGAGTTACACAGCTGCTACGGGCTACTTCCTGGGTGTGTGTGTGCGTGTGTTAGGGAGAAATATATGGAGTAGATATAATAGAGGAAAAATGGATTGGTAAGAAAGCAGACACAAATAGTAAATACTGTACAGTAAATACAAACACGCACACACACACACACACACACACACACACACACACACACACACACACACACACACACACACACACACACACACACACACACACACACACACACACACACACACACACACACACACAGAGGGCTGGGCGGACTGTATTTTCTTGGATTGTCGGAAAGCCTTTGACACAGTACCGCATAAGAGGCTGGTACATAAGCTGGAGAGACAGGCAGGTGTAGCTGGTAAGGTGCTCCAGTGGATAAGGGAGTATCTAAGCAATAGGAAGCAGAGAGTTACGGTGAGGGGTGAGACCTCCGATTGGCGTGAAGTCACCAGCGGAGTCCCACAGGGCTCTGTACTCGGTCCTATCTTGTTTCTGATATATGTAAATGATCTCCCGGAGGGTATCGATTCATTTCTCTCAATGTTTGCGGACGATGCTAAAATTATGAGAAGGATTAAAACAGAAGAGGACTGTTTGAGGCTTCAAGAAGACCTAGACAAGCTGAAGGAATGGTCGAACAAATGGTTGTTAGAGTTTAACCCAACAAAATGTAATGTAATGAAGATAGGTGTAGGGAGCAGGAGGCCAGATACAAGGTATCATCTGGGAGAGGAAATTCTTCAGGAGTCATAGAAGGAAAAAGACTTGGGGGTTGATATCACGCTAGACCTGTCTCCTGCAGCACGTATCAAGCGGATAACATCAGCGGCATATGCCAGGCTGGCCAACATACGAACGGCATTCAGAAACTTGTGTAAAGAATCATTCAGAACTTTGTATACCACATATGTCAGGCCAATCCTGGAGTATGCAGCCCCAACATGGAGTCCATATCTAGTCAAGGATAAGACTAAACTGGAAAAGGTTCAAAGGTTTGCCACCAGACTAGTACCCGAGCTGAGAGGTATGAGCTACGAGGAGAGACTACGGGAATTAAACCTCACTTCGCTGGAAGACAGAAGAGTTAGGGGGAACATGATCACCACATTCAAGATTCTGAAGGAAATTGATAGGGTAGATAAAGACAGTCTATTTAACACAAGTGGAACACGCACAAGGGGACACAGGTGGAAATTGAGTGCCCAAATGAGCCACAGAGATATTAGGAAGAACTTTTTTAGTGTCTGAGTGGTTGACAAATGGAATGCATTAGGAAGTGATGTGGTGGAGGCTGACTCAATACACAGTTTCAAGTGTAGATATGATAGAGCCCAATAGGCTCAGGAATCTGTACACCTGTTGATTGACGGTTGAGAGGCGGGACCAAAGAGCCAGAGCTCAACCCCCGCAAATACAACTAGGTGAGTACAACTAGGTGAGTACACACACACACACACACACACACACACACACACACACACACACACACACACACACACACACACACACACACACACACACACACACACACACACACACACACACACACACACAGTGGATAAGGGAGTACTTAAGCAACAGGAAACAGCGAGTAACGGTGAGGGGGAAGACATCAGAGTGGCGAGATGTCACCAGCGGAGTCCCACAGGGCTCAGTACTTGGACCCATCCTGTTTCTAATATATGTGAACGATCTTCCAGAGGGTATAGACTCATTCCTCTCGATGTTTGCTGATGATGCAAAAATTATGAGAAGAATCAAGACGGATGAAGATAGACAGAGACTACAGGATGACCTGGATAAACTGGAGGAATGGTCTAGAAAATGGCTGCTGAAGTTCAACTCTGGAAAGTGTAAGGTGATGAAATTAGGCGAAGGGAGCAGGAGGCTGAACACAAGGTATCATCTGGGAGGGGAAATCCTGCAAGAATCAAATAGAGAGAAGGATCTGGGGGTTGATATCACACCGAACCTGTCCCCAGAGGCCCACATCAAAAGAATATCATCAGCGGCATATGCTAGACTGGCCAACATAAGAACTGCCTTCAGAAACTTGTGTAAGGAATCTTTCAGAACCCTGTATACCACTTATGTAAGACCAATCCTGGAGTATGCAGCTCCAGCCTGGAGTCCATACCTAGTTAAACACAAGACAAAGTTAGAGACGATTCAGCGGTATGCCACCAGGCTCGTCCCGGAACTGAGAGGATTGAGCTACGAGGAAAGGCTAAAGGAGCTGAACCTCACATCCCTGGAAAACAGAAGAGTAAGGGGAGACATGATAACCACCTACAAAATTCTCAGGGGAATTGACAGGGTGGACAAAGACAAACTCTTCAGCACGGGTGGGACACGAACAAGGGGACACAGGTGGAAACTTAGTACCCAGATGAGCCACAGAGACGTTAGAAAGAATTTTTTCAGTGTCAGAGTAGTTAATAAATGGAATGCACTAGGAAGTGATGTGGTGGAGGCTGACTCCATACACAGTTTCAAATGTAGGTATGATAGAGCCCAGTAGGCTCAGGAATCTGTACACCAGTTGATTGACAGTTGAGAGGCGGGACCAAAGAGCCAAAGCTCAACCCCCGCAAGCACAATTAGGTGAGTACAATTAGGTGAGTACACACACACACACACACACACACACACACACACACACACACACACACACACACACACACACACACACACACACACACACACACACACACACACACACACACACGCGACTACAGACGCATTCGTCCATACAACTGTAACAGGAAACGACCTATCCTGTTACAGTTCACTAACGAAGAGGCAGTGGATTACATACTGCATCACAAGCACTTACTCAGAGGTAGCGAAAATTACTACAACGTATATATTGACAAATTCATGACGAAGGAGGAGCAGATAGCCCACAGAGCAAGCAAACAACAATACAACTCTTCTCATTTGAGCGTAGCTACACACCCCAGTGCTAATCCACCCCATGCTAACCAGCTCACACATTCTCCGGTCACTCCCTCCCCAAATCAGCCACCCCTGCCTCTGCTTATCTCCCCAACACCTCCCTTGACCCCTCTGACCCCACTGCAGTCAAATTCATCCCACATTCCAAGGACCCCCTCATCACCTCAATCCCCAAAACCCACCCAGCCCTCATCCCCTCAACCGTAAAAACCCACCCAGCCCTCATCCTCTCAACCCCCAAAGCCTACCCAGCCCTCACCCCTCCTCATCCCCTCTCCTTCCATGTGACCCCCCACCCTTGCAAGGGGGGTGGGAGGTTCCCCTCACCCCCTCCCAACCTCTCAACCTCTATCTGACTCCCAACCTTACGCTATCTCCCAACCCCTCTATGCCTATCAGACCCTCCCTAATCTTCAGACCCAGGATGCCCTTCCTACTCCAAACCTACCTAGCTGGGCCCTACCCCAGACCCTCCTACCTACCTTCCTAGAAGTCCAGCCCCAATTAGCACCCCAAGCACCCCTCCTAACCTCTTTCACCCCCCATACACCCCCCGGACCCCACCCCCAGACACCCCCCGGATGCCCCCGGACATACCCCGGATCCTCCCCGCCCCCAGTCATCCCCCAGACACCCCCAAGATCCCCCAGGTCCCCCCCCTGCCCCCAGTCACCCCCCAGACACCCCCCAGATCCCCCCAGACCCCCAGAGAAAGGGTGAATTCTGGTACTAGAGTTGCCATGAAGAATCTCAAGGTTTGGTACACCAATGCTGATGGGGTATCTAATAAAGCAGAGGAGATAAAAGAAAGAGTGAGTGAAGCAGATCCTGACATAGTTGCAATTGTGGAAACTAAAATTAATGATATGATCTCAGATGCAATTTTTCCTGAAGGGTACCAGGTGATACGAAAAGAGAGGACACAGAGACAGGGAGGGGGAGTGGCACTCCTAATAAAGCGGAAATGGAAGTTTGAAGACCTGGGAAATCGGGTTACCAATGAGTGCACAAGCTTCATACATGGAACTCTGACAGTAGATGGGAGGAAGATTGTGATCTTGGTAATCTACAATCCCCCACCAAACAGTAGAAGACCCAGGCAGGAGTATGATGACCACAACAAGGCATGTATAGATGAACTGCAGAAGGCAGCAACACTAGCCCACAGAATGAAAGCGAAGATGCTGATCATGGGGGACCTAAATCATGGAGAGATAAATTGCGAATCAAGGAATCCCCATGGAGGGGACGAAACATGGGGAGCAAAATTAGTAGATGTTATAGACAGGAGTTTCCTAACACAACATGTGAAGGAAGACACAAGGGAAAGAGGAGGAGATGCACCGAGCCTATTAGACCTGATTTTCACCCAGAACGTAGAAGATATCGAGAATTTAGAGCATGAAATACCTCTAGGGGCCAGTGACCATTGTGTCCTAGTCTTTGACTACATGATGGAATTCAAACTTATGACCATGGGACAAGAGATCTGGGAAAGGAGAGTTGACTAATGGAAAGGGGACTATAAGAAGACAAGGGACTATCTGGGTGAAGTGCAGTGGGAGGAAGAAATTAGAGCAAAAACAGTCCAAGATATGATGGACCTAGTCACAGAAATGCCAGGAGGCCGAAGAAAGATTTATACCAACAGTAAAGGGTAAAAATAAGAAGGAATATAATAACCCATGGTTTAATAGACAGTGTCAGGAAGCAAAAATGGCCAGCAGGCGGGAGTGGAGGAAGTACAGAAGACAAAGGACAGAGGACAACAGGATCAGATGCAACAGAGCTAGGAACGATTATATTAACATAAGATGAACATCGGAAAGGGACTATGAGAACGATATTGCGATCAAAGCGAAAAAACAACCTAAGTTACTACACAGTCATATAAGAAGAAAAATGTCGGTGAACGACCAAGTGACAAGACTAAGGAAGACATAGGGGGCATATACTGAAAGTGACAAGGAAATCTGCGAGGCACTGAATGCCACTTTCCATGGAGTGTTCACTACCGAGCCTGAGCAGCTCCCATTGTTGGAAGGGGTTACCCTAGATGAAAGACTATCAGATATAGAGGTGACAGCAGAGGAGGTAATGAAACAGTTGACAACTCTAGATGCAACTAAAGCAGTTGGACCAGACAAAGTATCACCGTGGATACTAAAAGAAGCAGCGCAGGCCCTCAGCGTGCCTCTGGCAATGCTCTTTAATGAGTCACTTATGTCGGGAGAATTGCCCAGTTGCTGGAAGAAGGCAAATGTCGTGCCGATCTTCAAGAAAGGCGATAGGGAGGAGGCACTTAACTATAGACCTGTATCACTGACAAGCATCCCCTGTAAAATAATGGAAAGAATAATTAGGCTACGACTGGTTGCACACCTGGAGAACATTAGGTTTGTGAACAAGCATCAACATGGGTTCTGGACAGGGAAATCGTGCCTAACAAACCTTCTTGAATTCTATGATAAAATAACGAGGATAAGACAGGACAGAGATGTTGGGCAGATTGCATATTTCTGGACTGCCAAAAAGCCTTTGATACAGTACCGCATATGTGACTGCTGTTCAAACTCGAGAGGCAGGCGGGGGTGGGGGGAAAGGTCCTAGCATGGATAAGGAACTACCTAATAGGAAGGAGCCAAAGAGTTACGGTAAGGGGCGAGAAGTCGGACTGGCGAACAGTAACAAGTGGAGTACCACAAGGATCGGTGCTGGGACCAATTCTATTTCTTGTAAATGTTAACGACATGTTTACAGGCGTAGAGTCCTACATGTCGATGTTTGCGGATGACGCAAAGTTGATGAGAAGAGTTGTGACAGATGAGGATTGCAGGGTTCTCCAAGAGGACCTGAACAGGTTGCAGAGATGGTCAGAGAAATGGCTACTGGAATTCAACACGAGCAAATGTAAAGTAATGGAAATGGTACTAGGAGATAGGAGACCAAAGGGACAGTACACAATGAAGGGGAACAGCCTACCTGTGACGACGCGCGAAAGAGACCTGGGTGTGGACGTAACACCTAATCTATCTCCTGAGGCACATATAAATAGGATAACGACAGCAGCGTACTCTACACTGGCAAAAGTTAGAACATCATTCAGAAACCTAAGTAAGGAGGCATTTAGGGTGCTTTACACTGCCTACGTGAGGCCAGTCTTAGAGTATGCCGCCTCATCATTGAGTCCCCATCTGAAGAAGCATATAATGAAACTGGAAAAGGTTCAGAGGTTTGCAACGAGACTCGTCCCAGAGCTACGAGGGATGGGGTATGAGGAGCGCCTAACAGAACTGTGCCTTACGACACTAGAAAGAGGAAGGGAGAGGGGGGACATGATAGGAACGTATAAAATACTCAGAGGGATTGACAGAGTGGACATAGACGAAATGTTCACACGGAATAGTAACAGAACGAGGGGACATGGATGGAAGCTGGAAACTTAGATGAGTCACAGAGATGTTAGGAATTTTTCTTTTAGCATGAGAGTAGTGGGAAAATGGAATGCAATTGGGGAACAGGTTGCGGAAGCAAATACTATTCATAATTTTAAAACCAGGTATGATAGGGAAATTGGACAGGAGTCATTGCTGTAAACAACCGATGCTCGAAAGGCTGGATCCAAGAGTCAATGCTCGATCCTGCAGACACAACTAGTTGAGTACAACTAGGTGAGTACATGTTTACACGTCTAAACGTGTAGCATTAGAGCTATACCGGTGCTAAGGGAAACAAGAAGCTGATTACTGGTGATATATAGCGAGAAGTTGGAGTGATCTACGCCTGGCAGTGGCATGGACATCAACTGGCCTACGGGGACATAATCGCCATAAGACGACAACAGTGCTTCTCAACACCTTGTTGTGCTGTGGGATGTTGACTTGGTGGTAAGGCCTCTCAATAAGTCAGTCAATCATATGGTGTACAGTGTTACTGCAATATAATAGTTAGTCTTGAATATAAGTTAACAAACGGAAACGAACCTCAAGAGACAATATAAGGCTCACTTGGGTACTAATTTGTGGCACCTACATGTGAAAAAATTACTCCCTCCACCGGGTAACCCCCCCCCCCACCTTCCCTCACCCCCACCCCCTCTTACCATAGCACCTCCAACAATATGCACACAGAATACCACCTATAGGGCCCACACCCTCCAATATCCTTCCCTACTCTGAACCGCCCCAAACACTCCCACAACCCCCCCCCCCTAGTACAGCACCCCCTCTCCCATCTCCCTTCCTCCCATCCTCTCCTCACTCCTCTCTCTCTCACTCTCCCTCGTTCTCTCTCTCTTTCCCTCGCTCTCTCTCTCTCGCTCTCCCTCTCTCTCTCTCTCTCGCTCTCCCTCTCGCCATCACTTCCTCGCTCTCCCTCACTCCATCCTTCTCTCCCACGCCATCCCTCCACCGGTTAACCCTGGCCCCCCTCCTACCATACCACCCCTCTCACAATAAACACACACACACACACACACAATCACCTCTCCCTTCTCTCTCTCTCTCTCCCTTCTCTCTCTCTCTCTCCCTTCTCTCTCTCTCTCTCCCTTCTCTCTCTCTCTCTCCCTTCTCTCTCTCTCTCTCTCTCTCTCTCTCTCTCTCTCTCTCTCTCTCTCTCTCTCTCTCTCTCTCTCTCTCTCTCTCTCTCTCTCTCTCTCTCTCTCTCTCTCTCTCTCTCTCTCTCTCTCTCTCTCTCTCCCTCTCTCTCTCTCTCTCTCTCTCTCTCTCTCTCTCTCTCTCTCTCTCTCTCTCTCTCTCTCTCTCTCTCTCTCTCTCTCTCTCTCTCTCTCTTTGACGTGCTACATTAAGGATTAAATAGAGATCCAACTTGTACATAACGGGGCTCACATTAAGGCTGCTGTTACAATGTTTGATCAGAGCAGACTCGATCACGTTTCGTTCAACAAAATCCTTACTTTTAACAATACATTTTGCCCCTGTGAAGTCGATAGACTTCATGTGCCCCTGTGAAATTTTGTTGATGGTAACTGAAAAATCAATTCTCCAAAATTCATTTTATTTCTAGTCTGACGCGACACTTGAACGCGTTTCGTAATAACTTATTACATTTTCAAAGACTTTAGTTTACACAGACACATCTATAACTAAACAGAGTTTAAACAGCTTCGATTTTGTACCTGCATTTGGGTGAGGTGATATGTTACAACAGTTTTGGATGAGGTGAAAACAAAGATTCAACACAAGATAGAACACGAAACAATGGGTATAATATTTTGTAAGTTAAAGGGAAGAATGGAAGTAACTGCAAAGGGCCTATTGGCCCATATTTCTTGATGCTTCTATATTGGTGCGGAGTCTTGAAGTGGATAGAATATAGTTGTGCATTAATTGGCTGTTGATTGCTGGTGTCGACTTCTTAATGTGTAGTGCCTCGCAGATATCAAGCCGCCTGCTATCGCTGTATCTATCGATGATTTCCGTGTTTTTTGTTAAGACTTCTCTGGTGATGGTCTGGCTGTGGGAAGAGATTATATGTTCCTTAATGGAGCCCTGTTGCTTATGCATCGTTAATCGCCTGGAAAGAGATGTTGTTGTCTTGCCTATATACTGAATTCTTTGAGGCTTACAGTCCCCAAGTGGGCATTTGAAGGCATAGACGACATTGGTCTCTTTTAAAGCGTTCTGCTTTGTGTCTGGAGAGTTTCTCATGAGTAGGTTTGCCGTTTTCTTGGTTTTATAGTAGATCGTCAATTGTATCTTCTGATTTTTGTCTGTAGGGATAACGTTTCTATTAACAATATCTTTCAGGACCCTTTCCTCCATTTTATGAGCTGTGGAAAAGAAGTTCCTGTAAAATAGTCTAATAGGGGGTACAGGTGTTGTGTTAGTTGTCTCTTCAGAGGTTGCATGGCTTTTCACTTTCCTTCTTATGATGTCTTCGACGAAACCATTGGAGAAGCCGTTATTGACTAGGACCAGCCTTACCCAACAGACTTCTTCGTCGACTTGCTTCCATTCTGAGCTGTGGCTGAGAGCACGGTCGACATATGCGTTAACGACACTCCTCTTGTACCTCTCTGGGCAGTCACTGTTGACATTTAGGCACATTCATATGTTTGTTTCCTTAGTGTAGACTGCAGTGTAGAAACCTCTGCTCCTTTCCATGACTGTTACATCTAGAAAGGGGCAGCTTCCCATCCTTCTCCATCTTGTAAGTGAAACGCAACACAGAATTCCGCTCAAAAAAAAAAAATGTGTAAAAAAAATGCCTGTGTAAAAATGTCGTCAACATACCTGCAGTATATGGCCGGTTTCAAGTTCATGTCGACTAAGACCTTTTGTTCGATGGTACCCATGTAGAAGTTCGCAAACAGGACACCTAGGGGAGAACCCATGGCGACCCCATCTACTTGCTTATACATGTGCCCATCCAGGTTCAAGAAGGGTGCCTCTTTAGTACAAGCTTGGAGTAGTTTCCTTAGAATGTTTTCTGGTATGTCAAGAGGAGTACAGGCCGGATCACGATATACTCTGTCCGCTATCATCCCGATTGTTTCATCCACAGTTACGTTGGTAAACAGTGATTCTACGTCCAACGAGGCTCTTATCCCTGTGGCCCGTGTTCCCCGCAGTAAATCAACAAATTCCATTGGAGACTTCAGGCTGAAGGTGCAAGGGACATAAGGAGTCAGCAAGCCGTTGAGTCACTTCGCCAGTCTGTACGTGGGTGTGGGTATCTGGCTGATGATTGGCCGAAGTGGGTTTCCAGGCTTATGTGTCTTGACATTTCCATATGCGTATCCAGGCTTATATTCCCCAATAATCTTTGGCAGGTGGAATCCGGATTTCTTGGCGTTCACAGTTTCGATCAATTTGTTGACCTTTGCCTTCAATTCGGCTGTAGTGTCCTTTGTTACCCTTTGGAATTTAGTTTGGTCAGAGAGAATGAGGTTCATTTTCGCCAGATATTCGTCTTTTTTAAGAATGACGTATATTGGCGACTTGTTACCTCTTCTGACGACTATCTCCTTATTCTCACGAAGGCTCTTAGCTGCCGCTTTGAGCTCGGGGGACAGTATGGTGCTTCTGTAATTGCCTCGATTCTGACCTTCTTCAGAAGAAGGTGGTGACCTTCTTCTGTGTCTCGAGGTCGAATATGTCGTCCAACAGGATCTCCAACTCCACTTTCCGGGCCATCTCACTTGGTCTGGCCATAACGTGACAGTTTAAAATCCCATCGCATAAGGTACCACCAATATTTAAAAAAAAAAATCAAACATTTGGAATGGCTATGGGCAATCCCCTTTCCCCAGTTTTGATCAATTTGTATATGGAGTTCTTCGAAACAAAGATCTTATCCAGGATTATCCCCTCTAATGTAGTCTGGTTTAGGTATGTCGACGATATTTTGTGCTTATGGCTGAGTGACCAAGACCAAATTGTTTTTCTTAATGAACTTAATTCTTTGGCACCTTCAATAAAATTCACATGCGAAAATGAGGAGAATGGTACTCTTCCGTTTTTGGACATTATGATTCATAGAGTCAATAGAAGGTTCAAATTTAATGTGTATAGAAA
This sequence comes from Procambarus clarkii, assembly GCF_040958095.1. Lineage (NCBI taxonomy): Eukaryota > Metazoa > Arthropoda > Malacostraca > Decapoda > Cambaridae > Procambarus > Procambarus clarkii. Next base: position 26,824,532 of record NC_091174.1, read on the forward strand.
ACCTACCAACGTGGGGTCGTTTGTTCATTATTATTCGAATCATCATAGTAAAGTTAAACAGGCAGTATTTTCAGGAATGTTTCTTCGAGCTTTGAGGGTATGCAGCCCTGAGTTTTTTGATGAAGAGATAGCTAAAATATATGAAATTGGAAAGAGTTTACAGTACCCTAAGATATTTTTGGATTGTTCGTTTGGGAAAGCTAAACGTACGTTTTATAATAATGTCTCCAAAGCGAAACCAGAAAATAGAAACTCATTGGTGGTACCTTATGCGATGGGATTTGAGAAACTTTCCCCAGTTTTTAAGAACCTTAATATCAATTTGGTGTTCAGTAATAATACGATCAAGTCTAATTTAATAAAAAAAACTCCCCTGGTACAACAGGTTGTGTGTATTCGATTCCCTGCAATGGTTGTGAGTCTGTGTACCTTTGACAAAGAGGAAAATCCTTACAATTACGTATGTCCCAACATGCTTATAGTATAAGAACTGCCCAAACGTCTAATCATTTGTATCTACATACAATTTTGTGTGATCACACTATTAATTGGGATGGGGCGAAAAGCATTGCCAATTGCAATGGCTTTGTGGAACGGAATTTAATTGAGTCTGCGCTAATTAGTCAATGTCCAAATCTTCTCAATGTTAGTACTGGTATGAACAAACTTGACCCAGTTTTAAGTTACAATATTACACAACAGTTTAAGAAAAAACTCTGATAGGGAAGCTTACAATGTCTCATTACAATTTTATATTCATTTTTTGTGTGTTCATGAGGCTTTTCTTTAACCTCTCATCCTTATTCTCTGACCGCTTAATCCTCTTTGACCTTTCCTGTTTCTGGTAATCTTTTCCCTAGAGATGGGTTGGTCAGGTTCCAGGTGTTGGCCTGCATCCTCTCTCTCTTTCTCTAGTCAGTCTGGTGTTGACAAAGGCTCTAACAGGCCGAAACGTTCACCTCTCTTTCCCATTTCTTTGTGGTTTTTCCGCATACAAATGATCAGTGTTTAGTGATCGTCAATTGCATATATATATATATATATATATATATATATATATATATATATATATATATATATATATATATATATATATATATTGAGTCTGCGCTAATTAGTCAATGTCCAAATCTTCTCAATGTTAGTACTGGTATGATGTACTGTACTGGTATGTCTATATATATATATATATATATATATATATATATATATATATATATATATTTATATATATATATATATATTTATATATATATATATATTTATATATATATAAATAAATATATATATATCCCTATATTTACTATATATAAATATATAGTAAATCCCTTTCAGGAAAGGGTCCTGAAAGATATTGTTAATAGAAACGTTATCCCTACAGACAAAAATCAGAGGATACAACTGACGATTTACTATAAAACCAGAAAAACGGCCAGCCTACTCATGAGAAACTCTCCAGACACAAAACAGAACGCTTTAAAAGAGACTAACGTCGTCTATGCCTTCAAATGCCCACTTGGGGACTGTAAGCTCCAAAAAACCCAGTATATAGGCAAGACAACAACATCTCTTTCTAGGCGTTTAACGATGCATAAGCAACAGGGCTCCATTAAGGAACATATAATCTCTTCCCACAACCAAACCATCGCCAGAGAAATCCTAGTAAACAACACAGAAATCATCGATAGATACAGCGATAGCAGGCGGCTTGACGTTTGCGAGGCACTACACATCAAGAAGTCAACACCAGCAATCAACAGCCAATTATTGCACAACTACATTCTACCCACCTCAAGACTCCGCTCCAATATAGAAGCATCAAGAAATATGGACCAATAGGCTTTCTACAAACACTTCTATTCAATATCCATTGTTTCGTGTTCTGTCTTGTGTTGATGAAATTAATACCCTATTAATACCCTTGTTCTGTCTTGTGTTGATGAAATTAATACCCTATTAATACCACATTTTGTTCTGTCTTGTGTTAATGCCACATCACCCCTTCCACCTCACTCAAATGTAGATATAAAATCGGAGATACGTAAGTTCTATTCAGTTGTGTATTTGTGAACTAAAGTCTTTGAAAATGTAATAAGTTTTACGAAACGCGCCCGTGTCGCGTCAGACTAGAAATAAAAATGAATTTTGGAGAATTGATTTTTGATTTACCTCCAACAGTGAAGCGTAATGTACGAAAGATTGAGAAAATTCGTGTTAGAATTATTAATCTTACTTTTTCGGTCATATTTAATAATATATGTCTACAGGAAAGACTGCTACCAAAATATACTAATAAATATATATATATATATATATATATATATATATATATATATATATATATATATATATATATATATATATATATATATATATATATATAAAGTTTGTGAGGGTAACACCTCTGGTGCCAATGTGGGGACCCATAGCCTCGGAGAAGAAAATAAAAAGTATTCAGAGGAGACCTTGTGGTCTCTCACTGAACACAAATATTATCTTCTCCTACCACCCCCATTCTTTTGTATGTACACATATATATTTGTTTTATTTTAACTTTGTTGCAAAAAAAGGTTTACAAACAGGGTACAAAGATGGTTATCATAGGTTGTCAAGTTCCTCCAGCTCCTCAGATGGCGGGCAGGAACCCTGAATGCAGTGTGCATTTCCCCTCTGTATCGCCACGCTGAGGCGCTGGAAAAGAAAGCTGGCAGCTCTAGGTTCCCTTGTTGTTTCAATGAGCTTAGAACCCAGTTCCTTCAGAAAACTGGTAGCACTTTTACCCCAGGCGCCGAGTGTCTCAGAAGCAATGGGGACAAAATTGTAGTGGTGATCCAGTTCTCAGTACTTATGACATTTGGCTGCTTCCCTGTGGGTGGCAGCGCCACCTGGTTGCGCAACACTGAGGTCAGTGTAGGTGTTAGCCAGGGTGATACGCACATGTAGTCCCACACCAACTGCTTGCTGTTCTTCCAGGGGTTCACTGTGATACCATCTGGGTGACCAATAAGAGCATCAGAGTTACGGGGCGTTAGGTAACGGGGCTCTCTTTCAGCTGGGCATCCAGCTGTGGTGAGGCTCCTCTTGATGATGTCGTTAACTTCACTGTGCCTCGAGTGCCATCCCCCTGTGCTTTGGCAGAGTAAGCCATGGTGGCCGTGCCTGTCGGCCACCACCTCGCCGCAAATACACCTATATCTGGTGTGGATTGGGGCAGCAAGGCGGAGGGCCACAGCAATTCGGAGGGCGTGTGGTGTGAGACGCGTGCCAGTTGCCGACATTGGGGTTGCTAACAGGAAATCCCCTGCATGTGGTGCTGCTACTGCTGTGAGGCGAGCAATGTCGTGTTGTGTTGTTGCAGCACCCAGGCACTCTGCAGCAACTTGGTCTACAATGGGGCCATCCCTTATGCCTTATGCCCCTTATGTGTAGCATAAGGGGCATAACTGGCAATGCCCTCACAGTGTTCAAGAGAGAACTGGATAAGCACCTCCAAAGGATACCTGATCAACCAGGCTGTGACTCATACGTCAGACTGCGAGCAGCCGCGTCCAACAGCCTGGTTGATCAGTCCAGCAACCAGGAGGCCTGGTCGACGACCGGGCCGCGGGGACTCTAAGCCCTGGAAGCACCTCAAAGTAACCTCAAGGCATCCCAGCTGGATTGCTTGTGGGCTTTGGGGGATGGTGGTTGAGGTGATGAGCCTGCACGAGAGGCTCACTCTGTGGCACAGCGTGTAAAATTGGGATCATGTACACCTGCCAGCTGATGTAAGTGGGCAGGTAGAATTTCCTTCACAAGGGGCCTCGTAGCCTGGTGGATAGCGCGCAGGACTTGTAATTCTGTGGCGCGGGTTCGATTCCCGCACGAGGCAGAAACAAATGGGCAAAGTTTCTTTCACCCTGAATGCCCCTGTTACCTAGCAGTAAATAGGTACCTGGGAGTTAGTCAGCTGTCATGGGCTGCTTCCTGGGGGTGGAGGCCTGGTCGAGGACCGGGCCGCGGGGACACTAAAGCCCCGAAATCATCTCAAGATAAGAAGAAGGTCGTCGGGTGCCGATGAGGAGGACAGGAAGGCTGGAACAGCGATTTGCGTTGCTGTTCGAACTCCGAGGCCCCCAAGTCTTATGGGAAGAAAGGCTTGTTTCCACTGTAGGTCATCAAGTGTGAGGTTAAGGGCTTTTTCTAGCATTGATTTCAGTAACCGGTCACACTCAGCTAGTTTTTGGTTACTGTAAGATGGTGAACACCTCAGAAAGTAGGTTAACCTTGGGAGGGACAGACATCTGGTGATGAGGTAGAGTGCATCATGAGCATCAATATCCTCAATCCTCCCATCCATCCTCTTAAGGTTGGCAATTTTCTTATCAAGGACCTCATCGATGGCTTTCAACCCCAGGGGAGCTCCTAGGAGTGTGCTGTCTTCAGGTTTAGTTTTATGGATATTTGGCAGAAGACCCTCTATTCTCTCTACGATGCCCTGGTTGGAACATATTATTTCACATGTAGAAGGGTTCACGGTGAGGCCTAAAACTGCACCTTGCTCCTGGACTTCCATCTACCTCTTTTTTTCTTTTTTTTTTTCTCTGCATGATTTTCTTTTCCTGTAGCCATGGTGATGATTGCTTACATACCATTTTTTTCTAGGTGTCCAATTGGTTCTAACCTTATTATTATTCAGAGTACTTTGCAGGGGATGCTTGTGTGTGACACTTGTGTGAAGTTAGGTGCCTCTTCTTTATCTCCTTTCTTGTTGACTCGTATATTTGCCTTCTTCCTGCTGAGAACAATTTCCCCTTTGTAATTAGCTTGTTACAGTTATAATCTATCCAGATCAGTAGCTTTAGTTACGGTTTGTGATGCTAGTTCTTTCCTTACTTCCTCCTTTGTTGATACGTCCATATTTAATAGTCTCTCATCAGAGGCTGCCTCCTCTTCTAGTAATGGGAGCTAGAACTGCCTCACACATGCTGCCTCAGGTTCAGTATATGAAAACTGGCATTGAGATCCTCTCAAATTTGTTAATCATTCTCAGTATACTGGCCTCCCCTTATTCGTAACCTGGTCACTTGGTCATTCACTGTCATTTTCCCTTCTTTAATGGCTATGTAGGAGTTTTGGTTGCTTCTTTGCTTTGGAAGTAATATAGTTTTCGTAGTTTCATTCTGTCAATCTTCTTAGAATTCATTTCCAGCCCTGTTGCATCTATTCCGGTACACCTCTATTTGTATTTCCTTCCACTTTGTCCCGGTTCATTATTATATTCTCTCCTAAAATTTCTTGAAATGGTCGTAATGAATCTCTATTCAACCTCTTTGCAGTTCAGTTTGACTTGGTCAGTCGTTTCCTGGACCGTCTTACCTTGAGGTTACCTTGAGGTGCTTCCGGGGCTTAGCGTCCCCGCGGCCCGGTCGTCGACCAGGCCTCCTGGTTGCTGGACTGATCAACCAGGCTGTTAGACGCAGCTGCTCGCAGCCTGACGTATGAATCACAGCCTGGTTGATCAGGTATCCTTTGGAGGTGCTTATCCAGTTCTCTCTTGAACACTGTGAGGGGTCGGCCAGTTATGTCCCTTATGTGTAGCGGAAGCGTGTTGAACAGTCTCGGGCCTCTGATGTTGATAGAGTTCTCTCTCAGAGTACCTGTTGCACCTCTGCTTTTCAACGGGGGTATTCTGCACATCTTGCCATGTCTTCTGGTCTCATGTGGTGTTATTTCTGTGTGCAGGTTTGGGACCAGCCCCTCAATTATTTTCCACGTGAAGATTATTATGTATCTCTCCCGCCTGCGCTCAAGGGAGTACAGATTTAGGCTCTTTAGTCGGTCCCAGTAATTTAGATGCTTTACTGAGTGGATTCTAGCAGTAAAGGATCTCTGCACGCTCTCCAGGTCAGCAATTTCTCCAGCTTTGAAAGGGGCTGTCATTGTGCAGCAGTACTCCACTCTAGAGAGCACAAGCGTTTTGAAAAGTATCATCATCGGTATAGCATCTCTAGTGTGAAAAGTTCTTGTTATCCAACCTGTCATTTTTCTTGCAGTTGTGACGGCTACTTTATTGTGTTCTTTAAAGGTAAGGTCTTCCGACATGAGTACACCCAGATCCTTTACATTGCCTTTTCGTTCTATGTTATGATTTGCCTGAGTTTTGTACGTGGTTTCCGTTTTTATATTTTCAATTTTTCCGTAGCGCATGAGCTGGAACTTATCCTCATTAAACACCATATTATTTTCTGTAGCCCATAGAAAGACCTGATCTACATCTGATTGGAGGTTTGCCGTGTCCTCTATGTTGCCTACTCTCATGAAAATCCTAGTGTCATCTGCAATGGATAATACAGTGCTATAGGTTGTGCTGTTGTTTATGTCCGATATGAGGATGAGAAAAAGTACTGGAGCAAGCACAGTACCCTGGGGGACTGAGCTTGCTGTCCCCCATTGTGAAGACTGAGCGTCTTCCCAGTAAGTTATTCCTAAAATTTCTTCCCAGATACTCTCTTACTTTCATGAAGTCGCATTTTTATAGTCTATTCTCCCCTCTTTGACTTCTTGTCTTACATGTTTGTGTACTCACCTAGTTGTGCTCACCTAGTAGTACTTGCGGGGGTTGAGCTCTGGCTCTTTGGTCCCGCCTTCCAACTGTCAATCAAATAGTGTACAGATTTCTATATAATGACAGGAAACAACAGTGACAGAAACAGAAATTCCTGGACAGAGCGTGTGTGTGTGTGTGTGTGTGTGTGTGTGTGTGTGTGTGTGTGTGTGTGTGTGTGTGTGTGTGTGTGTGTGTGTGTGTGTGTGTGTGTGTGTGTGTGTGTGTGTCTGTGTGTGTGTGTGTGTGTGTGTGTGTGTGTGTGTGTGTGTGTGTGTGTGTGTGTGTGTGTGTGTACTCATGTAATTGTACTCACCTAATTGTGCTTGCGGGGGTCGAACTCTGGCTCTTTGGTCCCGCCTCTCAACTATCAATCAACTAATGTACAGGTTCCTGAGTCTATCGGGCTCTATCATATCTACACTTGAAACTGTGTATGGAGTCAGTCTCCACCACATCACTTCCTAATGTATTCCATTTGTCTACTACCCTGACACTGAAAAAATTCTTTCTAGCGTCTCTCTTGCTCATTTGGGCCCTCAATTTCCACCTGTGTCAACTAGTGTGTGTGCCCCTTTATGGTAAATAGCCTGTCTTTATCTACCCTATCAATTCCTCTTAAGTATCTTGTATATGGCGATTATGTCCCCTCTAACTCTCCTGTCTCCCAGTGACGTGAGGTTTAATTCCCGTAGTCTCTCCTCGTAGCTCATAGCCCTCAGTTCGGGTACTAGTCTGATGGAAAACCTTGGAACCTTTTCCAGTTTAGTCTTATGCTTGACTAGATATGGACTCCATGCTGGAGCCGCATACTCCAGGATTGGTCTGACATGTGTGGTATAAAAAGTTCTGAAAGATTCCTTTCACAATTTTCTAAAGGCCGTTCTTATGTTAGCCAACCTGGCATATGCCGCTGATGTTATCCTCTTGATATGATCTTCAGGGGATAGGTCTGGCGTGATATCAACCGCCATTTCTTTCTCTCTCTCAGACTCTTGAAGTATTTAATCTCCTAAATGATACCTTGTATCTGGTCTCCTGTTCTCTACACCTATCTTCATTACATTGCATTTACTTGGGTTAAACTCTTACAACTATTTGTTCGACCATTCCTGCCGCTTGTCCAGGTCTTCTTGAAGCCTCAAGCTTTCCTACTCTGTCTTAATCCTTCTCATAATTTTGGTGTCGTCAGCAAACATTGAAAGGAATGAGTCTATACCCTCTGGGAGATCATTTACGTAAATCAGAAACAGGATATGTCCGAGTACAGAGCCCCGTGGGACTCCGCTGGTAACTTCACGCCATTCTGAGGTCTCGCCCCTCACTGCAACTTTCTGTTTCCTATGCTTAGGTACTCCCTTATCCACTGGAGCGCCCTACCAGTTACTCCTGCCTGTTTCTCCAGCTTATGCATCAGCCTTTTATAGGTACTGTGTCAAAGGCTTTCTGACAATCCAAAAAATGCAGTCCGCCCATCCTTCTCTTTCTTGCTTAATCTTTGTCACCTGATCATAGAATTCTATTAAGCCTGTAAGGCAAGTTTTACCCTCCCTGAACCCATGCTGATGGGTTGTCATGAAATCCCTTCTCTCCAGATGTGTTACTAGTTTTTTTTCTCACGATCTTCTCCATCACCTTGCATGGTCTACAAGTTAAGGACACTGGCCTGTAGTTCAGTGCCTCTTGTCTGTCACCCTTTTTGTATATTGGGAATACATTAGCCGTCTTCCTTATTTCTGGTAGGTCTCTCGTTTCCAGTGACGTATAATACACTATAGAGAGTGGCAAGCAAAGCGCTGCTCACACTCCTTCAATACCCATTGAGAGATTCCGTCCGGGCCAACAGCCTTTCTCACGTCCAGATCCAACAGGTGTCTCTTGTCCTCATCTCTTGTAATTTCGAACTCTTCCAAGGCCGCCCTGTTTACTGCCACCTCTCCTAGCGCAGTGACCTCTCCTTGATCGATTGTGAAAACCTCCTGGAACCTTCTGTTGAGTTTCTGACACACCTTTTTGTCATTCTCTGTACCTGTCCTCACCCATTCTAAGTTTCATCACCTGTTCCTTCGCTGTTGTTTTCCTCCTGATGTGACTGTGTAGTCGTTTTGGTTTGGTCTTGGCTTTATTAGCTATATCATTTTCATACTTTTTCTTAGCTTTTCTTCTCATGCTAACATACTCGTTCCTGGTTCTCTTGTGTCTCTCCCAAGTGTCTGGTGTTCTGTTATTTTGAAAGTTCCTCCACGCCCTTTTGTTCAGTTCCTTTGCTTTCATACATGCCCTATTAAACCACGGATTCTTCTTTTGCTTCTCGGTTTTTTCTTGTTGGGCCGAGATAAACCTGTTTACTGCCTCCTGATGCTGTTGGGTGACATAGTCCATCATGTCTTGTACTGACTTAGTTGTGAGTTCTATGTCCCATGGTATATCCCCTAGGAATTTTCTCATCTCCTCATAATTTCTCTTTCGGTACGCTAACCCTTTATTTTCCAGTTCTTTTTGTGGGAGATAATTCCTAGCTCTACCAGGTACTCAAAGATCAATACACTGTGATCACTCATTCCCAAGGGGGGGCTTCCAACTTAACTTTCCTTTATATCCGACTCATTTAGGGTAAATATCAGATCAAGCATAGCTGGTTCATCCTCTCCCCTCATTCTTGTCGTTCTCTTCATGTGTTGGTATAGTAAGTTTCTTGTTTCTACGTCCAGTAGCTTAGCTCTTCATGTGTCCGGTCCTCCATGTGGGTCTCTGTTCACTGTGGGTCTGTGTGTGTGTGTGAGTGTATGTGTGTGTGTGTGTGTGTGTGTGTGTGTGTGTGTGTGTGTGTGTGTGTGTGTGTGTGTGTGTGTGTGTGTGTGTGTGTGTGTGTGTGTGTGTGTGTGTGTGTGTGTGTGTGTGTGTGTGTGTGTGTGTGTGTGTGTGTGTGTGTGTGTGTGTGTGTGTGTGTGTGTGTGTGTGTGTGTGTGTGTGTGTTGCGTGTGTGTGTTGTGTGTGTGTGTGTGTGTGTGTGTGTATGTGTGTGTGTGTGTGTGTGTGTGTGTGTGTGTGTGTGTGTGTGTGTGTGTGTGTGTGTGTGTGTGTGTGTGTGTGTGTGTGTGTGTGTGTGTGTGTGTGTGTGTGTTGTCTGTGTTTATGTGTGCGTTTTTTATATACCTGGATGTGTTTATACGTTTTTACACATACTTTGTCTTTTGTAAGCAAAAATATGTGTGTATTGTTATGAACCCCTGATAGCCTAGTGAAGTGAGTCTACCATGTGAAAGGTATTCTGTGCACCTGACGAGAGAGAGAGAGAGTAGTAGTCAGGGAAAAGACGTCAGTTGAGTAAACATCAGTAAATTATGACTAAAAAGAATGCAAGCAGAGGACAAGCACTTCAATAGTCGAAATGAGAGGTCAACATTTTGTGACGCGTCGCCGACGGAGGTAGCACCACGTCACTTGAGTATCTACAGTCGTCAGGAATTGACGTATGTCGCAGCCTCCTGAGAAGAATACAGTACCGGGTAAAGTGTTTGAGTGAATGGTTCTTCTTACAAAGTGTGAGGAAGCTGTCGGGGACGTCGTGCGTCATTTCTCAGTGATCATGAAGATATTATGGCCGGCCTGAAGCCTGCATGGTGGCCGTATTCCTGTGTAGACCCTAAAGTGATATATCCCTGAGTGGAAGAAAGCAAGCAGGTCTTTCTGTGTGAAGCCTGCCTGGCAACTTTCGTAGACTCAAGTCAAGACTGTGAGAAGCTTTGAGAGACAGTCCAAAAGGATTTTTTGGGACTGTCTTCCATCAGTATGACCTGATGGAGCTCCATATTTGGGGCATCGTGGGCAGGTAGCCTCTATCGTCAATTCTGCGGTAAGCACACTTAATTAGTTGATAGATTGCTTATTATTATTGTTTGATCGTGTGCCAAGCGATCGTAGGAGACGTTTTTGCATTTAGGTTAGAGATTTTATAAAGATAGTAAGAGTATATTAGGAGTTATAAATGAGTAAACATGTTGGAGGCAGGAGCGGCACATCCTCACCCACCAGAGGTTAGTGAGATACAGAAGGGGGGGCAGAGCCCATGGGCGGCCGTCACAGATTGATTTCAGTGTGGACTCGTCCAGAATGGGGGGAGGACCCGTCACAGAAGGACTGGCGCAGAGCAAAGTCGGAGGGCGAGACTTAATATTAGCATATAAGTTTATTATTTATGTTTAATTAAGAAATTTTTTATTATGACATGGTAATGGAATTACAGGTTTATGTGGGGAGAAGTTCGTGGTGGAGCTTGTCTGAGGAAGACTATGTGGTGAAACTTCAAGTGTGGAGCTGAACTTCAAGTGGTAGTGTGGAACATCGAGTGTAGTGGAGCTACTCGTTTTCTTTTGTGGAGCTGCATAGGGGAACTTCACAGGTGTTGAAGGGGGACTTCAAGTAGCAGCAAATGTTGGAAGACTGCAAGAGTGCCTACCTGAATTTTGAGGAATCAGAGAGATGTTCCTAGTGAGGGGCCTCAGGACGTAGAACAGAGAAGTGTATGGACACCTTGATATGTATGAGGGAGTGCTTGATTTGTGTATGGCGTGAAAGATGTAGAGTAAGGTGAAAATTGATCGTTTTTTCTTGTTGGAGATATATTTTTGTATGCCACTAATACAATCCTTCCAGGCAGTGAGGAGACACTAGGCTGTGGGTCACAAATTGAGCAACAGCCTAGTTCAGTTTATTTGATAAAAACATGAGACGAGATTACTGTTGCCGGTTTATAGCAGCCTAGTGTACAGTATTGTAACATGATATGTATATTTTTCTTATTTTATTTTATGTATTGTCATGTAATAAATGCCTGTCTGTATGACAAATGATTTTGCTCTTGTCCTGGTCAGGATTCCGAGGTAGAGAAAATCGTGTGCAGATAGGCTTACAGCGAAGAATAGTACAGTAAAGGGGAATTAGGAGATCAGCCCAGAACAAGGAGAGTGTGGGGGAAGTCACGGCGGCTTGAGATGGTGTGTATTCATGACCAATAGGCCAGGTTGGAGCCGTTCCCCAAATAAAGGTGACGTTAAACCATTCTCCGTCTTTATAGCAATTACAAGGTGATCTCCCAACTCACTGTATGCACTCCAGTGACCATTGCCAAGTGATTGACTACAGCAGCAGTGTGGTTGTCGTTATCGATCATATTTTATCAGGGAGTGGTTGGGGTCTCAGGGAGTGGTTGGGGTCTCAGGGAGTGGTTGGGGTCTCAGGGAGTGGTTGGGGTCTCTGTTCGCCAGCAAATAAAGTAAAGTTCTGTTTCAAGTTTATAAAACCCCAAACCCCTGATAGTATTCATTTGCTTGTTAGTTTCAATTTGTATATGATTTTTGCTTGCATTTATGTTCATTTCTGAGATTGCATGTGTGAGTCTGCAACTGGAGGCAGGTTTTCGTCAATACATATTTATGAACGAACGTTTATGCACTGGCACTTACGTGTACATATTTATGGTAGCAGGTTTAGTGTGATACATTCTATGAATACATCATGATCATTCCATGGCATGTACATCACGTGTTTATCTTCTCGTTGCATAAGCAAAAGCTTTTATTTTGACAATTTATGCCAAACCGACAAAGTGAGCCGTAAACCGTAATTTGAATAGGAATCATCCTTAACAGTGACAATTCCAGGAAAAGACTGTGTTTACAGTCATAGCAATTTGCATACTAATAAAATTTTGCTAATATTACAAGCTGATTGATACGACTTAATACTTTTTTATGTTGCTATTATTGCCAGGGGCTGTTCTCACCCTCAGTAAATATCTGTAATGTTCATGTTCATAATTACTAACACAGAATATATTTTCCTCGCCATTTTTCTGCCACCCTTAAATAACCCACGTAATAGGAGGAAATAACATTAAGTCATCTACATAATTAACTCTGGAGCAGCACAGCTTGCCGGGAATCTTTGCTTCATCCCATCTCCAGTAAGAGGATTCACCGAGGAAAAACAAAAATATGAAGCTGAGTCTTCCTTGTTTACCAAGCCATAGATGTCGAGAGGAAGTTCTCCCATGTGTGAGGCTGGTCTCTAATGTGTGTGAGGCTGGTCTCTCTTGTGTGTGAGGCTGGTCTCTCATGTGTGTGTGGCTGGTCTCTCATGTGTGTGGCTGGTCTCTCTTGTGTGTGAGGCTGGTCTCTCATGTGTGTGTGAGGCTGGTCTCTCATGTGTGTGAGGCTGGTCTCTCTTGTGTGTGAGGCTGGTCTCTCATGTGTGTGAGGCTGGTCTCTCTTGTGTGTGAGGCTGGTCTCTCTTGTGTGTGAGGCTGGTCTCTCATGTGTGTGAGGCTGGTCTCTCATGTGTGTGAGGCTGGTCTCTCATGTGTGTGAGGCTGGTCTCTCATGAGTATGAGGCTGGTCTCTCATGTGTGTGAGGCTGGTCTCTCATGTGTGAGGCTGGTCTCTCATGTGTGAGGCTGGTCTCTCATGTGTGTGTGAGGCTGGTCTCTCATGTGTGTGACGCTGGTCTCTCATGTGTGTGAGGCTGGTCTCTCTTGTGTGTGAGGCTGGTCTCTCTTGTGTGTGAGGCTGGTCTCTCATGTGTGTGAGGCTGGTCTCTCATGTGTGTGAGGCTGGTCTCTCTTGTGTGTGAGGCTGGTCTCTCTTGTGTGTGAGGCTGGTCTCTCATGTGTGTGAGGCTGGTCTCTCATGAGTATGAGGCTGGTCTCTCATGTGTGTGAGGCTGGTCTCTCATGTGTGTGAGGCTGGTCTCTCTTGTGTGTGAGGCTGGTCTCTCATGTGTGTGAGGCTGGTCTCTCATGTGTGTGAGGCTGGTCTCTCATGTGTGTGAGGCTGGTCTCTCATGAGTATGAGGCTGGTCTCTCATGTGTGTGAGGCTGGTCTCTCATGTGTGTGAGGCTGGTCTCTCATGTGTGTGAGGCTGGTCTCTCATGTGTGTGAGGCTAGTTTCTCATGTGTGTGAGGCTGGTCTCTCTTGTTTGTGAGGCTGGTCTCTCATGTGTTTGTGAGGCTGGTCTCTCATGTGTGTAAGGCTGGTCTCTCTTGTGTGTGAGGCTGGTCTCTCATGTATGTGAGGCTGGTCTCTAGTGTGTGTGAGGCTGGTCTCACATGTGTGTGAGGCTGGTCTCACATGTGTGTGAGGCTGGTTTCTCATGTGTGTGAGGTTGGTCTCTCATGTGTGTGAGGCTGGTCTCTAATGTGTGTGAAGATGGTCTCTCTTGTGTGTGAGGCTGGTCTCTCATGTGTGTGAGGCTGGTCTCTCATGTGTGTGAGGCTGGTCTCTCATGTGTGTGAGGCTGGTCTCTCATGTGTGTGAGGCTGGTCTCTCATGTGTGTGAGGCTGGTCTTTCATGTGTGTGAGGCTGGTCTCTCATGTGTGTGAGGCTGGTCTCTCATGTGTGTGAGGCTGGTCTCTCATGTGTTTGTGAGGCTGGTCTCTCATGTGTGTGACGCTGGTCTCTCATGTGTGTGAGGCTGGTCTCTCTTGTGTGTGAGGCTGGTCTCTCATGTGTGAGGCTGGTCTCTCATGTGTGTGTGAGGCTGGTCTCTCATGTGTGTGACGCTGGTCTCTCATGTGTGTGAGGCTGGTCTCTCTTGTGTGTGAGGCTGGTCTCTCATGTGTGTGAGGCTGGTCTCTCATGTGTGTGAGGCTGGTCTCTCATGTGTGTGAGGCTGGTCTCTCATGTGTGTGTGAGGCTGGTCTCTCATGTGTGTGATGATGGTCTCTCATGTGTGTGAGGCTGGTCTCTCTTGTGTGTGAGTATGGTCTCTCATGTGTGTGAGGCTGGTCTCTCATGTGTGTGAGGCTGGTCTCTAATGTGTGAAAGGCTGGTCTCTCATGTGTGTGAGGCTGGTCTCTCATGTGTGTGAGGCTGGTCTCTCATGTGTGTGAGGCTGGTCTCTCATGAGTATGAGGCTGGTCTCTCATGTGTGTGAGGCTGGTCTCTCATGAGTATGAGGCTGGTCTATCATGCGTATGAGGCTGGACTCTCATGTGTGTGAGGCTGGTCTGTCATGTGTATGAGGCTGGTCTCTCATGAGTATGAGGCTGGTCTCTCATGTGTGTGAGGCTGGTCTCATGAGTATGAGGCTGGTCTCTCATGTGAATGAGGCTGGTCTCTCATGTGTATGAGGCTGGTCTCTCATGAGTATGAGGCTGGTCTCTCATGTGTGTGAGGCTGGTCTCTCATGTGTGTGAGGCTGGTCTCATGTGTATGAGGCTGGTCTCTCATGTTGGAGGCTGGTCTCTCATGTATGTGAGGTTGGTCTCTCATGTGTGTGAGGCTGGTCTCTCATATGTGTGAGGCTGGTCTCTCATGTGTGTGAGGCTGGGCTCTCATGTGTGAGGCTTGCCTCTCATGTGTGTGAAGCTGGTCTCTCATGTGTATGAGGCTGGTCTCGCACGTGTGAGGCTGGTCTCTCATGTGTGTGAGGCTGGTTTCCCATGTGTGTGAGGTCGGTCTCTCATGTGTGAGGCTGGTCTCTCATGTGTGTGAGGCTGGTCTCTCATGTGTGAGGCTGGTCTCTCATGTGTGTGAGGCTGGTCTCTCATGTGTGTGTGAGGTTGGTCTCTCATGTGTGAGGCTGGTCTCTCATGTGTGTGAGGCTGGTCTCATGTGTAAGGCTGATTCTTCATGTGCGAGTCTTGTCTCTCATGTGTGAGGCTGGTCTCTCATGTGTGAAGTTGGTCTGTCCGAAGTGTGAGGCAGCTCTCCCATGTGTGAGGCTGGTCTCCTATGTGTGAGGCTGGTCTCCCATGTTTGAAGCTGGTCTCCAATGTGTGAGACTGGTCTCTCATGTGTGAAGTTGGTCTGTCCCAAGTGTGAGGCAGCTCTCCTAAGTGTGAGGCAGCTCTCCCATGTGTGAGGCTGGTCTCCCATGTGTGAGGCTGGTCTCCCATGTTTGAAGCTGGTCTCCAATGTGTGAGACTGGTCTCTCATGTGTGAAGTTGGTCTGTCCCAAGTGTGAGGCAGCTCTCCTAAGTGTGAGGCAGCTCTCCCATGTGTGAGGCTGGTCTCCCATGTTTGAAGCTGGTCTCCCATGTTTGAAGCTGGTCTCCAATGTGTGAGACTGTTCTCTCATGTGTTAGACAGGTCTCCCATGTGTGATGCTGGTCTCTCATGTGTTGAGAGGCAGCTTCGACATGTGTCGAGATTAAGGTCTCACATGATATAATAGGCAGCACTCATTTCTTAGATCGTCTTGTGTTGTGGGCATTTCTCTTGTTTCAAAGAGCACATATGGGGCCTCGTAGCCTGGTGGATAGCGCGCAGGACTCGTAATTCTGTGGCGCGGGTTCGATTCCCGCACGAGGCAGAAACAAATGGGCAAAGTTTCTTTCACCCTAAATGCCCCTGTTACCTAGCAGTAAATAGGTACCTGGGAGTTAGTCAGCTGTCACGGGCTGCTTCCTGGGGGTGGAGGCCTGGTCGAGGACCGGGCCGCGGGGACACTAAAGCCCCGAAATCATCTCAAGATTACCTCAAGATAACATATTTCATATACCAAGCATCACAGATTGGATTTCACTGAACACCGTCTCCATCGTATTTCCTTGCTTCTCTGTGAAATAATCCTTCGTGTTCTAAGAGACACTTCTGAAATCTCAAGTGCACTTCTCTCGAGTGCTTCCATGAGCTAAGGTCTCCACTTCCTTGAGTCAAGACCCGCCTCTCTTCCGAGTCAAGGGTAACCACATTTCATAATTAAGTGGCACAGCTTGTGACACATCTTCCTCTAAGGAAAGGACGTGTGTGTCATGTTTCAAGGGACACATTCTTTCTTTCGTAAAGAAACACTGATCTGCGTTTCAATGAACTTTGCTTGTGTTCGCCACGGGGTTATCATGTGCCTTCAGCTCCCTGTTACTTATGTCAGTGGATATATAAATCTTCACATTAAATATTGTTGTGACTTTTTTATCAAAATAACATTTTCTCACGTGAATGTGAATTTATATAGTTTGTATTTACTGTCTTGTCTTCTATTCTCTGTTGATATATTTAAAATTGCATTTGTATCACCTTTGTTAAACTCTTTTCATACATTTTAACATTTTAATCATATTGCTTCCTATTTTTCATCTTTGCAGATGCGCCGTTCTTAAACTTTTATGGCCCCATGTTCCCCCTTTCACTGATCTCGGAATGCTATTGCCCCTTGTTTTCCAAACCTGACTGACTATAAACATCCATTTCAAATAATATTCATATAATTTTGGTAGTCTTCAATTTGTCTATATTTGTACATATTTATTTAGTTGAAATATTTTTATAATGGAGTTTTACACATTTATTTGTAGTAATAAATGTTGAGGGATATTAAAAGTTGATTAAAACTTTTTGTTTATAATTATAACTAATTACTTAACAGACAAAACTGAAGCACACTTAATTAACAAAATGTTCCCCAGAATGCCAGAGTGTAGTATATCCGTTGGTTCAGATGATATTACACACAATGAGTAACCTGTGATTGTTTATCTTAGCTAATTATTGGTTACGCGAAGGAGTGCTTGTAAGTGCACAACGCAAGTCATTGTCAATCTCAAACCTAGTTTGTGGTTTTGCTTTCACTTGTAACATAGATGGAAAGCCTGACACTCAAAAATATGTCGACATAAAGGAAAACAATGCACGGATAGAGCTTTCTGTCTATTTTGGGTATCAATCGCACATCGAGGACGAACATTGCGGGAGATTTCTCATCGAACATCTCTCTTGCTAGGGAGTCTGTCTTCATATCCAAAAATTCATCTTGAGAATCAACGGGAATTGTTTTAACTGATAATTTGAATGGATTTCGCGCTAAACCTAACAACTCATTAATGAGTTCAGACCAATATTGGCCAACTTCATTTCCCATTCATTTGTCGGATGCTGCAAAAGTTTACTATTTGGCAAATCCTGGAAGCAATTGCTTATGATTCCAGGATTCAAGCTATAACAACAGATGATATTTTCTCAAATATTATATTTTTAATCTTGACATTTATCATCCAATTTTCCAGCTTGCTTATGAAAGCTTTCAATGAATGAAGGAACATAATGATGCTTATATTCCTTCCTTCCTTCCTTCCTTCCTTCCTTCCTTCTTTCCTTCTGATGGTTCAGTTTATTCGGTTGCTCAAAAGTGTCAACAGAAAAGGCTAGGCACGAGAACCATTCTTCTTCATTCAACCAAACAAAAAATTCCAACTTACACTGAATTTCAATATCTAATTATAACTCATCTCATTCATTTCCTCTTGAAAACCATCGAAAATTTGTGAGGTAAGATAGAGGCAAATGATGGCCTGCATCCGTGTCAACAAGTAACCGCTTGAAACTTTGAGAGTTGAAAATTCATCTTTTGATAAATTTCACAATTTGATCTGTCTGATCCAAACTGATCCCCAGTGCAGCTGGAAGTGTTTTTTAAGATGAATCATATTAATGAATGACTTTCAATTTGGAAATGAATATAGCTGGTGTTCCATCTATACGGCAATCACAGACCATGAATTATTCCACAAAATTATTCCACAAAATAATTTTTGATCCAAGTAATGAAACCTTTTCCAAAGTTTATGATGACTTTGTTATTGTTTGAAAAAGTGAACAAAAGAGAAACTCTTCTGTAAATGAGCTCAAGTGAAAGTATCTTGCTTTCATACAAGCAAATGAGAGCACGATGTCATTTAAGTCGATTCGTGAAGATGAATTGAAGAATAGGCCATATGGTACAGACTTGATTTACACTCTGTTCTTATAGACTACACGCCTGTGCATGGGGGAGCATTGTATGAAACCCCTCATTAGGCCTTCAGTGGATGCCTCAGGAATACTAGAAAATTCAGTTGAATCTCAGGTTACAATACTTTTGACCATGTCGTGGTGTAGTTGTCTAAGGCGTGTGCTTGGGAGTAACCAGTGCATAGGCTCGAATCCTCCTCATGGCTCCTACTGATTTTCTCATTGATGCATCACATTAATGGGATTTCTTTGTGCATTAAAGTGATATCATTATAATTTTTTGTTTTTTGGTCTTAGCGTCAACTGCTCATGCCACTAAGCAATTTTTCTCAGTCTTCTGCTGCTTAGGCCATCAGTCACACTTACTTGGCAGATGTCAAACTTTACTCCTTGAATACTTATCCATAACATGAGATAACAACTCACAAGAGAGATAACAAGTAACAACTTTACCTAACAGTAACAACTGTACCTAACAGTAACAACTGTACTAACAGAGATAACAAGAGATAACAACTTATCCATAATAAGAGATAACAACTTATCTATAGTAAGAGATAACAACTTAACCACTGTACTCAAACTCCTTGTGAATAATCTAACACAGGCATGTTAAAATTTGACAATTTTTATAGTATCGGAAACAGTTGCATGAATTTGGAAGAAGAGTGAAGCGAAATAAATGAGGACACAAGACATTATTGAGCAAAGTTTTGGAGAAAATATAGAAAAATTGCGACGCAAGATAAAGGAAATTCAAGGAAAA
Organism: Procambarus clarkii; assembly: GCF_040958095.1. Lineage (NCBI taxonomy): Eukaryota > Metazoa > Arthropoda > Malacostraca > Decapoda > Cambaridae > Procambarus > Procambarus clarkii. Next base: position 26,843,615 of record NC_091174.1, read on the forward strand.
GCCAGAGAAGCAAGAAAGTGAAGCAATTTGAATTATATAATAATTCACAGTGTGAGTGAAGGAAGATTTAGACAGGAAGTATAAGAAATAAATATAAATGACGTGAAATAGAAACAGAGGAAAAACTGGAACATGGTTAAAAAAACAACATATATGAAATTTTAAACAAAAATTTTAATCATTAGAATCTAAAGAAATTAAAAAAAAAAACTAGAGAATTTGCACGAATTTGCAGGGAGCCGGTCGGCCGAGCGGACAGCACGCTGGACTTGTGATCCTCTAGTCCCGGGTTCGATCCCGGACGCCGGTGAGAAGCAATATGCAGAGTTTCTTTCACCCTATGCCCCTGTTACCTAGCAGTAAAAAATAGGTACTTGGGTGTTAGTCAGCTGTCACGGGCTGCTTCCTGGGGGTGGAGGCCTGGTCGAGGACCGGGCCGCGGGGACACTTAAAAGCCCCGAAATCATCTCAAGATAACCTCAAGATAACGAAATAAAAGCAAACATTTTGGAGCAGGTTGTGTTAGAGGGGTTGTGGAAGGCATGACGATAAAACAATTGTGGAAGGCATGATGATAAAACAATTGTGGAAGGCATGACGATAAAACAATTGTGGAAGGCATGACGATAAAACAATTGTGGAAGGCATGACGATAAAACAATTGTGGAAGGCATGACGATAAAACAATTGTGGAAGGCATGACGATCAAACAATTGTGGAAGGCATGACGATAAAACAATTGTGGAAGGCATGACGATAAAACAATTGTGGAAGGCATGACGATAAAACAATTGTGGAAGGCATGACGATAAAACAATTGTGGAAGGCATGACGATAAAACAATTGTGGAAGGCATGACGATAAAACAATTGTGGAAGGCATGACGATAAAACAATTGTGGAAGGCATGATGATAAAACAATTGTGGAAGGCATGACGATAAAACAATTACTGCAAACATATGATAAACTTACAGGCTATTAAGCCCAGAGGAAGAGAGAGTCGTGTGAAGCATAAATAGATGGTGAGTGGAATAAATTAGACAATATACTGGAGCAGTTGATGAATGTGGAACAATTAAATATGTACATTTTTTGCGACACGTAGCATCATACTTATGCGTCAAATTAAATCGATTGTCTCTAACTCAAAATGCAATTGTTTCCAAATTTATTGTGTTAATAGGATATTTTCTCTTATAAGTGGTATTTCATGCTTGAATCAAACAATGCTTTCTTCAGTCAAATATAATATATGTGAACAAATCCGCATGGGCCGTGAAGAGGGTTCGAACCTACGCACGGGACGTTTCCAGCTGCGCCTTAGTCAACCGTGCCACGACATAGTAAAAAGAATTGCAACCTAACGTCAATACACACAGAAATCACAATGTTCTTTTGATATATCAAAATAACAAATTCACAAGGACCGCGATGAGGGTTCGAACGTATGCATGGGATGTTCACAGCTGCACATTAATCAACTGTGACACGACTGGGCTTCGGAGAAGCTTCGGGATCCTAGTGAGGGCAGTAGTGCTCCAGGTTGCAATTCTTTTACTATGTCGTGGTACAGTTGATTAAGGCGCAGCTGGGAGCATCCCGTGGGTAGGTTCGAACCCACGTCACGGCCCTTGTGGATTTGTTCATTTGATATATCACGCTATTGTGATTTGTGTGTGTATTTTATATCTAGTGCAACCGTGAGCCATATTTTGTCTTTATAAAAAAAAGAAAAACATGTATTTTGCAAGTTTATAAAGCTTTACTTGAAGGAAAACGTCAATCAATATATATTTTTCATTTTTTTTCAATTTTATTGACGACAGCGATCAAAACAGTCTTCATTTGTTTTAACCCTAAAATTAATGTTAGTTTTGAATCTGTTTATGATATTTGCACATTGTGTACATCAGAAAAGACTCTCCAATGTTATTAATCAATTTTATAGTGTCAATATTTTTCCTTAATTTTAAAATAATTTTTCGAAAAAAAAATAAACATGTAGCGAATATATATAATAAAATAAATTTGAAAGTCAATAGTTTGACTTTACAAAGAAATTCAACAAGTGCTTTTCCAATCAAATGCATTTGAGATTTTTTTAAAATTATGAAAACAAGTTGTTACAAAAATTTAATATTATCTAATATTAAAACCAAATATTACTTAAAATGCTCACCTGCTTCCCTCACTAACTCAAACTGGTAGTCTATATACAAATTAGAATCCAAACTGATGCCCTGCACCTCTCATAGAACCTCATAATGATGCCCTGCATCTCTCATAGAACCTCATAATGATGCCCTGCATCTCTCATAGAACCTCATAATGATGCCCTGCATCTCTCATAGAACCTCATAATGATGCTTGCCTCTCTCATTATAACGGAAACTGCTTGTCTGCATCCCTTATTACTAAACCTGCTGGCCTGCTTCCCTCATTGTAACAACCTGCTGGCCTGCTTCCCTCATTGTAACAACCTGCTGGCCTGCTTCCCTCACTGTAACAACCTGCTGGCCTGCTTCCCTCTCAGTAACAACCTGTTGGCCTGCTTCCCTCTCAGTAACAACCTGCTGGCCTGCTTCCCTCACTGTAACAACCTGTTGGCCTGCTTCCCTCTCAGTAACAACCTGCTGGCCTGCTTCCCTCACTGTAACAACCTGCTGGCCTGCTTCCCTCTCAGTAACAACCTGTTGGCCTGCTTCCCTCTCAGTAACAACCTGCTGGCCTGCTTCCCTCTCAGTAACAACCTGTTGGCCTGCTTCCCTCTCAGTAACAACCTGCTGGCCTGCTTCCCTCACTGTAACAACCTGCTGGCCTGCTTCCCTCACTGTAACAATCTGCTGGCCTGCTTCCCTCACTGTAACAACCTGTTGGCCTGCTTCCCTCACTGTAACAACCTGCTGGCCTGCATCCCTCACTGTAACAACCTGCTGGCCTGCTTCCCTCACTGTAACAACCTGCTGGCCTGCTTCCCTCACTGTAACAACCTGCTGGCCTGCTCCCCTCACTGTAACAACCTGCTGGCCTGCATCCCTCACTGTAACAACCTGCTGGCCTGCTTCCCTCACTGTAACAACCTGCTGGCCTGCTTCCCTCACTGTAACAACCTGCTGGCCTGCTCCCCTCACTGTAACAACCTGCTGGCCTGCATCCCTCACTGTAACAACCTGCTGGCCTGCATCCCTCACTGTAACAACCTGCTGGCCTGCTTCCCTCACTGTAACAACCTGCTGGCCTGCTCCCCTCACTGTAACAACCTGCTGGCCTGCTTCCCTCACTGTAACAACCTGCTGGCCTGCTTCCCTCACTGTAACAACCTGCTGGCCTGCTTCCCTCACTGTAACAACCTGCTGGCCTGCTTCCCTCTCAGTAACAACCTGCTGGCCTGCTCCCCTCACTGTAACAACCTGCTGGCCTACTTCCCTCACTGTAACAACCTGCTGGCCTGCTTCCCTCACTGTAGCAACCTGCTGGCCTGCTTCCCTCACTGTAACAACCTGCTGGCCTGCTCCCCTCACTGTAACAACCTGCTGGCATGCTTCCCTCACTGTAACAACCTGCTGGCCTGCTTCCCTCACTGTAGCAACCTGCTGGCCTGCTTCCCTCACTGTAACAACCTGCTGGCCTGCATCCCTCTCAGTAACAACCTGCTGGCCTGCTTCCCTCTCAGTAACAACCAGCTGGCCTGCTTCCCTCTCAGTAACAACCTGCTGGCCTGCTTCCTTCTCAGTAACAACCTGCTGGCCTGCTTCCCTCTCAGTAACAACCTGCTGGCTTGCTTCCCTCTCAGTAACAACTTGCTGGCCTGCTTCCCTCTCAGTAACAACCTGCTGGCCTGCTTCCCTCTCAGTAACAACCTGCTGGCCTGCTTCCCTCACTGTAACAACCTGCTGGCCTGCTTCCCTCACTGTAACAACCTGCTGGCCTGCTTCCCTCTCAGTAACAACCTGCTGGCCTGCTTCCCTCTCAGTAACAACCTGCTGGCCTGCTTCCCTCTCAGTAACAACCTGCTGGCCTGCTTCCCTCACTGTAACAACCTGCTGGCCTGCTTCCCTCACTGTAACAACCTGCTGGCCTGCTTCCCTCTCAGTAACAACCTGCTGGCCTGCTTCCCTCTCAGTAACAACCTGCTGGCCTGCTTCCCTCTCAGTAACAACCTGCTGGCCTGCTTCCCTCTCAGTAACAACCTGCTGGCCTGCTTCCTTCTCAGTAACAACCTGCTGGCCTGCATCCCTCACTGTAACAACCTGCTGGAATGCTTCCCTCACTGTAACAACCTGCTGGCCTGCTTCCCTCACTGTAACAACCTGCTGGCCTGCTTCCCTCACTGTAACAACCTGCTGGCCTGCTTCCCTCACTGTAACAACCTGCTGGCCTGCTTCCCTCACTGTAACAACCTGCTGGCCTGCTTCCCTCTCAGTAACAACCTGCTGGCCTGCTTCCCTCTCAGTAACAACCTGCTGACCTGCATCCCTCTCAGTAACAACCTGCTGGCCTGCTTTCCTCTCAGTAAGAACCTGCTGGCCTGCTTCCCTCACTGTAACAACCTGCTGGCCTGCTTCCCTCACTGTAACAACCTGCTGGCCTGCTTCCCTCTCAGTAACAACCTGCTGGCCTGCTTCCCTCACTGTAACAACCTGCTGGCCTGCTTCCCTCTCAGTAACAACCTGCTGGCCTGCTTCCCTCTCAGTAACAACCTGCTGGCCTGCTTCCCTCTCAGTAACAACCTGCTGGCCTGGTTGTATTAGAGTGAGAGGAAGTGCCACATGCGACGAGCTAATATAAATAAAAAAAGCTATAAATTCGCTGAATATTTAATAAAATACTTTCTGATGTGTCACACGTGTATCTTAACTGATTGTAAAATATATCTCAGTGAATATTTACTGAATATTTGTGAGCAAAGAAAATAACATGTAATGTTCAGTGTTAACAGGTGTCCTCTTGTGGTGGTCAGGGCCAGGGATATACTCGTGGTGGCCAGGGATATACTCGTGGTGGCCAGGGATATACTCGTGGTGGCCAGGGATATACTCGCGGTGGCCAGGGATATACTCGTGGTGGCCAGGGATATACTCGTGGTGGCCAGGGCCAGAGATATACTTGTGGTGGTCATGGCCAGGGATATAATCGTGGTGGCCAGGGCCAGAGATATACTTGTGGTGGTCATGGTCAGGGATATATTCGTGGTGGCCAGGGATATACTCGTGGTGGCCAGGGCCAGGGATATACTCGTGGTGGCCAGGGATATACTCGTAGTGGTCAGGGCCAGGGATATACTCCTGGTGGCCAGGGCCAGGGATATACTCGTGGTGGCCAGGGCCAGGGATATACTCGTGGTTTCCAGGGCCTGGGATATACTCGTGGTGGCTAGGGCCAGGGATATACTCGTGGTGGCCAGGGCCAGGGATATACTCGTGGTGGCCAGGGCCAAGGATACACTCGTGGTGACCTTTGCCAGGGATATACTCGTGGTGGTCATGGCCAGGGATATACTCGTGGTGGCCAGGGCCAGGGATATACTCGTGGTGGCCAGGGCCAGGGATATACTCGTGGTGGCCAGGGCCAGGGATATACTCGTGGTGGCCTGGGCCAGGGATATACTCGTGGTGGCCAGGGCCAGGGATATACTCGTGGTGGTCAGGGCCAGGGATATACTCGTGGTGGCCAGGGCCAGGGATATACTCGTGGTGGCCAGGGCCAGGGATATACTCGTGGTGGTTAGGGCCAGGGATATACTCGTGGTGGCCAGGGCCAGGGATATACTCGTGGTGGTCAGGGCCAGGGATATACTCGTGGTGGCCAGGGCCAGGGATATACTCGTAGTGGTCAGGGCCAGGGATATACTCGTGGTGGCCAGGGCCAGGGATATACTCGTGGTGGCCAGGGCCAGGGATATACTCGTGATGGCCATGGCCAGGGATATACTCGTGGTGGTCAGGGCCAGGGATATACTCGTGGTGGTCAGGGCCAGGGATATACTCGTGGTGGTCAGGGCCAGGGATACACTCTTGGTGGCCAGAGCCAGGGATATACTCGTGGTGGCCAGGGATATACTCGTGGTGGCCAGGGATATACTCGTTGTGGCCAGGGATATACTCGTGGTGGCCAGGGATATACTCGTGGTGGCCAGGGATATACTCGTGGTGGCCAGGGATATACTCGTGGTGGCCAGGGATATACTCGTGGTGGCAATGGCCAGGGATATACTCGTTGTGGCCAGGGATATACTCGTGGTGGCCATGGCCAGGGATATACTCGTGGTGGCCAGGGCCAGGGATATACTCGTGGTGGCCAGGGATATACTCGTGGTGGCCAGCGCCAGGGATATACTCGTGGTGGCCAGGGCCAGGGATATACTCGTGGTGGCCAGGGCCAGGGATATACTCGTGGTGGCCAGGGCCAGGAATATACTCGTGGTGGCCAGGGATATACTCGTGGTGGCCAGGGCCAGGGATATACTCGTGGTGGCCAGGGCCAGGGATATACTCGTGGTGGCCAGGGCCAGGGATATACTCGTGGTGGCCAGGGCCAGGGATATACTCGTGGTGGCCAGTGAAATACTCCTGGTGGTCATGGCCAGGGATATACTCGTGGTGGCCAGGGCCAGGGATATACTCGTGGTGGTCAGGGCCCGGGATATACTCGTGGTGGTCATGGCTAGGGATATACTCGTGGTGGCCAGGGCCAGGGATATACTCGTGGTGGCCAGGGCCAGGGATATACTCGTGGTGGTCATGGCCAGGGATATACTCGTGGTGGCCAGGGCCAGGGATATACTCGTGGTGGCCATGGCCAGGGATATACTTGCGGTGGCCAGGGCCAGTGATATACTCGTGGTGGCCATGGCCAGTGATATACTCCTGGTGGCCAGGGCAGGGATATACTCGCGGTGGCCAGGGCCAGAGATATTCTCGTGGTGGCCAGGGCCAGGGATATACTCGTGGTGGCCAGTGATATACTTGTGGTGGTCATGGCCAGGGATATACTCGTGGTGGCCAGGGCCAGGGATATACTCGTGGTGGCCAGTGGTATACTCGAGGTGGTCATGGCCAGGGATATACTCGTGGTGGTCATGGTCAGGGATATACTCGTGGTGGCCAGGGCCAGGGATATACTCGTGGTGGCCAGTGATATACTCGTGGTGGTCAGGGAAAGGGATATACGCGTGGTGGCTAGGGCCAGGGATATACTCGTGGTGGCCAGTGATATACTCGTGGTGGTCAGGGAAAGGGATATACGCGTGGTGGCTAGGGCCAGGGATATACTCGTGGTGGCCATGGCCAGGGATATACTCGTGGTGGCCAGGGCCAGAGATATTCTCGTGGTGGCCAGGGCCAGGGATATACTCATGGTGGCCAGGGATATACTCGTGGTGGCCAGGGATATACTCCTGGTGGCCAGGGCTAGGAATATACTCGTGGTGGCAAGGGTCAGAGATATTGGGATATTGAGCAATATAGACTCGTGGTGGCCAGTGCCAGGGATATACTCGTGTTGGCCAGGGATATACTCGAGGTGGCCATGACCAGGGATATACTCGTGGTGGCCATGACCAGGGATATATTCGTGGTGGCCAGGGATGAGATCGTGGTGGCCAGGGATATATTCGTGGTGGCCAGGGATATACTCGTGGTGGCCAGTGATATATTCGTGGTGGCCAGGAATATACTCGTGGTGGCCAGGGATATATTCGTGGTGGCCAGGGATATACTCGTGGTGGCTTGGGATATACTCGTGGTGGCCAGGGATATACTCGTCGCTGATTGCCTGGAGACTAAGGTTGCCATTATTCGTGTAAGAAGTTTGCGTCAGTCTGTTTCTTAGTAACAGACAATTAATCTGGTGGAAACAAAATAGAAAATTCAATGTTATTGTCGTTAGAGGCTAGAAACTGTAAAATAAGTTGCTTCTAAGCATATCATTGTTAATACATATTTAGGAAGAACAATGCCAGTGTGAGTAGTACCTTATAATGCAATATAGACACGCTAAAATATACATTAACCTGAGGTCACACTAATACTAACACTAAAATATTCCTATAAGCTATAACAAATTATTGAGCATACGCTGGACATATAGCATATGCCCAGCTATAATGACACAGTCGAAGGAAGACAACAATGTTTTTCAAGATAGCACTTTTTGGAAAACAAATTGTGCGCCATACCACAAGCAATAGTGGCCACACTTTGGCAACACAGACAAAGACAGTATAAAAGAAGAGTGGGTAACAACGACAACACACACATGACAACTGGGGGGGGGGTTGTCCTTGACACCCAGTAAACAAGGACAACATTGCCGTATATAAGGACAACATGGCCGTATATAAGGACAACATGGCCGTATATAAGGACAACATGGCCGTATATAAGGACAACATGGCCGTATATAAGGACAACATGGCCGTATATAAGGACAACATGGCCGTATATAAGGACAACATGGCCGTATATAAGGACAACATGGCCGTATATAAGGACAACATGGCCGTATATAAGGACAACATGGCCGTATATAAGGACAACATGGCCGTATATAAGGACAACATGGCCGTATATAAGGACAACATGGCCGTATATAAGGACAACATGGCCGTATATAAGGACAACATGGCCGTATATAAGGACAACATGGCCGTATATAAGGACAACATGGCCGTATATAAGGACAACATGGCCGTATATAAGGACAACATGGCCGTATATAAGGACAACATGGCCGTATATAAGGACAACATGGCCGTATATAAGGACAACATGCTGAAGCTTTCTGAACGCCGTGAAGGAATAATCACAGGGATTTACATGTTACATCTGTAGAAAAAACTAATTCACGTGTAGAAGTAAATAATAATAAAGGACTGCGAAGTAACTCTCTTTGGATGCACAGGAAAGATTTGCTAGCTTTGAACATGTTAGGAAGCCGGTCGGCCGAGCGGACAGCACGCTGGACTTGTGATCCTGTGGTCCTGGGTTCGATCCCAGGCGCTGGCGAGAAACAATGGGCAAAGTTTCTTTCACCCTATGCCCCTGTTACCTAGCAGTAAAATAGGTACCTGGGTGTTAGTCAGCTGTCACGGGCTGCTTCCTGGGGGTGGAGGCCTGGTCGAGGACCGGGCCGCGGGGACACTAAAGCCCCGAAATCATCTCCAGATAACCTCCAGATGTTAAAATTTCACCTAGACATCACGTCGTATGAGTGCACAACGACTTCCATGAAACACCTACCACCAATCCAGGCATAATGAGAAACAAAAATAATGCAGAGGCAGAGGCAGGAGCTTAAAAATTGTAAATAATAGAAACGGTATAAGAACATTAAAAATAACTTAAAATCAATAATTCCAAAAAGAGATAAGCACAGAAAAAAATAATTATCAGACAGTTCAAATAATACAAACAGCAAAGAAAAAACATGATAGTGAGAGACAGACTAGAAAGACTCACCTGCAAATTTTATGCTAGGAATAATCTGAAAATATATAGACATACTGAAAACGGAAATGGAATAAAATGTAAAAACCCTCATCGCAGAAAATTAATAAAATGACTGAGGAAAGGAAAATATAGTTTGGGACTACCATCTTGGTGTTCCCTGAACTGTTCAGGCTTTCAGGGGAGAACCACAGAATGCTACATATGGAGTAAAAATTATGAAAACGGCTATTCAGAAAAGCCGAATAATTTTTTAGACCTAGAGGAAAGAGGTTTCAAAAAGTGGAACAGTTGGAATACATGGTAGTGGATGTGACAGAAGCTAGAGCCTTACATATCATATCATCATACATACTATTACACCGTACAAAAACTGCTTCTGCAACCAGTATACCGTTAGAACAAGTACAAGATGCCCACAAAATGGAGAGTGTAGTGAAGCAGCAATGGTCTTCCTTGATAAACCTTCCAGTAACAAAAATTAAAACCTATTAAAGATTTTAATACACTAACCTCATCCAAGGACTAAAAACAAAGGCAAAAAAAAGTTCCTCTCATAAAAGGCCTCTTCACAGAGGGGAAAATCTTGTTATTGGGAACTTTCACGAAATTCATACGTTTATATAGACAGTGAAGTCTGAATATCAAAATATAATTAAAAGTCTGAATATCAAAATATAATTAAAAGTCTGAATATCAAAATATAATTAAAAGTCTGAATATCAAAATATAATTAAAAGTCTGAATATAAAAATATAATTAAAAGTCTGAATATAAAAATATAATTAAAAGTCTGAATATAAAAATATAATTAAAAGTCTGAATATAAAAATATAATTAAAAGTCTGAATATAAAAATATAATATAATATCTGTTATTCTTTAACAGATATGTTAAAGTAGGTCACATGGGGTGCAGGAATAATATAATGGCAAAGATCTTCAATACACAGAGCTCCTGACTTCTAAAAAGGAGATGTCTGGATAAAAGTCAAGAAAGTCAAACTAGTTCCGAGTGGACAGCACGCTGGGCTTGTGATCCTGTGGTCCTGGGTTCGATCCCAGGCGCTGGCGAGAAACAATGGGCAGAGTTTCTTTCACCCAATGCCCCTGTTACCTAGCAGTAAAATAGGTACCTGGGTGTTAGTCAGCTGTCACGGGCTGCTTCCTAGGGGTGGAGGCCTGGTCGAGGACCGGGCCGCGGGGACACTGAAAGCCCCGAAATCATCTCAAGATAACCTCAAGATAGTTATTATTAAAATTTACAAACTGCCAGATGAAAAATAATAGATAATTATCACAATAATCTAGAAACGCATCGGCTGATATGATCTTCCTTGATAACTTTAATCTACAAAGTTCTGGATGGAAGATACCAAACAATTACAGTATAAAAGTAAAGCAATCTGGACATATCTAACTACGAGCCAAACAACTACTTTGATTGTCGCAAATTTTCACTCCAGCAGCGGCAAACAGACCCCAAGAAAGAACAAAAATACTTTTAACCTGATCTTCACGAACAATAACAAAATAATCTGGCAAGTAACAATTTCAGATAATTCATGCTCAGATCACGAACTCATTGCAGTACAAACAAACATTATTATATGTAGCTGACTTAAAGGGTTAACAAATGGACAAGCACGTCGATAAATTATATTTCTGCAATAAAAGAATTAGAAATTAACTAGACTCTAGAAATTAATTTCATCAAATTAGTACTGGGAAAAAAGTAAACATCGAAGAAAGAACTGTCCATGAGACATTGTCGTTAAGTACAAACCCTCACAGACGTGGAATAGAATAATTGACAGAAGACAAGCATACAATGTCTGTTTGAAATACATTCCTTTTCGGAAGAGCAAACAGAGGACAAACTCAAAAAGAGAACACAGTCAATACTACTGAACCAGGAAGAGAATAACTGAAATGATTAAACAGACACTGCCATCACCACAAATAAAATATACTTTACAGAGGGAGATTGAAGAATATGAGCAGAAGCTGAAGAGATCATATCAGACTAAACATGCGCACATGGAATAGATAGCCATTCGAAAGATAGAAAATCCAAAATACTTTTTTCACATTAACAAAATCAAAATAAAATACCTTGGCCTGTATTGGATCTATACGTACAAGACAGGATTCATACACAGTGTGACAAATCCTAAACGAACAGTATGAGGCTATGTCTAGCATCCGAATAAAATGCTTGGAAGTGGAAGATTTAGACCAGTGATTCTCAAAGGGGAGGCACTTCGCTCCACGGGGACGAAGGAATTTCAAATCTAATGGAAGGTTCTTTAGACAAAGGAGGAATTGGGATAGAATGTTTGTCAGGGAAGGAACTCCAAAGTGGAAAGAATGGGAAACCTCGGATGGCAATGGGAGGAATGTGAACTGCAACTCTGGGAACCACCAATGTAGACAGATTCTTTATAAACGATATCCACAGCTCGGACAATATTACTGAGACTAAAGTCTGCTGTATACGAGTACAGCAGACTTAAAAAGATAAATTGAAAACTAAGCTGGGTTCACTCAGTCCAAGCTCCTCTCTCCAGGAATTTCATATTTACAATGAAGTAAAAAGTACCAGTAGCATCACCTCTTCGTGGACTATAAAAAAGATTGGATAATGATGAGATTCCAAAGGCACTCAAATTAACATTATAACTCTAATCCATATTAGAGACAGCAAAGACTTCGCTAATATATATAAGACCCTTAACAGTAGCATCTTACAAACTTAAAGTGTTTGGAAAAGTGATTAGAGGTCACGTACTTTTATTGAGAACTCTTAAACACAGTTCAGCATGGATTTAGATGGGTGAGATCTTGGTTAGCTTGAAGTTATCTTAAGTTGATTTCGGGGCTTACAGTCTCCGCGGCCCGGTCGTCGACCAGGCCTCCTTTTTGTTACACATTTCCAGGAAGCAGCCCGTAGCAGCTATCTAACTCCCAGGTACCTATTTACTGCTAGGTGAACAGGGACATCAGGGTGAAAGAAACTCTACCCATTTATTTCCGCCTCCGCCGGGGATTGAACCCGAAACCTTAGGACTATGAATCCCGAGCGCTGTCCACTCAGCCGTCACGCCCCGTCATAGTTGAGTACACCGACAAAATCATGATAGCGCTGCCGGCGTAGTGGTAATACACTCGAATTTGCATTTCCTGAGCTTGGGCTGAGTTCGAGTCCTAGTCATAGAAGATTAACTTAGCGCCAATCCTTAACTTTCCCCCCTGGATTAATTGAGTACCTGGTCATTAATCGATTAGCGGGTCGTATTCCAAGGAAAAGCTGGTGGGTTAAGGCCTACAATGAGCATTGTTAAGGGAAAGCTCTCACACATGAATCATACATGAATTCTGCACAGAAATTGAATAAATGAGACCATGTAGTACCCTTAGGACAAGGCACATGAGAATAGGAGGTAAAGTCGGCCGATGGATATTAAAGTTCCTGTCAATCACAATACAAAGAGTACAACCAGTTCTCGCAAATTTAATAAGTCAATATTGACTTATTAAATATGTGCATAGGTGACATACTTAACATAATAGATACCCTTAAAAAGATTCATAGAAAACACCGATCTTACCTAACCTACTTAGTATGTTAAGATAAGCATCTTATTGCTTCGTAATTACAATTATTACCTAACCTATAATAGGTACAGGTTAAGTAATAATTGTAATTACGAAGCAATAAGATGCTTATCTTAAGATACTAACAAGGTTAGGTAAGGTCGGTGTTTTCTATGAATCTTTTTAAGGGTATCTATTATGTTTAGTATATCACCTATGCACGTAGTTAATAAGTCAATATTGACTTTACGAATTTGCGAGAACGGGTTGAAGAGTAACAGTCAATCAAACAAAATCAAGAACGAGCACAGTGATCAACTGTGTATCCCAAGGCACAGTCCTTGCACCAGTGCTTTGTCTCATTCTTATATCAGATATACACAAAATACGTCACAGTTTCGTGTCTTTCTTTACAGGTGATAAACAACTCAGCATGAAAATTAATTCTGTACATTACATTGAAAAACTGAAAGGTGATGTCAACAAAGTCTTCTATTAAAGATCGGAAAATATGTGGGTGTTCAACAATGATAAACTTCAAATACTGGGATAGTCAACATAAAGTACTTAAACGAAATATATGATGCAAGACACAATCATGTCAAATATAAGAAAATGACTTGAAAAAGATCAGGGAATAATGATGTAAGATGATCTGACGTGTAGTGAACATAACAAAACATCTGTCAGGGAAAATAATAGAATGGATTATGAGAACCTTCAAACTCGTGGATTCCATCAATGTGTTCTTACTGTTCAAATCACTTTGCCTTTCCGCCTTGAGTACTGCTCAATAATCACTTCCCTTTCAAAGCAAGAAAAATGTTTGAAAAATGGGGAACTCTGAGAACATATACGGCACACATACACCCGATAAAGTTTCTAATTTATCAGGATGATCGCAAAATTTACTAAATGTACCCTGTAGAAATGAGTCGAGAAAAATCACATAATATATTCCAGAAAGATATTGAAGGTCAGGTTCCAAAACTCTTCAGAATAAAATAACATAACAAAACAGTGAATGATATGACTGGACGTGCAGAAGGAGTAAAGGAGTAAAGGCACTAAAGGCACAACCAGAGAACACTGCATGAACACAAGTGGTGAACGGCTATTTAACCTGATTGATATCTGCTTGATGGGGTTCGGGGTTTTTTTCTACTTCCCAAGCCCAGCCCGAGGCCACGCTAGACTTGTGAGGAGGTTTAGTATCTTTTTATTTAGTATCCTCCCCCCCCCCAAAAAAAAAAAAAAAAAATATATATATATATATATATATATATATATATATATATATATATATATATATATATATATATATATATAAATATATATATATATATATATATATATATATATATATATATATATATATATATATATATATATATATATATAACCTAGGCTAGGTAACCTGTAGGCTAACACCTACATTACTCTCAGTGTTGCATAACCAGGTGGCGCTGCCACCCACAGGGAAGCAGCCAAATCCCGTAAGTATAGTGAACTGGATCACCACTACAATTTTGTCCCCATTTCTTCTGAGACACTCGGCGCCTGGGGTAAAAGTGCTACCAGTTTTTTGAAGGAACTGGGTTCTAGGCTCATTGAAACAACAAGGGACCCAAGTGCTGCAAGCTTTCTTTTCCAGCGCCTCAGTGTGGCGATACAGAGGGGAAATGCGCACTGCATCCAGGGTTCCTGCCCGCCATCTGAGGAGCTGGAGGAACTCGACAACTTATGATAACCATCTTTGTAACCCATATGTAACTCCTTTTTTGTAACAAAGTTCAAATAAAGTAAATATATATGTGTACATACAAAAGAATGGGGGTGGTAGGAGAAGATAATATTAGTGTTCAGTGAGAAACCACAAGGTCTCCTCTGAATACTTTATATTTTCTTCTCCGAGGCTATGGGTCCCTACATTAGCACCAGAGGTGGTACCCTCACAAAAAAAAAAAAAAAAAAAAATATATATATATATATATATATATATATATATATATATATATATATATATGTCGTACCTAGTAGCCAGAACGCACTTCTCAGCCTACTATGCAAGGTCTGATTTGCCTAATAAGCCAAGTTTTCATGAATTAAATGTTTTTCGACTACCTAACCTAACCTAACTTAACTCTTTCTGTTACCTAACCTAACCTAACCTATAAATATAGGTTAGGTTAGGTTAGGTAGGGTTGGTTAGGTTCGGTCATATATCTACGTTAATTTTAACTCCAATAAAAAAAAATTGACCTCATACATAATGAAATAGGTAGCTTTATCATTTCATAAGAAAAAAAATAGAGAAAATATATTAATTCAGGAAAACTTGGCTTATTAGGCAAATCGGGCCTTGCATAGTAAGCTGAGAAATGCGTTCTGGCTACTACGTACGACATATATATATATATATATATATATATATATATATATGTCGTACCTAGTAGCCAGAACGCGCTTCTCAGCCTACTATGCAAGGCCCGATTTGCCTAATAAGCCAAGTTTTCGTGAATTAATATATTTTCTCTAATTTTTTTCTTATGAAATGATAAAGCTACCCATTTCATTATGTATGAGGTCAATTTTTTTTATTGGAGTTAAAATTAACGTAGTTATATGACCGAACCTAACCAACTCTACCTAACCTAACCTAATCTATCTCTATAGGTTAGGTTAGGTTAGGTAGCCGAAAAAGTTAGGTTAGGTTAGGTTAGGTAGGTTAGGTAGTCGAAAAACAATTATTTCATGAAAACTTGGCTTATTAGGCAAATCGGGCTTTAGCTGACATGCTAAAGCCAAAACAGCTTGGGTTTGGCATTCCTCAAGGGTGTGAGGCAGCGGCTCATGCAGCTAGAGCCTACATTGCCAACATTACGAATGAAAAAACCCTGATAAAGCTGGACTTCAAAAATGCTTTCAATCTGGTTAGAAGGGATGCAGTACTCAGTGCGGTTCATCGCCTTTTTCCTTCTCTCTACCCGTTTGTAAACTCATGCTATAGCAAGAATGTAACTCTGCTTTTTGGGGAACATGAAATTGAATCACAAGAAGGTGTCCAACCGGGTGACCCCTTGCTCCTTTTCTTTTCTGCCTAGTTATCAAGGAAGTCACCGATAACCTGTCCAGTGAGCTCAACATTTGGTTTTTGATGATGGTACTCCAGCCTGCTCCCCAGCCTCACTCTTGGACGACATAAGAATAATTCAGGAGCAAGGAGCAAACCTAGGCCTCACCCTGAACCCTTCCAAGTGCGAAATAACCTCCACCAACCAGCACATAATAGAGCAAATAAAGGTTGTTTTGCCTGACATTCATACAACCAACCCTGAGGACAGCACACTCCTAGGTGCTCCTCTCGGAAGGAATGCCATCGACGGGGTCCTTGGTAAGAAGATCACTGACCTGAAGAGGATGAACGAGAGGATTGAAGACATCGATGCTCATGATGCACTTTACCTCATCACCAGATGCTTGTCCCTCCCCAGGCTGACCTACTTTCTAAGATGTTCGCCATCTTTCAACAATATTAAATTAGAAGAGTACGACAGCTTCCTGAAATCAACACTAGAAAAAGCCCTCAATCTTTCCCTCAGCGACTTACAGTGGAAACAGGCCTCCCTTCCTGTCAGACTCTTGGGCCTTGGCGTGCGCACAGCAACACAAATTGTTGTACCAGCGTTCCTGTCCTCTTCAGTGGGGTCTGACAACTTGGTGAAGGAAATCCTACCTGAGCACCTAGTTCAACAGGCAGGGATACATCATCCCAGCTTCACAGACTGCACAACCAAATAGGTCTCTCTCGCAGGACCAGCACCCCAACCACCGCCTTCTGAAGCCCATAAGCAATCCAACTGGGATCGCCCCATTGCCGACCAAGCAGCTGCGACTTTGCTAGAAGCTACGACAACACCACATGACACTGCCCGACTTAGAGCTGTAGCAGCTCCCCATGCAGGTGATTTCCTATTAGCAACCCCAATGTCAGCAGCCGGCACCCTTCTCACACCACAGGCCCTCCAAATTGCCGTGGCTCTCCGCCTCGCTGCCCCAATCCACACCGAATACAGGTGTATTTGCGCCGAGGCAGAGGCCGACAGATACGGACGGCATGGCCTTCTCTGCCATAGGACAGGAGGATGGCATGCAAGACACGGCAAGGTCAATGACAATATTAAGAGAAGCCTTACCACAGCCGGTTGTCCAGCAGAGAGAGAGCCCCGTTACCTAATGTCCCGCAACTCTGATGAGCCTGTCGGTCGCCCAGACGGAATCATGGTGAACCCCTGGAAGAATGGTAGACAGTTGGTATGGGACTACACTTGCGTTTCAACTTTAGCCAATACCTATGTTGACTTCAGTGCTACACAAGCAGGAGGAGCTGCCAATCACCGGGAAGCGGCCAAGTCACGTAAATACAGAGACCTTGAGCACCACTACAATTTTGTCCCCATTGCCTCAGAGACACTTGGTGCCTGGGGTAAAAGTGCTGCTAGCTTTTTGAAGGAGTTGGGGTCTAAGCTAATCGAAACAACTAGAGACCCTAGAGCTGCCAGTTTTCTTTTTCAGCGCCTTAGTGTGGCAATCCAGAGAGGAAATGCTCACTGCATTCATGGTTCCTGCCTGCCATCTGAGGAGCTGGAGGAGCTGTTCAACTTGTGACAAGCAGCCTTGTACCCTGCATGTAATCAATATTGTAACTTTTTTTTGTGTAATGACATTTTCAAATAAAGTTAGACAAATATACACACATACCAAAAGAATAGGAGTGGTAGGAGAAGAAATTATCAAAGTGTTCAGTGAGGATATACAAGATCTTCTCTGAGTACTCTTTATTTTCTTCTCCGAGGCTATGGGTCCCTACACTTGCCACAGAGGTGGTACCCCTTCTAGGTTAAATATATATATATATATATATATATATATATATATATATATATATATATATATATATATAAATATATATAAAATATATATAAAATATATATATAAATATATACATTGCTTCTGAGACACTCGGCGCCTGGGGTAAAAGTGTTACCAGTTTTTTGAAGGAACTAGGTTCTAGGCTCATTGAAACAACAAGGGACCCAAGAGCTGCAATCTTTCTTTTCCAGCGCCTCAGTGTGGCGATACAGAGGGGAAATGCGCACTGCATCCAGGGTTCCTGCCCGCCATCTGAGGAGCTGGAGGAACTCGACAACCTATGATAACCATCTTTGTAACCCATATGTAACTCTTTTTTGTAACAAAGTTCAAATAAAGTAAATATATATGTGTACATACAAAAGAATGGGGGTGGTAGGAGAAGATAATATTAGTGTTCAGTGAGAAACCACAAGGTCTCCTCTGAATACTTTTTATTTTATTTTCCGAGGCTATGGGTCCCCACATTGGCACCAGAGGTGGTACCCTCACAAATAAAAAAAAAAATAAAAAAAAAAATATATATATATATATATGTATATATATATATATATATATATATATATATATATATATATATATATATATATATATATATATATATATATATATATATATATATATATATATATATATATGTGTGTGTGTGTGTGTGTAAGAAAAATTGCTGGAACAAAAGTGGTCGTGTTCAAGAAAATATTAGACACGTTTATACACAAAGTGTCGAGCCAGCCGGGCTCTGGTGGATATGCAACCTCTCCTATCGAATTAATACATCGCATTTGGAAGTATAAATCCCCAACTTCAAAATATCACGTTCTCTAAATCATAGCGGCCCATAAAATTTACTGGTTCCCGTTTTTGCTACTCGTGGGTCCTCGGTTTAATTAGGTTTGGGCAATTTAGTTAATTTTTGTGATGTGACAACTGACAAGGGCGGGCCAAGATATGGGAGGCCTGTGAACCTCTCCAATAAACAACCATAAAGGACCACGTTATCATCCGTTATATCTGGCAATAGACTGGATAGATGGGACTTGACAGCCCGGGAAGGCACATTATATAGGAGAAGAAAAACCTTGATCTCAAACCTCTGCTGCCTCGCAGTCATACCCACTTTTGGGACGGGTTTCAGGAGTTAACCTGAAGGAAATATTCGGAGCTGGTGCCCCTAAAACAGTTCGTTGTTGACTTCAATTTCGTTTTGACAGTTCCTGTGACGGCGCTAAAACCAAGCGTATTGGAGTTTGCCTTTCCATTGGACAGTTTTAGCAACGTGATGAGGGGGCTGCATGGGTAACAGATTCTCCTCCATATCGACCTACCCTGGCTTTGCGCCCTGGAGAGGACACTCCAGCCTCGACAACCAGAGCGCTACTCCATAGTATCCCAAGACTGCAGGATGTCTACTAGACAGAGCTAAAGGGAGAACACCTCCCAGAGCCCATTCTAAGTATTCCACAGGCATACTCCAAGTACACTATAGCTTAAAATGCTGCCCTGCTTTTCTCACTATAGTATGAAAGTCTTACAAATACATCAACACTGCCATAAAATGTTCAAATAAAATACAAAATCTCTCAGCGTCTGACCATGAGGCAAAATATTGGATCATTTCCGAGAATAATACAACTCCACACAATACAGAGGTTTGTCAATGTACGATAATCATAAACAAATTTGTTACGTGAAAATATTTCATGAATACATATTGTGAGTTTATTATTAATACATCAGGTATTTATTGAAAGTAACTTGGGACGTAACAATTGTAGGTGTCGAAAACACACAACGAAAAATTTATTTTCCCCTTTTTATTGACCCAAACTTGTGAAATGTTGGCAACGTTTGTAAGAATGTTAACTTTGTTATGAAGAAAATTACTCATATGAAAGTAGTTACTTGGGAGCAGCGGAGAGGTGGGGTAGGAGTGGAGGGGAACAGTGGTTGCTGGCTCCAGGTGGGGGTGGAGGGGAGGGCAGAGTGGTTGTTTAACTGTTAGAAAAGGTTGATAGATTGTTGAGGGGGGGGGGGGGAGTTAGGAGAAGAGTAGTTGCTGAAGGGGAAAGAGTGGTTGCTTATTGTTTAGATGTGGGGAGCGGAGTGGCTGGAAGGGGGGGGGGGGTTGTTGGAGAGTGAGGAAGGTGTTATAGGTTGCTCTTGGGTGAGGAACGGGTGGCTGGTTGCCAGGGATTGATAAGCTGGGCTGAATGGTTTGCCGCGGGAGACTGGTTACTGTAGGGCGAGGAGGAGAATAGTGGTTACTGTAGGGTGAGGAGGAGAATAGTGGTAACTGTAGGGTGAGGAGGAGAGTGGTTACTGTAGGGTGAGGAGGAGAATAGTGGTAACTGTAGGGTGAGGAGGAGAGTGGTTACTCGGGGAATGAGAAAAGGGGGGGTACAGATTTATTAAAGGATAAAAGGGGGAGAGCACTTGCTGGAGGTATAGGAGAAGGAGACCACTTCCTGGTAGGATAGGAGGAGGAGGAGGAGGAGGAGGAGGAGAGCACTTTCTGGAAGGAATGGAGAGGAAGACCGCTAGCTGGAGGGATTGGTGAGAGGAGAGCAGTTGCTGGAGGGATAGGTATGGGGAGAACTGTTGATGGAGGGATAGGTGGGGGAGAGTGGTTTCTGGAGCTGTGTTCCAGCTTTCCGGTAGGTCTCCTGTTCCCAGTGACCAGTTATACACCATCGAGAGTGGCAAACTTAGTGATTCTGAACCTTCGAGTATTATCAACGGTGAGATGCTGTCAGGCTGATCAGATTTTCCACATTCAACTCCAACAAATTCATTTTGACCTGATCACTGGTGAGCTCTAATTCCTCCAAGGTTGCTTAGTTAGCCGCTGCCTCTCGTAGTACAGGGACTTCTCCTTGCTCTATTGTAAAGACTTCCTAGAATCTCTTCTAGAGTTCTTTACACACCTCCTTGTTATTCTCTGTGTGTCTGTTCTCTCTTTTCTTAGTTTCATCATTCTTCCTTCACTGCTCTTTCCTTCTGATGTTGTTGTGGTGCAGTTTTGGTTTTGACTTTACTCACAATGACATTTTCATATTGTCTCTGCTTCTCTTCTCGCTCTGAGGTACTTATTCCTGACCCTCTGGTATCACTCCCTGCTCTCTGGTGTTCTGTTATTCCTGTAGTTTCTCCATGTTCGTATACTTAGTTGCTTCGCTACCTTACATTCCTAATGGTACCATAAATTCTTCAATTGTTCTTCATTTTTCTTCCTATATGGACCAGGATAAACCTGTTTGCAGCTTCCTGGCCCTTCTGGGTGACATAGTCAATAATATATTTTACAGTCTTTTCTCTGAGTTTGGTTTCCAATGGTATTCCCATTAGGAAATTCCTTTTCTCGTCATATTTTCCTCGTCGGTAATTTAGTCTTTTCCAGCGTGTAGCAGTGGAGTACCCCCCCCCCCCCCCCGAGCTCTTGACCAGAGTGAAGCGGTGGAGTACCCCCACCCCCCTTTGAGCTCTCGATCAGTGTGTAAAGGTGGAGGAACACCCCCCCCCCTCCCCTCCATGTGGGGGAAATACCGGGATTAGATGAATGAGCGGGATTACATAGGACAAAAAATGTGCAACTAAATAATAGCTGTAATTGATTAAAAGGTGCAAAACAACTAGGCTCTCTTAGCTGAAGGTACGTTTCCTGTGGTGGATTGTAAAGCCACTCTTCTGTGACCTTGATACTGTAACGGGTTGTAGTAGGTAAGGTCCTTAAAGCTGAGACTCTCATTGATAGCAGAACCACAAATTACTTGTAGGTACACCCACACATTTAACTTGTAATTTCATACAAGGATATGATAAAATAGCTTTATGACTGTAAACACTAGTAAGGTTCATGATCAAGGATATGAACGATTTACACTCTAGCCTAGTCCTAGGAATATCTGTGCTGTTACTCACAAGGTATAATTACGCAAAGATAAGATATGTACAAATATGCATAAAAAATTATTATATGGAATAAAATAAACTAACTAGATAAAATAAGATTAATGGGTAGGGCAATTAAATGTATGATAAGTTATACAAAAGAATTATAAACACAAGATATGAATATTCTGACTTATATGAATACTAGCTGTTCTCTGCCACACGTTGCTGTGGCTGTTTCTAAGCCACAGCAACCTTCCTCTGTCCTCCCCACCACTCCCCCACTCCTCCCATCCCCTCGTCCTCCCAACCATTCCTCACTTCCCCGTCCCCTCGTCCCCTTTTCCTCCCCTTCATCTCCCACTCCAGCATCCCCTCGTCCTCCCCACCATCCCCCACTCCTGTCCCCTCGTCCATCCCACCATTCCCCAACTCCCTCGTCTGATGATCAAATTATCTGATGTTACCATCAGAAAATTGGGAACATCAAATGATCAGAGGCTAGATTCACGAAGAAGTTACGCAAACACTTACGAACCTGAACATCTTTTCTCAATCTTTGGTGGCATTGTTTACAATTATTAAACAGTTAATGAGTTTCAAAGCACCAGGAGGCTGTTTATAACAATAGCAACAGTTGATTGGCAAGTTTTCATGCTTATAATCTGTTTAATAAATGTAACCAAAGCTATCAAAGATTTAGGAAAAGATGTACATATTCATAAGTACTTGCGTAACTGCTTCGTGAATCTGGCCCCAGATTTTCCCATCACTGAAATATAAGAAAAACAGTTCCAAATACGAAATGAAAACAATGAAAAAATAAAAAAATAAACTATACTCACGAAATGGACAGTATGGTAAACAACACAGCTCAATTCCAAGGCAATGTCACACAAAATAATTAAATCAAAATGAAAATAAATCGATATTTATGAAAATTCAATTTATCAATGAAATGGAATCGTAACATAATTAGTATAGCGTGTGTTGGTCTTATGTGTAACAGATGGCGCTGTTTTTCAAAAACGCATGTTTTAACCTGTCACAGGGGTGGCATCTATATTGTAGTATATAAGAACATGCGTGTATTCGAATGGAACGTTGTGTAAAAATTTCAAAGCTATCGGTGAAGATCTTTCAGAGATTACAGCATGTGTTGCTCTTACGTCCAACAGATGGCACTGTTTTTCCAAAAAGCATGTTTTTTTCTGTCACAGGTGAGGCACGTATATAGTAGGTACATAAAAAGACGCGTCTATTCGAATGCAACAATGTGTCTGTAAGGAAAATTCCTTATCTCGTCATATTTTCCTCATCAGTAATTTAGTCTTTTCCAACGTGTAGCAGTGGAGTACCCTCCTCCCCTGAATAATTATTATACATCACGCCATGGGTCCCAAGAGAGTCAGTGGTAAAGTTGAACCTATGAAAATAGTTGTGAATAGAGGCAGTACAGGATGTTCCTTCCTCATTAAGAAAATGTGTGCAGTATGGGAAGAACTGCAAAGTTTTTTGAAAAAATTCACCCAGATAAAGCTGTAGCAGGTCATTACATTAAACTTTTTAATTTTAACACTTTCACGCTCTAGCGACAAGATCTCTAGTCGATGGTAAAGGGTATTTTCAAAGAAATCGGTAAAGAGGTTTCGGAGATTTCCCTAACATGAAAAACACAGTTAAAAAAAAATGTTTATTTTACTGTCACAAACGTGACATCTATATAGTATGTATATAAAAACCCGCTCCGATGCGAATGGAACGTTGTGTGAAAATTTCAAAGCAATCAGTGAAGAACTTTCGGAGATTATCGATTATGATCAAACGAACATTTTCATTTTTATTTATATAGATTCAGCAATAAAAGATGTTCTTCCTCTTCTTCATAGTACGTTTAGTTTGCTTAAATGGTTTGTCCTCTCGATGACTGCACCAGTACAGATTTTGTGAGACGCATTTATGTGGAGGACGAAAAGTGTTTACAAAGTGTTTGTTGCGTTGTGCTATAGATATAGGAGCGGCGACTAAAACAGAGGTGAATATATGATAGAGACTTGCCACACCGTAGGGCGGTATGTTGTGTTTATGGCGTCAGCTGATCCATGATATTGCGACGAGGCATTCGTTTTCTGTGTTTAACTGTTGGTGGCGCCAGGTATAAATGTGGCACGTTTCAGATGTGGCCCAATTTGTTGGTTGACTGGAGATATTTAGCCAGGAAAAATACCAAATAATCAAAGCACTGGTTTTGACTATTTGGTATTTTTCCTGTACTGAGAGGTCATCTACTCCTAATATATGCTTGATGGTAAAGGGTATTTTAAGTGCGATAAATACTTGTTTGGAATTTACTCTGGCACTATGATGTTGGAAGCAGTGAAGGAGAGAGTGTTCGATTGTTTCAGACACCTGATAGTGGATGCAGAGTTCGTTAATGTCTTTTCTATACTAAGAGCTATGTGCTGCCAGTTTGGTGTGTCCCAGCCTTAATTTGGTCATCGTTACATCAATTTCTCTGCTTTTATATCTAACATACTTCCAAGTTTCCCATTTCTTTTTAATGAACCCATAGTGCAAAGATGAGTATGACGTTTTTCATTTTGTTGCAAAATCTTGGGTGATGGTATTTTTGAAGACTCCTTTACGTGCAGCATGAGGAATTGGACGACGGGTAATGTGAGGTGTGTAGTGCATTGATTTGGTTAGTTGATCTACAAGTTCATTATGGAGTATAAAAGAATGCGCTGGGACCCATTGGACAGAGGTGTCATAACAGTTCAATCGATGTGCATGAAGAGGTTGAAGGCATAGGTAAACAAACTCCTTTCACGTTGTTGAAGAGTACGTAATTGCTTGAATTGCACACTTGAAGTAACTGCAGATTGTATATATCCCAACTAGTAATGTTGTGATTATTTGGAGAGCTTTGTATAAGGCATAAATTCTGCTGTGAAAATAAATTTTATATTTTTTTATTTTGATATGTACATGCAAAGCATGCAAAGAAATACAATAGATACAATAAAACAAGGTCATGAGAATGAAACAAACAACACCGGCCTGAAGGGCACATAACACAAAGCACAACATACCAAAGGCTACAACACACACCAAGCACACAGACTACTCAAACTTCTCATACTTATCCGGCCATTCCACTGCCGGAAAGCGAACACAATATGCCTCCCAAAGCCTCATGATGTTATCTGAAACCGGTTTACTATAAACCGTATGAGGATCAGGCATTAGCTCCGGCATCCCCTCAACAAACCACCACGTCATCGCCCGAAGACCCACCGGCGTCGAAATCCAGCAGCTTCAACCACAGGGGAACTGGGCCGCACACATTAGGATGCTCCGCAGCCCTCCTCCCAGTACCCAGCACAGCCGTGACACTTGGCGAGGGCGCAGGGCCAGCCGCAGCAGCAGGAGATGAGGAAGATGAAGACGTCGATGACTCGCAGCTACCATCCAGAAGACCCACGGGAGCAGCTGGGACAGCGACAGGAGCAGGAAGATCATCCGACGGCACTGCAACTCCCGAAGGAGGGGCTGCAACATTCGGAGGATCGCCGGGCGACACATGGGGTGCCACATCAACCAACAAGACTTCCACATTCTCACCCACGGAATCCTCCCCCACAGGAAGCGGTGGAAAATCCTTCTCCTGGAACAGGTTGACAGGAGCCACTGCAGCATCAGAGCACCTGGCAGCCTGATGCCCCAACAGGCCACACCGAAAGCAAGTTCGGGGTTGCCGGGCATAGTATACTTGGACGTAGTACCCCAGAAGCCAGACTGAAGAAGGAATGTCTGACCTCAGGCGTGTCCGACGACCGTAGGGTACGAATGTTTGTACGCATACCCTTATACCTCCCTGAGGATAGCGTGTTCACCCACACACTGACGACAGCGCCAAACTGCTGGAAGTAACGCCGGAGTAGGTCCTCGGGAAACTCCAAGAACGCCCCATGCACACTCACATACGCCATGGGCACCACTACAGTCCGTAATGGTCACAGAGCCGGCACCATTCGTCAGCGACAAGGAACGCTCCTCGTATCATCGGAGGAACTTACGGTACACCTCCTCCCCCACTAACTTGACCCCCACTTTTGAGCTGGTAATTACTCTGTGAGCAATTACCAGCTCAACACCATGGACGTCATCCACCGGGACACGGAGCATGTCACACATGACAAGCTCTACTGCAGGGTAACCAGCACAGCCTGTAAACTCCAAGCCCACGGAGTTCACTCTCATAACAGGGGAAAGAAGGCCTCTCATCACAAGCGTGCCATGTCAAAACCAGCCAGGCGGCAACTGCAGGGAGAGTGGGGACCGCCCACACCCCCCCCCCCTCTTGCCGACCAACTCGGCAAACAACCACCAACTACTGAAGAGGTCAGGTGTTATGGCCCTATTGGGTCGCAACTGGGTTCTTTCTCTGATGTTATTAGAGAATGGGTATCCGGCCCCAAGTTAGTAGTGGCTTTCAAGGGGTGTGTTCCGTAACGCAAGTAAATTAAAGGGGAAGGGATAAAACTGCACTGAATTAAATATATATTCACACCACCACCATAAATAAATATAAATATAACAGTCACACGCGGTTACTATTACTACACTTATTTACAATAACTTCTTCTTCCGAAGACTCAGGATGTTTCACGGTGCTCAAGACGAGTAGCCCTGGTCCCCGTCTCGTGGCCTCTCGATGAATCCTTAGGTTCTCTTAACGAGTCTACCCCGGCCACAGGCCAGCCAAGTCACAGTCCCACTGGGTGCACCGTCGTGGAGGCCTTCAACCACAAATCCAGCCTGTAGCTGGCAGGTTCCCATCAGCTATGCTGCGTAGGCCACTCCACAACCGATACTAGGGTTGCGAGCCCTAGGCAGGAGCCTAGTGTGATTCCACAGATCACTCTCCTCACCACAACACCCCAGTGGCTAGTCTTCTCCACCAGTCAGCCCCGGGTACGACAATCCCTGGTTCTGCCACCTCACAGGGAGGCTAACACAACAGTGTTCATCCGGGGGTGACTCACAGCTTCTGCAGCAAATGCGTGGAGATACTACGGCTGCCTTGGGTAGACTGATCCTCTGTCCGATTCAGCAGTCCCAGGTCGACTCTGTAATCAGACACGTCATCAGTACTGGTTACACTCTAGGGCACCTCACTTGCAGGCTTAGACACAAACGTCCACCTATCCACTCCATAGATGGCGTTGCTGTCTAAGCGTCACCTCACCAGAGGTCAGCAGCGGCTATGTCACGAGCTGATTAGGACGGGAAACCAGCCCCTGTGGCCTGTATATCTCATCCTCACTAGATGGCGTCGTCCATTTGGAGGGGGTTTCGGGAGCTGACCCACAGATAGCGTGGTCGTCACTGCTCCGTGCTCGGACGCTGGACTCGGGTCCGTAACATCAGGCAACAAATCCACACCCCACGGAAGCTAGGGTGCAACTCCATGTGCAAATAAATAGTTGGTTTGGTAACCACCATTCCTGCTTGAGATGGTATTCCGGTACCCATACAGCACTAGTGACCGATAGTACATTGTTCATGATGATGGGAGATCCATCTGCAAAAATCACTGTGGTAATTTGGTAGCAATTTTTTCATTGTTGAGACAAAGAGTGAGGCTATGGCTGAATTTGGTGCAGACTTTGGAATGCTGTCTTCGAGTTGAATTGATGTATTAGGAGTTGTATAAAGCCAAGGTGGAATAGAGGGGAACAGTAAGTTAGGTTTCAGAGTTTTAGAGTAGAGAAAGGTCTATATTGAAGTTATTTGCAGCCTGTGTGAGGAAAGGTTGCGGGTAATTGGTTGGGAAGAAGGGGTTATGTGGGTTAACTGTTGGGTTAATTTTTTTATCTGTATGGGTGTATCGGGTGAGCAGCGGTACAGAGTGACAGATAGTTACCACACATTATCTCTCGTCTGGTGGCCAAGCTTGTGAGGCTCGTTTCCCTGTAAATTCTGAGGATAGGGGTGGAATGCATTGCGCTACATATAAGTCGCATGACACAGTTTTGGATGACCTCTAGGCTCTGTAGGTTAGTAGGCGCAGACGACGCATATGCTTGACAACAATAGTCTAGTTGGCTGCGAATGTAGGTTGTATAGAAATGGAAGAAATTTTATGGGGTGCTCTCCAGATGGAGCCAGTGAGGGCTTTAAGTATGGCAAGTCGGGGTTGCGTCGTCTTTCCAGGTAAGTAAGGGAGAGTCTAAGTGCATGCCAAGGTATTTATGTTCTCGTACGTGTTGGATGGAAGTGTTGTGTATTGTGAGGGTGGGTAGATGAACACGTCTATTTTTAGTGATAATCTGATAACAGATTTTGGTAGTACTGACTCGAAGGCCCCATTGTTATGTCCAATCTATGAGGTGGTTAAGTGCTGTTTACATTGTTGAGACTGTATTAGGTAGGGCATTGTCTGAATAATACAATGGTACGTCGTCGGGTTCATTCACTGAAGAGTAAAATCAGAACTTATTGATGATGAGGCGTTGTCTCACTGTCTAACGACTCTCAATTTATATATGGGTACATATTAATGTTATAAAGCATGCTAATTGGCCAATCAATACTCTAAAACAATTAATAACTTATCCCGAATTGAGAACCGGAGACTATCTGACAGAAGCCAGATGATGTCTCTCTTGCTGAGACCAGACTTTGTATTTTAATGATGATTTGGCAGCTTGATGTTGTTGATTTGGATGTTACAGCGTTGCTGTAAAGGATTCTAGATGCTTGCTCAGATATGAAGTGCACTTTGTTGCATCTCATTTGGTAGATGAGGTGGTGATGGGTTCTTACGATCACAAGCCAGTATACCTCCACACTTTTATTTTGGATAAATGAACCAGGAATTACTCCCTATATGCAGTTCAGAAACTCTCCTAGTACTCAGGGAGCTATTACTGAAGATTATCATTAGTTTGTGTGTAAATATCTTGCCGAAAATGTCTCCAGCACTTCAAACGTGTGTGCACTCTCTGGATTTAAACACCAGGCGAGATCAAGTACCAGATGATTCAACCCCACCAGCGTCTGCTGGTGGCGTGCCCTCCTCAGTGGAGGTGCCGGCAATGATTATAAAATGATTATTTTCTTTATTTAGACTGATTATTGTGATAAAGTTATTTCACAAGATAAACACTTATTGGATTTATAGATTATTAGCAGTACACGATAGTACCTTTTGTCCTTTTTTAAAGATTTTGAGATTACATCACTGGAAGCTATAACTTTGGCTCCAGGAATATTTTTGATTACCGGGAAGCTTCTAGATTCTGGAGATCACATGTACAATGTAATATAGACATTGAGCTCAATAGTGTACTTGACTAAATGGTCATGTCGGTTGCTAATGTAGATACAGATGATCCTAAAATCATCAGTAGATATGATTCTGAGGTAGATTATAGATATGATAAGTGGAAATTTCCACATCTTCCAGAGGAAGAGAATTGGGACAGAGTCCAATATTTAGAATCACCTATGTCCATATATGTTCATTTATTCAGAATCAAATTGATAATACAAGCACAAAGTTTGTTCGCACTTTTGTTCTGCTATCCATAGCGGATGTATGTGCCTGTTTGGTGTCTGTGGGTCATCTGGAGTCAGAGATTCTGGTGGTTTGCCAGGATCTGACTGCAACTGACTCACTGACTCCATGTGGGTAAGTTTGTGCAAAATCTTCAAGGATGTGGTTCCTTTAGACAAGATCTTGGCTATTCTTAAAACCTCCTTGGCTCTCTGGATGGACATAGATGACCTTACCCAATGGCCATTCAGCTCTCGGGCCATTACAGACTACCAAGACAATGTCACCAAGTTGGAGATTAGATTTATTATGAGGGACATTAGCCACATAGTGATGTTCTCGTAGCGATGTGAGATATTCTTTTCTCCATACATCATTCCATTTTTGGATTATGCTGGGCAGATACTTATACCCCTGAACCAGCTCGCTCTGTCCCACATATGAGGAATCTATGATCTCATCATCCACTAGAGATGGTACTAGAGTCTGATGTCTTCCATACATTAAGTGGCAGGGCTTAATGACTCATGTTGAGTAGGATCATCAGACGAGTATGTCAACGGCCAGTTATTTACCCTGGGTTCTATTTCCACGACTACTGTCTGGAGTTTTTGAAGATTGATATTTTGATGGTGTAGAGATTTTCTCAATGATATATCGATAGTTTCTATGAACCGTTCATTGGAGCCTCCGTGCCATAGAGCTCTAAGAGGTATAAACTTCCCTCTGCAGTGACGTTGTTCCAGTGTGGAAGACACTGCAGAATGGTAACAAATTTCCTAAAGACACGTTTCTCCAGCTACCAAATTGGCTCCATTATCTGAAATCATCAGTTTAGGAAATGATCGGCAAGCTGCGAATCTGCGGAAAGCTTGGATAAAGGATTCAGCAGACATATCGGGTATTACCTCTAGATGAACTGCTTTGGTAGTAGCACATGTGAACAAACAGATGAATGCCTTAATAGGTTGTTTATTTGCAGTCCCTGTTAGATAAATAGCTCCTGTATAATCTGCTCCTGTTGTCACGAAAGGATGTAGTTGAACCACTCGTTCCCTTAGTAGTGGTAGAGGCCCATGATAAAGGCACGTTCTTGCATCGTACATTTGGCATATCATGCAATTTTTCAAGACTAATTTCACTGACTGTCTTCCCTGAAGAATCCATTACTGCTATCTAAGATATGTGAGTGTGTGTAACACTCCTCCATGCTTGACGATTTGTTGATGTGTATGTAATACAATCAACCTTGTGATTCAATGCTTCTTTGGTAAAAGCCATGGATGCACAGTATCTAGATTGATATCTGCGTGTTTCAGCTTTCCTCCACAATGCAGTATGTTATGATTATCTGGGTCTATCCATAGACCAGGATCGGGAATTAACCTATGAGGAAGATTTTCATAGTCATTTTCAAGAGTTTTTTGCTAGGCTTGTCTTACCCAATATATAAGTGCTTCTGGAATGGTGTATTTTATGCTCCTTTTCATGAGATAATGACACACATTTTGTGTTACTTTGATTAATTTGACAAGTGAGGAGTAACAAGTACAATCCAAGACTGATGTTTAGACTTGCTACCTGGTGGTAGTTATGAGGTGTGGCTTTTGTTCTACCCAACTATCATTCACTAGCCATCGAGGCTCATGAAACCAAATATGTGCCTTTGCAAACTGTTTAAATATCATCCCTCTTGATAAGAAATCAGCTTTATTATCTTTAGTTGGTACATGCAACAATTGGAAGCCTGCAGAAATCTTCCTTAATTCTGAGATGCGATTTCTTACATATGGGATTTGACATTTGTCATTCCGTACCCATTGCAAGACAACTTCATTGTCAGACCATATAATAACATCTTTGATGTTTTTGGTTGGCAAGATTTGTTTTATATGCACTGCTAAGCATGTGCCGGTTAACTGTGAGTTCCATCTGAGGCAAAGTCCTCTTCTTCAACAGAGCGACTCTAGCCTTAGAGGTGATTACATATGATTGTTGAGAAGTCACTAAATAATCACAAGCTCCGTAAACTCTGGCTGATGAGTCTGCGAATACATGTAGTGTTACTTCATTTTTCTTGACTATGTGTCTTGAAAAGATTACTTGTTCGACTAAAGTCTGTTTATGAGCCATCTCCATCCAAGCTTTTTGTAACTGGGGTGGTAGTGGATCATCCCAACTGACTTTAGTATTCCAAGCTTCTTGCACCAATAAACACCATTTAATGGTTGAAGTGTTTAATAGACCAAGTGGGTCAAATACCTTGCTGTCCTGTGAAAGCAACTCCCATTTTGTAAGACTAATAGTTTACAGGTACTGATTTGATAGATATGGTATCTGAGATAAGATCCCATCCCACAACTAATACTTTTTGAGATTGTGGTACGAGATATCCAGGGTAATCTCTCTCAATTTGATTAATCAATGTTGCATTATTTGATGCCTATGACTGCAGTGGCATGTTGGTTCCTTGCAGTTCCTGGTTGGCCCTCTTGATATATTTGTAACAGTTCAGTCATACTGTTAAATGTCCCTTGAAAATTATCTACATATAGATTTTGACTGATTTCAGCATTATAGGGACTGGGTGATTTTTGTAGATGAGTGTCAAGGAATGCTTGTAACAGGAATGGGCTGGATGTTGCTCCAAATAGGACAGAAGAGAACCTGTACATCACAATGGGACTATTTATATCTTCTTGGTCCTCAACCAATAAGAACTTAGTGTTGTCTCTATCTTCTTCCTGCAAGCCAACTCTTAGAAAAGCTTTGCTGATGTCAGTTGTGTATGCATATTTGTTAAGTCTAAACTTCAATAGTATGTCATACAACTTCTGAGTTAAACTTGGGCCTGTTTGCAAGCAATCATGATTGCTTGCAAAACAACTAGTTGTTTGGCTTGTTGTTTGAGATCCAGATTTAGAGCTACAATTAAAAACTATCCATAAAAGAGTTGTTTTTGATTCTTGGATTACTGTCATATGTGGTAAGTAATGGCCAGTTTGCTTGTTATCGTGTTTCACGACTTCAATGAATTTATTTTGTAGCTGTTGAGGAATAATCTCATGAGAGAGCTATAAATGCTCTGACTTTTTCTTTAGCCTTGTTAACAGTGATTTAAGTTGTCCATAAGCAACATTAAAGTTGGTTGATAAGGTCTTATGATTGAGTTTTCTAGGTAACCTTACCCACTATTGTCCATCATGGTACTGCACAGTTTCTAAGTACTGGTTATATGCACATACATCATCAGGACTTGTTTTTTCAGGAATTATTCCTATTACATCAAGTTCCCACAATTTAGGAACGGATTCTAATCCAGCATCAATAATGTGTGTAATGGTAAGTGGTGATTGTTCATTGATCAGCCACACTACAATTATAGTCTCTGCATGGTGTGATTTATCAGGAGTTGAAAGTTCAAGATCTAATACAAGTCCTGACATCGATAAGCCTCCTGCTGATTGGAGTAAATTCTTACCCATTAATTTTTCTGATCTTAAAATGAATTTGTGATAGTAGTCAGCTCCTATCAGAATTCCAATATCCCCTATGTGGTCGGAATCGATGAGAAAATCTGCTAAAATAATTCCTTTTTTTTTGTCACGAATTTGGCGGTGGCTTCGAGTCATGTCACTTTTATGTTCTGTAGGAACTTTATCCACCAATATAGCTATGCCTTTCTTTAGGTATTTACCTAGACAGACCTTAAGCTTTACTTCTTGATAGGTTTGTGGGTCTGAATTGGTCAAAAACGCTGATATACTTATGGATACTTCATTCTTCAAAATTAAATCAAATCTTCATTTGAAGATTTAAGTCGTAAATCTTCTGCTGTTTTTTTGCTGATAAATGTTCTTTGTGAGCCTTGATCAAACATGCCTCTTGTTTGAATGCAATCTCCTTGATGGATTAGGTGCAGCTGTGCTGTAGGTAGTGTTGCAATAGTAATTGTTTTTGCTACTAAGGTATTATTATCACCCTTGTACCTTACAGAATTGTTCAACTGGTGAGGAATTATCCTCCTCTGGCTCTGCCTGAGATGCAGTTTGATTATGGGTGATCTGTGATTTAGAATGAGTATTGATATACCCAAGCTGCGTGATGTACACTTTTATAACAATAATGGCCAGTCTGCAGTTGAGTGTTACGCTCACTTGAATCGTGCTACTGTAAACTACAGATGCACCTGTTCAGAGATTTCAGGAGATTGATTCTGCTGGCATGGTCTGCATAAACATTGCATCTATAAACGGTATATGCTTCCTGACACTAAACATTTTGGAGCACATGTAGCTCCTTTTGTTTTATCTGCCTTGGGACCTTGAATTCCTACAGTGCTATTTACTGTGGGTGATATTGAATATGAGCCGACATTACTCTGTTTCCACTTTGCTGAAGATGAGTTCTGTGGCTTTGATTTCTGATTGTATGATTGGATATTCTTGTTCTTGTCTGAGGATACATGTTTAGTTGATTTATCTTGTGTTTCCCTCGGCTCTGAAATCTTTATACGTGAGTGCGAAGTCTATCAAAGATCTGTTTCAGTGATAAAATGTTGGTGTTATAATGGGACCATTGGTGGTCTATGGTCTCATTTGGTAGTTTTAGTTGAATGATTAACTTTATAAGCCACTCTGCATCTTCTGCAGGCACTTTAGTACTGAGGCCTCTGATGATCGATTCTATTGACAATCAAAATGATTGTAGTGATTCATAAGTTGTATTAGGAGAGGGTAAATCCAATATCTTATCTGTGAGACATGAAATTACAGTCTCCTTGTCACTGTGGTTATCATGTCAAAACTGTATGGCTA
>NC_091174.1:26882858-26972858 GCF_040958095.1 Procambarus clarkii
GAGACATCACAATCTCAGATACTTCATACTCATACCATAAGCTCATTGAAGTGCGAACTAGCATAAATAACGGTAGTAGGTCTAAGAGACCCAACAAGGGAGAAGGAATATTCAATCAATTCAATTTCAACAATAAGAGGATCGACTGGGAAAAA
Organism: Procambarus clarkii; assembly: GCF_040958095.1. Classification (NCBI taxonomy): domain Eukaryota; kingdom Metazoa; phylum Arthropoda; class Malacostraca; order Decapoda; family Cambaridae; genus Procambarus; species Procambarus clarkii. The sequence goes on from NC_091174.1 coordinate 26,883,014, forward strand.
ATAAATGTAGACCTTGCAACCATTCAATGGGAGACGGTCTTAAGCGACAAAACTCCCACACAGGGAATAGCTCAACTGACAGCTGAAGCTTACAAGGTCTGCTTCAAGCATGTGCCTGTGAGGAGGGGCAGAAAGAGGAGCACTCTAGAAAGAGAACGCAGACGACTGTACAGGAGAAGGAAAAAAATAACGGAAATGCTTCGGCAGACACAACTATCACAAGCAAGGAAAATAAAGCTAAGCAGGGAGATCGAAGAAATAGAACAAACGTTGAAGAGATCATATGAGCCTGAGGAAATGGAATTGGAACAAAAAGCTATACAAGAGATAAGGAAAAATCCGAAATATTTTTTCACATACGCAAAATCAAAATCAAAAACCTCGACCAGTATTGGACCGTTAATTACAAATGAAGGTACGTACACAGAGGACAACAAAGAGAAATGTAAAGTACCAGTAGCGAGAGCACTCAGCGTACTATGGAGAAAGAGCCTGGATACAGGGGAGATACCAGCAGCACTTAAATCTACAGATATAGCTCAGTTGCACAAGGTGGAGAGTAAAGCCTTGGCAAAAAAATATAGGCCAGTTGCACTAACATCACACATAATAAAAGTGTTTGAAAGAGTGATTAGGAATAAAATTTCTAGTTTCATGGAAAACAATGAATTGCACAACCCAGGACAACATGGATTTAGAGCGGGAAGATTCTGTCTGTCACAGTTACTCAATCACTATGACAAAATCACAGAAGCCCTAGAAGAAAAGCAAAATGCAGATGTTGTATACACAGACTTTGCAAAGGCGTTCGACAAATGTAACCATGGGGTGATAGCTCACAAAATGAGGTCAATGGGAATAACTGGAAAAGTAGGACGCTGGATACTGAATTTCCTGTCGAACAGAACACAAAGAGTAACAGTCAATCAGATAAAATCGAGTCCAAGCGATGCTAAAAGCTCTGTACCTCAAGGTACAGTCCTTGCATCGCTACTGTTCCTTATTGTCATATCTGATATAGACAAAAATACACGTCACAGCTTCGTGTCGTCTTTGCAGATGACACAAAAATCAGCATGAAAATTACCTCTGCTGAAGACATTGAAAAACTACAAGCAGATGTCAACAAAGTTTTCGATTGGGCAGCAGAAAATAACATGATGTTTAACAGTGATAAATTTCAGGTACTCAGGCACGGCAAAAATGAGGATCTGAAACATAATACAGGGTACAAAAGACAATCGAATCTTCCCATAGTAGAAAAACAGCATGTCAAGGATTTGTGAATAATGATGTCCGACGATCTGACGTTTAGAGAGCATAACCAAGCAAATATTGCGTCAGCCAGAAAAATGATCGGATGGATTACGAGAACTTTCAAATCCAGGGATCCCATCACAATGGTTGTACTCTATAAGTCACTTGTGTTGTCCCGTCTCGAGTACTGCTCAGTACTCACTTCACCATTCAGAGCAGGAGAGAGTGCTGAAATAGAGGGAATACAGAGAACATATACGGCACGCATAGACGAGATAAAACACCTAAATTATTGGGATCGTCTCAAAGCTCTCCAAATGTACTCTCTAGAAAGGAGACGAGAGAGATACCAAATAATATACACATGGAAAATACTAGAGAGCCAGGTCCTAAATCTACACAGTAAAATAACAACGTACTGGAGTGAACAATATGGAAGAAAATGCAAGATTGAACCAATGAAGAGCAGAGGTGCCATAGGCACAATCAGAGAGCACTGTATAAACATCAGAGATCCGCGGTTGTTCAACGTCCTCCCAGCGACTATAAGAATTATTGCCGGAACAACCGTGGACATCTTCAAGAGAAAACTGGACTGGTTTCTAAGAGAAGTTCCGGAACAGCCATGCTATGGTGGGTATGTGGCCCTGTGGGCCGCTCCAAGCAAGAGCCTGGTGGACCAAACTCTCACAAGTCGAGCCTGGCCTCGGGCCGGGCTTGGGGAGTAGAAGAACTCCCAGAACCCCACCAAGCAGGTATCAAGCAGGTATTAGATAATCATCAGACACACCTGGCCCCGACTGGACTTGGAAATTATAACAAAAATATATCTTATTTACCGGCTGAGATTAAACCACGTACTTGTAATGCCACAAAGTAAACTGTATGCAGAGAAATCACATAACGTGATATATCAAAGAATAAATCCACAGGAGCCGTGATGAGAGTTCGAACCTATGCGATAGGTGTTCCCAATGCAAGCCCCTAGTCGACTGCGCCACGACATGGTGGATAAAACTAGACTAGAGCGTGCATTGAGAACACACAGCGCATAGGTTCGAACCCTCATCACGGATCCTGTGGATTTGTAAACTGTATTATCTAAATTCGAAGAATATCTCTTCCAGTGCCAGTAGCTGCAGCAACTGGCACTACAAATCCACCCTCGGCTTAAAAGAAGCACTGGCAGAATAAACAACTACGGCATCAACATCAACATTGGCAAAGGCAGTAGCGTTTCTCTCTGGATGGAATCTTGATGTGATGGCGGGCGGAGAGAAAAGCTTGAAGTCTCTCAGACGACCCAGAATACTGCAGGAGCCACTCAGATGAGTTGCTCAAATATTGCACGAGTCACTCAGAGGGGGATTGAGTTACTCAGATGACCCAAGAAGTACCTTGAGCCACTCATATGTAACAAGGAGTAGCTTGAGTTACTCAGATAGAACAGAGGGTAGTTTGAGCCACTCAGATGACATTGAGCCCAATAAATATAAATGACCTATTTCTTCTCAGCCTGTATAAAGGCTGAGAAGAAATACATAAAATTACTCTTGGATAAAGGGGTTATTGATTAGAACAATCTTTGGTTTAACAGCTTCCGTTATTTTAAGGTTCTTATGGATATGATTAAGTTCAGAAAAGACCTGTGTAAATACTGGTTTAAGAACAGGTTGTGGATGGAAGAAAATGATTTACCTGGCAACACAACAGACGGATCACGTCATTGTTTCAAGTGCAAGTCAGACATACATATGATTGAATTTGATTGGGTATAATAATTAATAATTTAATGTGTCGGGGGACAAGTAGCCACGTTACACATTCAGTACATGTTAGGCTTTTATTGAGGTCCCCTCCTTCCCCCAGGGTCCAATTACTGACCCTCCCAAGGATGCAACCTCACAACAAGTTGACTAACTCCTGGATACCTTATTTAATGCTAGGTGGACAGGAGCATTAGGTGATAGGAAATGCGCCCAATTATTTCTGTCCCGCCCGGGACCTGAATCCGGAATTCTTGATGTTGAGTCAAGAACGAACACAACTGTACTACCGCGACTCTGATATGATGTAGTGTAGAGCGTTATGAATGAGTGGTGTAGAGTGTGTGATGAGAAAAATAGATAGTATTGAAGTCTCTCTAGGCAGATGGAATGCCAGTCACATACAACAAAAACACTAGTAAAAAAAGGAAAAAACAAGTTAAACTGCATGTTGTCTTCACAGTGAGTTAACTGTAGGATAAGATAGAGGGAAAAAAAAATTAAAAATGCTTTACTTTAAAAAAAAAAACTGAAGTTAAACAAATTACAAAACATAAAATAATATCCAGGCTTGGCTCTAATACAAAGTGTGCAAAACAAATAAGATGAACAATCAAACGTACGTTACGTTAATGTGCAAATAAAATATGGTGCGGGAATACTGTGAACCAGAGTGAATAACTCTGTTACCATACCAAGATATGTCAACAGGTCTATTCAGTAGAGCACTCAGGAGTAATCTGAAATGTAGTGGGCTAGGTAGCCCTATATATACATGATGATGACTGTGCATGTGTTAGTTGATGACTGTGCATGTGTTGGTTGATGGCTGTGCATGTGTTGGTTGATGGCTGTGCATGTGTTGGTTGATGACTGTGCACGTGTTTATTAATGATTGTGCATGTGTTGGTTGATTACTGTGCATGTGTTGATTGATGACTGCGCATAAGTTGGTTGATGGCTGTGCATGTGTTGGTTGATGACAGTGCATGTGTTGAACATGTGAAGTATGTACTAACTTTACATGTGACGGCCGCTGACCACACATGTGCAGGCCGCTGACCACACATGTGCAGGCCGCTGACCACACATGTGCAGGCCGCTGACCACACATGTGCAGGACGCTGACCATACATGTGCAGGCCGCTGACCACACATGTGCAGGCCGCTGACCACACATGTGCAGGCCGCTGACCACACATGTGCAGGCCGCTGACCACACATGTGCAGGGCGCTGACCACACATATGCAGGCCGCTGACCACACATATGCAGGCCGCTGACCACACATGTGCAGGCTGCTGACCACACATGTGCAGGCTGCTGACCACACATGTGCAGCCTGCTGACCACACATGTGCAGGCTGCTGGTCACACACGTGCATGCTGCTGGCCGCACATGTGCAGGCTGCTGACTACACATGTGCAGGCCGCTGACCACACATATGCAGGCCGCTGACCATACATGTGCAGGCTGCTGGCCACACATGTGCAGGCCGCTGACCACGCATGTGCAGGCTGCTGGCCACACATGTGCAGGCTGCTGGCCACACATGTGCAGGCTGCTTGCCACACATGTGCAGCCTGCTGACCACACATGTGCAGGCTGCTGGCCGCACATGTGCAGGCTGCTTGCTACACATGTGCAGGCTGCTGACCACACATGTTCAGGCTGCTGGCAACACATGTGCAGGCTGTTGACTACACATGTGCAGGCTGCTGGCCACACATGTGCAGGCCGCGGACCACACATGTGCAGGCCGCTGACCACACATGTGAAGGCCGCTGACCACACATGTGCAGGCCGCTGACCACACATGTCAAGGCCGCTGACCACACATGTGCAGGCCGCTGACCACACATGTTCAAGCTGCTGGAAACACACAAGTGCAGGCTGCTGGCCACACATGTGCAGGCCGCTGACCATACATGTGCAGGCTGCAGACCACACATGTGCAGGCCGCTGACCACACATGTGCAGGCCGCTGACCACACATGTGCAGGCCGCTGACCACACATGTGAAGGCCGCTGACCACACATGTGCAGGCCGCTGACCACACATGTGCAGGCCGCTGACCACACATGTGCAGGCCGCTGACCACACATGTGCAGGACGCTGACCACACATGTGCAGGACGCTGACCACACATGTGCAGGCCGCTGACCACACATGTGCAGGACGCTGACCACACATGTGAAGGCCGCTGACCACACATATGCAGGACGCTGACCACACATGTGCAGGACGCTGACCACACATGTGCAGGCCGCTGACCACACATGTGAAGGCCGCTGACCACACATGTGCAGTCCGCTGACCACACATGTGCAGGCCGCTGACCACGCATGTGCAGGCCGCTGACCACACATGTGCAGGACGCTGGCATCAGAACAATATTGAGGGTCGTTCAGGTGTTTCTCGTGTTCCTTTCACTCTTCTCCGTTCTTCAGGTTTTTCTCTTATCGATTTACTGCGTTCCTCACTCCTGTTCTTTGTTCACTTCGGGTTTTCACTTTACTCTGGAAACCTTTTCTCCCCGAGCTCCGGCTACCAGCTATTTTGAGGTATCCCCGAGACGTCTGTAACAACTTTTCTCTATGTATCCGAACACATAATCCCAATATTAATATGCAAGTCTTGGTCGTAAGTGAACGTCTGTTAGACTGCCCGATTTGTAAAGATTAATTAATAATAATAATATTTGTTTTGTTTTGTTTAAACGTTTTATTTAAACTTGTAACGAAATCTAATATTATTTTTTTGTAATACAAAAAGCAATCTAAAATTTAGGCACTCACTCCAAACACATGCAAGAGTCAGCACTAGACGAATAGGAGCGGACACAACAGGGCAAGTTTGAATGCAGCCGCAAGCTCGCTGCAATCAAATTTTCACCACCAGAAACAATGCTAGTCCCACACAGGCGTATTTACGCGCAGAGTTTGGCAGTGAGTGCAGGCCGAGGTACAGTGGCTGGTAACCCTCACATTGGCCTATTGAATGGTTATATCCCCACATCGAGCACCTCTCCCCTCCTGCCTCTCAATTCTGTCGTTTCATTGACTTTTATAAGCGACCTCCAAACCTCCCGCACCCCACAGACCTTCCCAGCAACTGTATCTGGAGAACCAGCTCTTCTGTTACCTTCTCGTGATTCACTTTCAGTAACGCAATAGTCACACGCAACATGAACAGAAAACAGCAACACACGCCCTGGACACTGTATAAACTAAGTGTGTTCACCACAAAGCCCTTGGTATGAATCCGGACCGAATGTAAGTGAGTTCGGATGCTTATTTATGTGGGAAATGTAAGTGTTCCAGGGACGAAGTCTTCCCTGTTGATGATGACCCAAATGATTCTTACACAATATGAACAACTGATAGTCAGCTGGCTTTCACTCTGACCCTGATGCTGACCTGACAGAGGCTGTTGCGCAGAGTGTGTGTATTCACCTAGTTGTATTCACCTAGTTGTGTTTGCGGGGGTTGAGCTTTGCTCTTTCGGCCCGCCTCTCAAGTGTTAACTACTTTTTTTCCCCACATACACACCCCAGGAAGCAGCCCGTGACAGCTGACTAACTCCCAGGTACCTATTTACTGCAAGGTAACAGGGGTATTCAGGGTGAAAGAAACTTAGCCTATTTGTTTCTGCCTCGTGCAGGAATCGAACCCGCGCCACAGAATTACGAGTCCTGCGTGCTATCCACCAGGCTACGAAGCCCCCCTGTGTGTGTGTGTGTGTGTGTGTGTGTGTGTGTGTGTGTGTGTGTGTGTGTGTGTGTGTGTGTACTCACCTAGTTGTACTCACCAAGTTGTGTTTGCGGGGGTTGAGCTCTGGCTCTTTGGTCCCGCCTCTCAACCGTCAATCAACAGGTGTACAGATTCCTGAGCCTATTGGGCTCTATCATATCTACACTTGAAACTATGTATGGAGTCAGCCTCCACCATATCACTTCGTAATGCATTTTATTTGTCAACCACTCTGACACTAAAAAAGTTCTTTCTAATATCTCTGTGGCTCATTTGGGCACTCAGTTTCCACCTGTGTCCCCTAGTGCGTGTTCCCCTTGTGTTAAATAGCCTGTCTTTATCTACCCTATCAATTCCCTTGAGAATCTTGAATGTAGTGATCATGATCATGTGTGTGTGTGTGTGTGTGAGTACTCACCTAGTTTTACTCACCTAGTTGTGTTTGCGGGGGCTGAGCTCTGGCTCTTTGGTCCCGCCTCGCAACCGTCAATCAACAGGAAGTTGAGTGTGTGTGTGTGTGTGTGTGTGTGTCTGTGTGTGTGTACTCACCTAGTTGTACTCATCTATTTGTGTTAACGGGGGTTGAGCTCTGGCTCTTTGGTCTCGCCTCTCTACTGTCCATTATCTGGTTTACAGATTCCTGACCCCACTGGGCTCTATCACATTTGAAACGGTGTATGAAGTCAGCCTTCACCCACATCAGTGCCTAATACATTCCATCTGTTAACTACTCTGACACTGAAAAAGTTCTTTCTAACGTCCCTGTGGCTCATTTGGATACTCAGTTTCCACCTGTGTTCCCTTGTTCGCGTATCACCCGTGTTAAACAGTTTATCTTTATCTATCCTGTCAATTCCTCTGAGAATTTTGTAGCTAGTGATCATGTCTCCCCCTTACTCTTCGGTCTTCCAGTGGCCTCGCCCACTGGAATCTGAGGCCTCACCCCTCAGTGACTCGCTGTCTTCTGTTAGGTACTCCCTTATCCAATGGAGTACCTTCCCTTTCACTCCTGCCTGCATTTCCAGCTTTTTCACTAGTCTCTTGTGTGGCGCTGTGTCAAAGGATCCAAACAATCCAAAAATATACAGTCTGCCCACCCCTCTCTTTCTTGCCTGAATTGTGTTGCCTGATCGTAGAATTCAACTAATCCTGTGAGGTATGACTTGCCAACCTTGAACCCATGTTGGTGTTGAGTCACAAAGTTCCTTCGCTCCAGATGTTCCACTAGCTTTTTTCGCACAATCTTCTCCGTTAACTTGCATGGTATGCACGTTACGGACACTGGTCTGTAGTTCAGGGCCTCCAGTCTATCCCTTCCTTGTATATTGGGACTACATTTGCCGTCTTCCAAATATTTGGCAGTTCACCAGTGATTTGTTATACATTATGGAAACTGGCAGGCACAGTCCTTCTGCTCCTTTTTTTTTAATATCCATGGTGATATTCCATCCGGGTCTATAGCCTTTGTCACATCCAACTGTAGCAAAGCTTCCTTACATTCCCACTGGTAATCTCAATCTCCTCTTGTGGTGCCTGATTGACTATTCCTTCGCATATCTCTGGAAGTTCTCCTTTCTCTAATGTGAAGACCACCTGGAATTTCTTTTTGAATTCCTCGCACACTTCCTTCTCGTTTGTAGTGAATCTGTCTGCCGCTATCCTCAGTTTCATTATCTGTTCCTTCATTGTTGTTTCTCTCCTGATGTGGCTGTGCAGCAATTTAGGTTGAGTCTTTGCCTTCCTTGCTATGTCGTTTTCGTATTGCCCTTCTGCCGCTCTTCTCACCCTGACGTATTCATTCCTGGCATTCTGGTATCCTTTATCCCCTCTCAAGTGTCCTGTTATTTCTATAGTTTCTCCACGCCCTTTTACTTAGTTGCTTTGCTAGCTTACATCTCAGTTTAAAGCATGGGTTTTTCATCTGCATTTATTTTTTGTTCCTTTTAGACCGGAATATCCTCGTCAGCTGCCTCCTTTCACTTCTGCGTGATGTATTCCATCATGTCTTCCATCAAATGAGCCAAAGGGACGTTAGAAAGAACTTTTTCAGTGTCAGAGCAGTTAACAGGTGGAATGCATTAGGCAGTGATGTGGTGGAGGCTGACTCCATATACAGTTTCAAATGTAGGTATGATGGAGCCCAGTAGGCTCAGGAATCTGTACATCAGTTGATTGACAGTTGAGAGGCGGGACCAAAGAGCCAGAGATCAACCCCCGCAAGCACAATTAGATGAGTACAATTAGGTGAGTGCACGCACACACACACAAAGCGTTATATGACAAAGAGTGCTGGGAGACGGGACACCACGAGCGTAGCTCTCATCCTGTAACTACACTTAGGTAATTACACTTAGGTAATTACATATTTGATTGACAAAAATAACGTATTTTATACGTTAAAAAGACGTGTTTATATCAATAGTTACAGTGTCATCTTTCTGAGACCAAATACAAACGTCAGAAAACGTTTTGTGTTTGCTGGGAGGGAGGAAGAGTGAGACACAGAGATCCGGGCACTGCCGGGAATCTCCGTATAAAACAATATAATGAATACTATGTCAAGAAAAAGGTCTACCAAGGTTTGAATCATTAGTTACAAAACGTCTGTCGTCTGACCCCTTATATGTAAGATAAATTGTATTAATTCCAAACTTGGCAGCTCTCAGCCGCACGTCTGGTTGAGTGCGAGGGAAGGATGATGCAGGGACCTGGACCCAAGCCACTAGCTCCGTAACTAGCGTATATGTAATAAGTTTACTTGTCGTGAGGATGGGGGTTCTGAACTGTTTCCGATATGCTAACCAAGATAAAAAGAACCTAGTGGTTGTTGAGTCTGAACATACAGGTTCCTTTGGATTAGTCTCTTGAAAAGTACGAATTTCCAAAATAAAATGTAGCTGAATAGGTCAGAGGCTCGTTAGTCACTCAGAGTTCTTCATTGTTTAATCAGTTTGTTCGGTGCTCACGCAGCTGGAAACATGCTAAGAAAGAGGCGATCAATTGCTGAATCATTTGTTCAACATTTTATTTTTCCCAGGTGAATAAACATGCCAAATATCTTTGGGTTCTTCCAGACAACTAAAGATGGTCAAACATTCTTTCATTCTTGACCGCTTTCTTTCTGAACAACTGCAACAATGGACCAAGGCTACGCTTGAGGAAAGTCTCTCATGTGCCATTCTTGAGCGAATAAAGATCGCGGCTGCTCTAACTCTTCTTTCGGACCGTCTCTTGGAATTCAGTATAGTGGAAAGCTCTCAGTGGGCGGAATCTGAGGTTAATCATTTTTTCTTGTGATGTTTGGACAATGAGTGACGACTGCCGATACAGCCCAGGGTAGCCTCGTCGACCTCTCAGTTCACCTTCCATTGGTCCTCCGAGGTTATGAAACGCGAGAAGCGTCATTGCATTTCGTTATGTTAAATATACATCATGTCTGACTTCAACATTCAATGTGTATATAATAACAGCGAGTTAAGTTACGCAACACTTAGCATCATACATCCTACGTTACTCAGTACTTAGCATTATACATCCTACGTTACTCAGTACTTAGCATTATACATCCTAAGTTACTCAGTACTTAGCATTATACATCCTAAATGAAATGGTCTTTGGAAACTGTACATGCTTGTTAATAACGAGAATTGACTCAAGGAGGGTAGAGACAGACAGATATCATAACATACTGCAGTATTTCAATTTTAACAAATACGAACCAACAAATTTTATGATGTTGGTTCTTCAAGCACTGATCTCATGGACAATATTTATTTCTAATCTTCCTCCTCTTCTTTCACTTCTTTCCCTGCTCTAATTGTCAATGTTCTGAAATTAATCAGTATTATCCTGAAATTAACTGTATATTATGGATACAGATCTACAGGGAATAATGCAAACCATGCACTGTGCACCTTTTCACAAGTTCCTAACAGAAAAATTCGGTGATTTCCTATTTCACATCTGATCTCTTACTTATGTCTCTTGTAAATATTTCTCATTATTCCTGCCAGTTTTCTTACCGAACTTATAAAATATGACGAACCTATATTCCTCTTGCTCTCTCAAAACTAACACATACTTTCCGTACTTCAGTATGAAGTACTTCATACTTCAACAATTCTAGAACAAACGATTATATATATATATATATATATATATATATATATATATATATATATATATATATATATATGTCGTACCTAGTAGCCAGAACGCACTTCTCGGCCTACTATGCAAGGCCCGATTTGCCTAATAAGCCAAGTTTTCCTGAATTAATATATTTTCTCTAATTTTTTTCTTATGTCATGATAAAGCTACCCATTTCATTATGTATGAGGTCAATTTTTTTTTATTGGAGTTAAAATTAACGTAGATATATGACCGAACCTAACCAACCCTACCTAACCTAACCTAACCTAACCTATCTTTATAGGTTAGGTTAGGTTAGGTAACCGAAAAAGTTAGGTTAGGTTAGGTTAGGTAGGTTAGGTAGTCGAAAAAACATTAATTCATGAAAACTTGGCTTATTAGGCAAATCGGGCCTCGCATAGTAAGCTGAGAAGTGCGTTCTGGCTACTAGGTACGACATATATATATATATATATATATATATATATATATATATATATATATATATATATATATATATATATATATATATATATATATATATATATATATATATATATAACTGAATGGTCCTGGGGACCATTCAGGCTTGTTTGCATATATATATATATATATATATATATATATATATATATATGTCGTACCTAATAGCCAGAACGCACTTCTCAGCCTACTATTCAAGGCCCGATTTGCCTAATAAGCCAAGTTTTCATGAATTAATGTTTTTTCGTCTACCTAACCTACCTAACCTAACCTAACCTAGCTTTTTTTGGCAACCTAACCTAACCTTACCTATAAATATAGGTTAGGTTAGGTTAGGTAGGGTTGGTTAGGTTCGGTCATATATCTACGTTAATTTTAACTCCAATAAAAAAAAATTGACCTCATACATAGAGAAAAGGGTTGCTTTATCATTTCATAAGAAAAAAATTATAGTAAATATATTAATTCAGAAAAACTTGGCTTATTAGGCAAATCGGGCCTTGAATAGTAGGCTGAGAAGTGAGTTCTGGCTACTAGGTACGACATATATATATATATATATATATATATATATATATATATATATATATATATTTATATATATATATGTCGTACCTAGTAGCCAGAACGCACTTCTCAGCCTACTATGCAAGGCCCGATTTGCCTAATAAGCCAAGTTTTCATGAATTAATTGTTTTTCGACTACCTAACCTACCTAACCTAACCTAACCTAACTTTTTCGGCTACCTAACCTAACCTAACCTATAAAGATAGATTAGGTTAGGTTAGGTAGGGTTGGTTAGGTTCGGTCATATATCTACGTTAATTTTAACTCCAATAAAAAAAAATTGACCTCATACATAATGAAATGGGTAGCTCTATCATAACATAAGAAAAAAATTAGAGAAAATATATTAATTCAGGAAAACTTGGCTTATTAGGCAAATCGGGCCTTGCATAGTAGGCCGAGAAGTGCGTTCTGGCTACTAGGTACGACATATATATATATATATATATATATATATATATATATATATATATATATATATATATATATATATATATATAAGCCTATACTTGCATAAACCACAAGTGAAGATAAACAATCTTTGGACAACACCCACCAGTGGGACTCGAACCCAGAAAGCACAACTACCTTCCAGTAGCTGGCATAACTAGTATGCTTTAACCCACTACGCCATCAGACCTTACAAAAGAAGTAGATAGTTCGAGATATATATATCTCAAACATCTCTACCTCCCGAAGGCACCAGATGAGTGAGGGGTCAATCTGCAATTTTCGTCAAGCCACTGTCAATGTGAGAGAACTCGTGTCCAGCTTATAAGCCTATACTTGCATAAACCACAAGTGAAGATAAACAATCTTTGGGTCAAACAAGCTTTCTGGGTTCGAGTCCCACTGGTGGGTGTTGTCCAAAGATTGTTTATCTTCACTTGTGGTTTATGCAAGTATAGGCTTATAAGCTGGACACGAGTTCTCTCACATTGACAGTGGCTTGACGAAAATTGCAGATTGACCCCTCACTCATCTGGTGCCTTCGGGAGGTAGAGATGTTTGAGATATATATATCTCGAACTATCTACTTCTTTTGTAAGGTCTGATGGCGTAGTGGGTTAAAGCATACTAGTTATGCCAGCTACTGGAAGGTAGTTGTGCTTTCTGGGTTCGAGTCCCACTGGTGGGTGTTGTCCAAAGATTGTTTATCTTCACTTGTGGTTTATGCAAGTATAGGCTTATAAGCTGGACACGAGTTCTCTCACATTGACAGTGGCTTGACGAAAATTGCAGATTGACCCCTCACTCATCTGGTGCCTTCGGGAGGTAGAGATGTTTGAGATATATATATCTCGAACTATCTACTTCTTTTGTAAGGTCTGATGGCGTAGTGGGTTAAAGCATACTAGTTATGCCAGCTACTGGAAGGTAGTTGTGCTTTCTGGGTTCGAGTCCCACTGGTGGGTGTTGTCCAAAGATTGTTTATATATATATATATATATATATATATATATATATATATATATATATATATATATATATATATATATATATATATATATATATATGTCGTACCTAATAGCCAGAACGCACTTCTCAGCCTACTATTCAAGGCCCGATTTGCCTAATAAGCCAAGTTTTCATGAATTAATGTTTTTTCGTCTACCTAACCTACCTAACCTAACCTAACCTAGCTTTTTTTGGCTACCTAACCTAACCTTACCTATAAATATAGGTTAGGTTAGGTTAGGTAGGGTTGGTTAGGTTCGGTCATGTATCTACGTTAATTTTAACTCCAATAAAAAAAAATTGACCTCATACATAGAGAAAAGGGTTGCTTTATCATTTCATAAGAAAAAAATTATAGTAAATATATTAATTCAGGAAAACTTGGCTTATTAGGCAAATCGGGCCTTGAATAGTAGGCTGAGAAGTGAGTTCTGGCTACTAGGTACGACATATATATATATAGATATATATATATATATATATATATATATATATATATATATATATATATATATATATATATATATATATATATATATATGTCGTACCTAGTAGCCAGAACGCACTTCTCAGCCTACTATGCAAGGCCCGATTTGCCTAATAAGCCTAGTTTTCATGAATTAATGTTTTTTCGACTACCTAACCTACCTAACCTAACCTAACCTAACGTTTTCGGCTACCTAACCTAACCTAACCTATAAAGATAGGTTAGGTTAGGTTAGGTAGGGTTGGTTAGGTTCGGTCATATATCTACGTTAATTTTAACTCCAATAAAAAAAAATTGACCTCATACATAATGAAATGGGTAGCTTTATCATTTCATAAGAAAAAAATTAGAGAAAATATATTAATTCAGTAAAACTTGGCTTATTAGGCAAATCGGGCCTCGCATAGTAGGCTGAGAAGTGAGTTCTGGCTACTAGGTACGACATATATATATATATATATATATATATATATATATATATATATATATATATATATATATATATATATATGTCGTACCTAGTAGCCAGAACGCACTTCTCAGCCTACTATTCAAGGCCCGATTTGCCTAATAAGCCAAGTTTTCATGAATTAATATATTTTCTCTATTTTTTATCTTATGAAATGATAAAGCTACCCATTTCATTAAGTATGAGGTCAATTTGTTTTTATTGGAGTTAAAATTAACGTAGATATATGACCGAACCTAACCAACCCTACCTAACCTAACCTAACCTATCTTTATAGGTTAGGTTAGGTTAGGTAGCCGAAAACGTTAGGTTAGGTTAGGTTAGGTAGGTTAGGTAGTCGAAAAGCAAATAATTCATGAAAACTTGGCTTATTAGGCAAATCGGGCCTTGCATAGTAGGCTGAGAAGTGCGTTCTGGCTACTAGGTACGACATATATATATATATATGTGTGTATATATTGTCAGGGTGTGTGGCTCTTTCTCTCTAGCCAGTCAATCACCACCAAGTATTAGTAGTGGTAATCGTTACTTACTGTAGCCCCACGGATCTTCACTCAATCCTCACGGTGCCACTGTTCACCAGGAGAGTCTCTTAGTCTGGCTCTGGCCGGCCTCGTAGCCTAAAGTCAAGTGAGAACACGATCACCTCACTTGATCATATGCCCGCCCCGACAGAGGACTCTGCCGCTCATTATAGGTCGCCAACTGGTGTTTCCCGTGTCCAGTAACACCTCAGTGGAATAGTGGTAATATAGTAGTAGTAGTGGCCCAAGAGAACACTAATCAATTTGGTAACAGGTAAGTATATGTTTAAATCACTCACTCTCAGTAGCAACAAGGTAATGGAGGGTTGACACAAACACGGCGGTGGTTTTGTAGTTTACTTAAAAGATTAAAGAATCAAAACTCCGCATCAACAACATGTCAAAGGAATAAACGGGCAGTCTTCTCCCGCCTTTTCACAATTCTGGAACACTCCGGGAAATGGCAACACTCCCAGCTGTCGCGTGTTCCCACACTCCAAATGCAATGTTATCGAATGTTTGGCAACTCGCGAGATGCCACACCCACTCACTCTCCTCACTGTCTCACAATACTCACACTATTGGCGTGAAGCGCCTATTATTCCTTCATGTTCACAGTATATAACAACACTGGCATAACCACAGTTAACCACTAGACATATGAATATGTTATTTAATAACTCCAGAATATAGATCACTTCATCAATATTCAAAATAATAAGGTAACTCTAGGCACACAGCCTTACACTACTAAATTGTACATTTATATATATATCCTCTGGCACAAACTTATATTATAAATGACACGTAAATATAAATGTCCTCGTCACAGTAATCTCTTCATCAAACCACAGGTGCAATCACACACCATATATATATCTCGTGAGAACTCTATAGCATCTCCCTTCACAACTGTGTCTTACTATATTCATAGACATTGGTGAGCCCTACTCACGACATAGAAGATACTCTGGCTAATCGCTAACTAAAGGGGAATGGGAGGGAAAACTGAATTATCTACTTCCACCATCAATGATGTGGACTCTCCTCTGTTGAGGGTTGAATTGAAGCTCCTGGTACCGGCTCACGACTTGCTGTAGGGAACACCCCCACACACACTGATGCTCTTCCCAGGACCTCCACCAACACCCAAAAACGCGTCTTCTCCATACTGCTTCCCTCTGCAGGCTCCGTGCTCCTCCACAACCTCTTGAAGGGTTGGAGTCGGTCTCCTGGCCGTCGCCTCCTCCTCACAACTACGTCTGCAGTCCTTACTCCCGGCTGCAGTCGTTCGTATTCCCAGCTAGTTTGTTCTTCTCCTTCCTCACGGTGAACTGGCCCAGTCGCTACATCATCACCTGACTGGTGAAACTGTACAGTCGTCCCTGACGTCACTGTGCAGGCTCCACTCTTGCTAAGCACCTGTCACTGGAGCACTTGTTGCTCGTTTCCCGTCAATTCCTTCTTCTGTCCGCCTCACGGAGTTCAGGAAGACCTCACGGCCGGGATGCTTGTAGACCACTGGAGAGGCGTATATTCACCAGAGAGGGGTGAAAACTGTCAGACTGACAGGACCCCCTATCGCACGTTCGCCCTTCACGACATATCATATCTAACTCCTGGCGCCACGGGGGCGCGCGCCCGGACCTACCTCCACTCGTGACGTCACACTTGCCAGGGGTGTTTCTCATTGGCTCCCTGTACCACGTCACCGTTCTTGGCCAATCTGGAGCCACTGACGTCATAACATTTTGGCGCGAGAACATAGGAGTCGGCGCCATCTTGGCATCCAAAAGGGCCTAAACCACCGGCCAAAACACTCTTCTTTAGTTAATTTCTCACCAACGCGAGAACACCTCATGCTCCCACATATGTCAAATTGTTCTCTGGAAGGCAGAGAACGTTCCGGTAATGTAGATATGACTCTTACAGCTGGCGTGGGAGAAATATAAGGGGGGAAACATTGTCACAATATATATATATATATATATATATATATATATATATATATATATATATATATATATATATATATATATATATATATATATATATATTGTGACGATAATCTCTTTCAAGAGAGATTGAGCCTGCTCTTCCCTACCTAAAGTTACGTTTATTCTACAAGTATAAGATGCTACATTAAAGATACGTCTACCAGTAGCACAAAACGTTTTGACCAGTAGGCAAAACGTACCCCAACTCCACACTCCCTCCACGCCGGCTCGTCATCAACCAGCCAACTACCCATCCCAGCCTGCCTGCTCCTGATTGGTGACTCGCCGACTGCTCACCTGCTGTCACGTGGAGGGTGGGCTGGGGTTCTGCTAACACTTAGCTGCTAGGGGCTCAAAAGGCCGAATACTCAGCCCCTCCGACTCCCGGGATTCACCGGAGTCTCCTTGGTTACACAGGAGAGGACCAACAATGCCCACCTCCACAGGTCATTGCTTCCACCACAAAAGGGGGTGCCACTGATTCACTCTGGAAGCCCTTTAATCAAACACGGGGAAACTGCTGTTAACAGTTCCGGCCTAGACCCGTGGAGGAGTGAAGGAAGACTCAGGCTTACCTTATAACCATAACCTCCCTGAGCCTTGCCTGCCAGACAAAATGTTGCAGGAACTCCTTTCCTGCCTGTCTTCACTATCTTCTTCTTAACAAGGTCGCCAGCTGGGTTATTATATCTGCACCCCAGCAATGCAGTTCAGTGGGTGTATTATATATTGTTTGTAGCCAGAAGATTGCTACTCCCATAGATCTGCTACTAGACTGTCGGCCCAGGGTACTCTCCCAGGAAGGTCTGTGTGGCTTTACCTCTCTCTAGCCACCACGTTACTAGTTGCCACCATTCAGGCACTGATACTGATCGGATGGCTAAGGGTACACTTTTATATAGGACCGTGCTGTCTTTACCACTCTCCAGGCAATAAGAACTTCTATAGAGAACGTAGTGTTCCCTAGGTGGTACTATGAAAACCTTCGTGTATGCTCATAGAGAAATATTATAATGGAGGCACACTTAAACACAGTGATAAAATGTGTGAATTTACTGACGCAAATTACATGAACACACATACAATCACAAGTAATACATGAATATGGAAATAAGGATAATAAGTCTGGAGATCGTCAGCCTCTTCTTCCACGACCTCCAACACTCCTTCAACTGGGCTGAAAGACAGGAGTCCCACACTCTCTCACAGGAGGGCCTCTTCACCACGTCGGCACCTCTTCTTCACTGTCCTGCCATCCATACACACTGTCCCCTCTGACAGTCCTAGACACAAGCTGCCTTGCAGCCTATTCTACTACTAAAGTATTAATGTCCTGTTGCCACATACATAAGTAAACATTGTGGCCTAACTAGCCTACTCACACAACGGGTTATGGGAGGGAAAATGATCTACCTTACATTCCTGGCTCACGACGCCTGTCCCTCGATGGTGTGAGGTTTCCACGCTTCCTGAGTCGATCGTCGACGATCCAGGAACGTTCCACAGGTCCTCAGGTGTCGTGGAGCCTTCGCGTCGTCGCCGTTCCAATCCCTGAGATTCAGCTTCCCCAATCCTGGTTCATCGATGGGCACTGAGCTAACCACTATTTTCCCACACTCGCCCCTTCCACAAGGCGTTGCTCCTTGTCCTAGGCACGGTGTCATCCTTCCAAAACCCTCAGTGGATGTGACCCGGTCACAGCTAGGCTTGCCCGCCACACCTTTTCAGGCCCTCAACGTCCAGCGTCGCCGCCCAGCGTCGTCGCCGAATATATTCCAAGTTTGGCACTCTTTTGCTCAATAAACTTGGTTCCTTTTTGCTTCCCAGAAGCGCGGGGTCTCCAATACGTGAGATGGGCTGCGATAGCCAGCTCTAATCCACTAAGAAAGGCTTGTAGAGCCTCAAATCCTTGAGAGCTGACCGAGGTGCGTCCTCTCGCTTCCAAGGTCAGATCAACTTTGACGTTGGCGCCACCCGGGGCACTCGGTGACGTCACGGCGGGCCCTAATTGGTCGCTCGCGACCTAAGTCAGCCAATCCGCGATCGGCTAGTGTCCCTTCCAAAACGTCATATCTGCAGTAGGGGATACTCTTTCATTTTATATCAGGGCGCCAATTTCCCCTTACTTACAACTTATAATGTAACTTTCTCCCTTAACTGTCAGCCGGTCTGGTCGCCACATATATCAATAGACTCCCTGAACCTCAGAGAATCAGTAGGGAGAGTTGATATGACTCTTAAAGTGGGCAAACGAAAGAAATAGGAGAGGGCACCGTAACACTACACACTGCACCTCCGCGCCATCTACCTGAATCGATGTCTGAGCTTGAACCAGCCATCAACTTCAGAATTTTCTTTGTGCTCTAAGAGTTGACATCTCTCTCTGGCTCTGTATACTAAGGGAGGTCTCAGCCAATAGCCAATATTCTCAGCACCTGATTATTTTTCACTGTATATTTATATTATTGTAGAGTAAACTTCATCCCTATTAATCATTTATGTTATATTGTTTTTTACTTGTTTAATTGCACTTTTCATTACCACGGGACTTGTCTTTATTTTTATTTGTGTTTAAAGTATATTAAAGTTTCATTGTTCATACTTTGTGTTTTACGTGTTCCTCCCTCTCACTTACTACAGACAACAGGCAAGCAGTCTATCTTTTTTTTTTTGTAAATGTGACAGGCATTGACACCTGTCATTGGAGGACTGCCGAACATCTACACTCCAACAGTTTCCCGTCAAATTTAATGGGGGCCTGTCCACGGAGCCTCTCAGGTACTAGTACCAGAACATCAATTTGTGGTAAGCGTATTTGGCTTTGCTACAGTTGCTTTTCAATATTTTCATTACTTTTCATATTTATATGGTGCTGTGTGTATTGAGCATTCCGAGAGTAGCATATGGTGAGTGTGGGATAACTTTGGATTACGTGGTGACTGTAGGCCTCAGTCATTCTCTTAATTGGTCATCCCTCCCTCAGTGTTATTACTCGTGGTTACCACCTTTGTTCCTAAGATATTTCTCACATTATCGGCAGATCATCATTGTGGTAGCCTGGTACTTTGGTTTGTCTTCGGGTCAAAGCACCCTATCTTCTGCAATCCGACCGAAGGAGGATACAGAGGGCCATAGTTCCTCTAGCACGGACTTTGTTGCTGAGTTGGGACCTCAGCAGCAGTTCTCGTCACCAGTTGACACTCGCACCCCTACACGTCGGTCAGAGATGATGATATTTACTTAGGTAGGGAATTAGCTTTCTTTTTTCAGAGCACAAAGATCGCTAATTCTGTAAGTATCATATTTCATTTAGAGGGAAAACCCTTGCTTATGTCCTAGAGAGACTCGGCAAGGTATGCCTACATTCTTGGACTACCTTATTCACTTTTGGAGCAATTAAATATTTAATTTGTTTTAGAAACTCAGTTTCACTTATTTCCTGCGATTTTGATTGACTAATCATTTACCATCCTACAGTTAACGTTAATTGTTAAAGATTAAAAATTCCACAGAATAGTTACCAGTTGCCACGTTATCCTGTTTCTGACATTTACTATATCACAACTATATTCGTTGTACATTTATTTGCTATCTTTCACCATGTTTCGTCTCCAAGCTTTTCGTAACGATCCAACAGGTGAAATAGGGACCTTATGTCGTGCCAAGAGAACTGAATTACAAGCTCTTGCCCACGAGTATCAACTAGAGGTTCCCCATGGAGCCAACAAAAATGACTTGCACAACTTATTAATGGATCACCTCTTAGATGAAGGGAAGATTAACTCTGAAACTCACGAAACTCATTCTATTGCAGATAAAAATGCTCTGGCAACTATGAAACTCAAACTCGAACTCGCAAAGCGCGAGCGGGAGCAACAAAAAGAAGCTCTCCAGATCAGAAAACGAGAGGCCGCCTTGAGGAAAGAAGAACAAGAACGCAAGGCGACCCTGAGGAAAGAGGAAGCTGCAATCAGGAAAGAAGAACAAGAACGAGAGGCGGCTTAAAAGGAACGTGAGATGGCCCTATTCAGAGAGCGTGAGCGAGTACAGCTTGAAGCAAAACAACGTCACCTGGAGATACAACGCGAGCATGGCAAACAGCAAGCGGATATGGCTATAGAATGTCGTCAACGAGAACTCACGTTGGAAACTACACACCACACTCAGCGCCAACAAGCTACCGCTAGTCTTCCAGTAAGTTTCAATGTCTCCCATGCAAGTAAGTTAATGACATCATTCGATGAGTTAGAGATTGATATATTTTTTACCACCTTTGAGACCCTAGCTAATAAACTTAGCTGGCCTGCAGATCAGTGGTCTACCCTTCTCAGAGTGCATCTCACAGGTAGAGCTGCAGTTACTCTCAGTACCTAAGCGTCTGAGAATGACTACCAGACCCTGAAGCAAGCAGTTTTGGGGCCTACCTTCTCTCCACCGAAAGCTACAGACGAAAATTCCGTGATTATCTAAAGGCAAGTAACGCCACCTTTCTAGACTTTGCCAATACCAAGAAAAGATATTTCATGTAATGGCTGGAAGCAGCACATGTCTCTACATTTGCAGAACTCGTCAACCTCATGCTAGTTGAGGAATTCTTGAGACGTGTTCCCCCTTCCGTCCGTTTATATTTAGCAGATAAAGAAGAAACCGACTACATCAAATGTGCGAAGTTGGCTGACACCTACAACCTCATCCACCGGCTGACACCATCACCACCTCCCAGTAAGAAGTCTTGGTACGGTTACGATAAAGTGAGTACAGATCAAGCGAGCTCACAATTGTATTGTAAGTATTGCAAACTCTATGGACATACCATAGATAGATGTGGGAAGGCTTAATACAAAAGCACTGAATCTACTAAACCCAAACCGACTCCTCCTAAGTCCGGTAAGCCTGTGATGAATGTTGGTGTTCCTGTTAATGATCTTTCTCTCCTCAGTAAACACCTGTATCCTGGAACTGTCTCTACCAACGGTACAGATTCGGCGGGACGTTTCAAATTGAAGATCTTGAGGGACACAGCGGCTCTTCAGTCAATAATATTGAAATCAGCTGTGCCTAACATCACCTACACCAGGGAAACCGTCCTTATCACTGACCTCACAGCTATCACTCCATATCCACTCGCCAGAGTCCATCTGGATTGTCCCTTCGTGACCGGTGAAGTCCAAGTCGCCATCAGGGAAAAGCCTTTTCCCATGCCTGGAGTGCAACTTCTCCTGGGCAACGACTTGGCAGAAGATCTAAAACCGTCCAACCTGATCATCACGGACAAACCCCAGGTGTGTACTTCTGTAATGGATAATCCCATCTTTGAATATGTTCCAGCAGAGGTCCAAGAAAGTGATGAAGTTTCTCCTCCGGTTTTGGTGACCACCCGTGCACAAGCTGCACGCCCGCAACCAGCTGACTCTACTGCTACCGCTGTCCCTCAAGACCCTCAGAATCTATCTCCGAATCTTACCAGGTTGGAGTTCCGTAGAAGAAGATAAAAAGATACATTAAGTTAAGCTCTTGTATTCTAGAAAATGATGTTATGTGGTCTGAAGCAGTGACAGGATCACTGAACTACAGGAACTGTCCCACAACTTAACTGTAGGTTAAGTTGTAGGTTGCAGGTAGGGAGGCCTGGTCGACGACCAGCCCGAGGGGACGCTAAGCCCCGGAAGCACCTCAAGGTAACCTCAAGGTAGGTTCGCCCAGTATTATTTCTTCCTTCTCCCGTTGACCGGACTCAACCACTCACAAATGCGGCCCTCACCATCACCACCGACATGCTCTAACGGCTCTATCCGGAGCGTTTATAGAAGCTGCTTAAGGAACGTCATCAAGATGAACGAATGCATCTAAAAAACTCTTTCTTCCTTTCCAGGTTTAGCTTAAAGCTCCAGTGTTTATTCTTGCATGCAGTTAATGTGCGGCAATCATTCAGTTCACTTATACCGAGACCAGTTGAGTTTGGAGTCTGGAACTGCGGACCTCAAATGCTTTGTAAAATGGTCATGTTCAACAGAGATTTATTACGAGAGATATCTAACACCTGTTTACCAAGATAACTGAAGTAGCCTGCCTTTACCAGCAATATAATGCTCCTGGACTCAGTACATGTGTATATTACGCGTCTGCTTACGTCCTACTAGATACAGCATCGTCAGTAAAACACGAGTACAGTGATGGAACGTCATTAAGCGTCATTATCACGATTACATATTATATATGTAATCGTGAACGATTACATATATAATTTCGGTTTGAAATGTTTATCTACGAGACTGTAAGTATCTCGTTGGCAATGTTTCACGATTTCCTTCTCTTTAAATGTTGCTGGAGTGTAAAGAAACTTAATGTTTATTGCTACATCTAGAATTTATGCATCCCTTCCTTAAATATATAGTTCCTTGCAAGAAGCCCATGACTGCACTCTATAATAAAATTTAGTAACATCAGAATCCCTCTATAGGTTGACATTGGAAGGCAAGACCCAGTCACAGTCAAATAGGAAATATATCCATAATGACTGTGCACAGTCATCAATCGTTCATGGGAATATGATAAAGTCTGTTAATAGGCTATGTAGTTTGTTATTAATTCCAGCAAATACATTTTTATTCTGTTATCAAAAATCGGTTCATGATTGGTTACTGTCAAAAGATTGGAAACCCTTCCCAATGAATAAAGGTCTAGTGGTAAATATTTGTCTGGGGTCTGGGGTCTGATCTGGTAGTGGATTTGAAATACTCAATATAGTCCCCTTCAGCGCCTTAAGCAGCCAGCACATCTGCTCGTTCGATTCCAACATGGGAGGGGGGGATCCACAGGATTTTGACGACTCTTCCTTGATTGGATAGTGCTCTCACAGCTCTCTTGATTTCAGCAACTACAGCAAGGTTTTCTGCCCAATTTGTATTAATACATTGCAGTACTGCTTTTGAATCTTTGCAGATCACTGCACCGTTAGTGTTTCTTTCACGAAATTTTAACGTCATAACATTGGCAGTCAGCTCTGCTTGCGTTGAAGAGACATAGTTCTCAAACCGTGGTCTTTCTTTACTTGCGTTTTGAAAGGCATTATTCCTAATTACAGTATGCCGCCTAAGCTCTGCCATTGGTAGGATAGGATGACCCATCAATGTAGTTTGATCTAATTCATTCACGGGTTCATTATAAATTTCCTCAAGATACTTGTGCCTCATTTCTTGTGGTATCATGTTGGACTTCTTTTTCATTGTCATCTTGTTAATGTTAATCCAGCATGAGTCATCCTCTCAGGGAGGTAACCTCTCTACAGGCAGGAGCTCACGGGCTTGCTCAAGCAGGTGAAGTTATTCCAGGTAACAGACTGACCGATGTTGCCATTTTTGTTTTTTTCTTATTTCCTCCTGTAAGTAGCACAGAATTCAGTTTTTTCTGGGCAAAATCATTGTAATGGGAGTCTCTGGCTATCTTAATTACAAGATTAGCGTTCAGTTCTCTGATTCTGCTTTTAACACTGGGGAGAGACAACTTCTTTCATTGATTAGCTGTTTTGACAGTCTTTCAAACTCCAATAATGATTGTCATGGCTTCCTTTTGTATGCCCTCAAGCCTTTTCATATAGCTTTGGGAGTAGGTGCATAAAACTGGTGCGGCATAGTCTGAGACGGAGCCCCACACATCGTGAAGCACGGCAATAGAGGCCCCATGCTCATTCCAGGTCATAGATTTCTGTGCCCTGAGTCGACTTTCGCAAGTCCCTATGAATTGGTTCAGCTCCTCTTTCTTTCTCTTGGCAGAGCCGACAGTGACACCAAGGTACCGATAGTGGTCAACCCACTCAAGTGTTTCACCATTAATTTTTAGTTATTCATTTTCTATTCGCTTGTGATGACAATATGCTTTTGTTTTGCTTGCGGAGAGAGTGAAACCGAGTTCAACACACTTCTTTCCAAGTAGTTCAATGGACTGTTTTAGTTTTCCCAAGGTTGGTGGTTTGTATTTGGACTTATCTGCATATCCCACTTGTGTCTCTTCCTGAAATTCAAAATTTGCTATGGCGTTCATAAGTATGTGGAATAGTCTGGGGCTTAAGACTCCTCCTTGGGGGCTCCCGAGTTCCATTCTCATTGTTCTTGAGATTGCTCCATTCAAGTAGACCTTGGCTTTCCTCCCTGTCTTTAATCCTTGTCATGATTCTCTCCTTGACACCCATGCATGCAAACTCGTCCAGGTTCACAATCCCATGTGCTTTGTCGAAGCACATGGGTTGCGTCATGTGATTTCAACAAACAAAGAGTACTTAGCTTTATCATTAACTAAGTAATTGACAATACAATTTGTTGTGTTCCGTCATTTAACAAATTCATTGACTCCTTCCCCTAACCTGCTGCCTATTTTGTACAACAGACGGTTCAAGGTGATCCATTCAAGCATCTTGTATGTGCATGACACGAGACTGATAGGCCAGTAATTACCAGGGTCACTGGGCTTCGGTATGGAAACAATTATTACGTGTTTCCATTGTGTGGGCAACACTCCACTTATGACTGAATTGTTGAATAGGTAGAGTAGTGGATTCCCAGACACCTCACACAGTGCTTTGTGAATGTCATAGGTGACGCCATCTTCACCAGGCGCTGTACTTTTGCCCTTTTTCATAGCCCCTTCATAGTCCTGGGCTGTAGTTGGTTACCTATACGCGTCGTCACTAGATTCTGCTCTTGTTATCCTAATTTGTCTGTCATTATACCGCAAGAGCTGCTCCCTGTTTATTTCTGCAGGGAGGAACGAAGGTGATGCTGCTTCACACCACTTGTGTATTAGTTCCTCAGCCTTACCCTTGGGGTCTTTGTGAGCAGCAGGCCGGGTTCTGCTACCCTTAGCTATCTGTATCTCTGCCCACACTCTCGTCTCGTGGACGTTTCTCTTCCAATGGAGCCATTTAAGTCAAGCCATTGTCTTGGAGAGCATGGCATGCTAAGCTTATCTCTCAGCCCGTCCTCACAAACACAGCCCGTCCTCACAAACACAGCCCGTCCTCACAAACACAGCCCGTCCTCACAAACACAGCCCGTCCTCACAAACACAGCCCGTCCTCACAAACACAGCCCGTCCTCACAAACACAGCCCGTCCTCACAAACACCGCCTGTCCTCAAAAACACTGCCCGTCCTCACAAACACCGCCCGTCCTCACAAACACAGCCCGTCCTCACAAATACAGCCCGTCCTCACAAATACAGCCCGTCCTCACAAACACAGCCCGTCCTCACAAACACAACCCGTCCTCACAAACACCACCCGTCCTCACAAACACCGAGCGGCCTTACAAACACCGCCCGTCCCCACAAACACAGCCCGTCCTCACAAACACCGCCCGTCCCCCACAAACACCGACCGGCTTCACAAACACCGCCCGGCCTCACAAACACCGCCCGGCCTCACAAACACCGCCCGTCCTCACAAACACCGCCCGTCCTCGCAAACACCGCCCGTCCTCACAAACACCGCCCGTCCTCGCAAACACCGCCCGGCCTCACAAACACCGACCGGCCTCACAAACACCGCCCGTCCTCACAAACACAGCCCGTCCTCGCAAACACCGCCCGTCCTCACAAACACCGCCCGTCCTCACAAACATCGCCCGTTCTCGCAAACACAGCCCGTATTCGCAAACACCGCCCGTCCTCACAAACACCGCCCGTCCTCACAAACACAGCCCGTCCTCACAAACATCGCCCGTTCTCGCAAACACAGCCGGTCCCCACAAACACCGCCCGTCCTCACAAAGAGAGCCCGTCCTCGCAAACACCGCCCGGCCTCACAAACACCGCCCGTCCTCGCAAACACCGCCCGGCCTCACAAACACCGACCGGCCTCACAAACACCGCCCGTCCTCACAAACACAGCCCGTCCTCGCAAACACCGCCCGTCCTCACAAACACAGCCCGTCCTCACAAACACAGCCCGTCCTCACAAACACAGCCCGTCCTCACAAACACAGCCCGTCCTCACAAACACCGCCTGTCCTCAAAAACACTGCCCGTCCTCACAAACACCGCCCGTCCTCACAAACACAGCCCGTCCTCACAAATACAGCCCGTCCTCACAAATACAGCCCGTCCTCACAAACACAGCCCGTCCTCACAAACACAACCCGTCCTCACAAACACCACCCGTCCTCACAAACACCGAGCGGCCTTACAAACACCGCCCGTCCCCACAAACACAGCCCGTCCTCACAAACACCGCCCGTCCCCCACAAACACCGACCGGCTTCACAAACACCGCCCGGCCTCACAAACACCGCCCGGCCTCACAAACACCGCCCGTCCTCACAAACACCGCCCGTCCTCGCAAACACCGCCCGTCCTCACAAACACCGCCCGTCCTCGCAAACACCGCCCGGCCTCACAAACACCGACCGGCCTCACAAACACCGCCCGTCCTCACAAACACAGCCCGTCCTCGCAAACACCGCCCGTCCTCACAAACACCGCCCGTCCTCACAAACATCGCCCGTTCTCGCAAACACAGCCCGTATTCGCAAACACCGCCCGTCCTCACAAACACCGCCCGTCCTCACAAACACAGCCCGTCCTCACAAACATCGCCCGTTCTCGCAAACACAGCCGGTCCCCACAAACACCGCCCGTCCTCACAAAGAGAGCCCGTCCTCGCAAACACCGCCCGGCCTCACAAACACCGCCCGTCCTCGCAAACACCGCCCGGCCTCACAAACACCGACCGGCCTCACAAACACCGCCCGTCCTCACAAACACAGCCCGTCCTCGCAAACACCGCCCGTCCTCACAAACACAGCCCGTCCTCACAAACATCGCCCGTTCTCGCAAACACAGCCCGTCCTCACAAACACCGCCCGGCCTCACAAACACAGCCCGTCCACACAAACATCGCCCGTTCTCGCAAACACAGCCCGTCCTCACAAACACCGACCGGCCTCACAAACACCGCCCGTCCTCACAAACACAGCCCGTCCTCACAAACACAGCCCGTCCTCACAAACATCGCCCATTCTCGCAAACACCGCCCGTCCTCACAAACACAGCCCGTCCTCACAAACATCGCCCGTTCTCGCAAACACCACCCGTCCTCACAAACACCGACCGGCCTCACAAACACCGCCCGTCCTCACAAACTCAGCCCGTCCTCACAAACACAGCCCGTCCTCACAGAGACAGCCCGTCCTCACAAACACAGCCCGTCCTCACAAACACAGCCCGTCCTCACAAACACCGACCGTCCTCACAAACACCGCCCGTCCTCGCAAACACCGCCCGGCCTCACAAACACCGACCGGCCTCACAAACACCGCCCGTCCTCACAAACACAGCCCGTCCTCGCAAACACCGCCCGTCCTCACAAACACAGCCCGTCCTCACAAACATCGCCCGTCCTCACAAACACAGCCCGTCCTCGCAAACACCGTCCGGCCTCACAAACACCGCCCGTCCTCGCAAACACCGCCCGGCCTCACAAACACCGACCGGCCTCACAAACACCGCCCGTCCTCACAAACACAGCCCGTCCTCACAAACATCGCCCGTCCTCACAAACACAGCCCGTCCTCACAAACACAGCCCGTCCTCGCAAACACCGCCCGTCCTCACAGAGACAGCCCGTCCTCACAAACACAGCCCGTCTTCACAAACACAGCCCGTCCTCACAAAGACAGCCCGTCCTCACAAACACAGCCCGTCCTCACAAACATCGCCCGTCCAGACAAACACAGCCCGTCCTCACAAACATCGCCCGTCCTCACAAACACAGCCCGTCCTCACAAACACCGCCCGTCCTCACAAACACAGCCCGTCCTCACAGAGACAGCCCGTCCTCACAAACACAGCCCGTCCTCACAAACACAGCCCGTCCTCACAAAGACAGCCCGTCCTCACAAACACCGCCCGTCCTCACAAACACAGCCCGTCCTCACAAACACAGCCCGTCCTCACAGAGACAGCCCGTCCTCACAAACACAGCCCGTCCTCACAAACACAGCCCGTCCTCACAAACACCGACCGTCCTCACAAACACCGACCGTCCTCACAAACACAGCCCGTCTTCGCAAACACCGCCCGGCCTCACAAACACCGACCGGCCTCACAAACACCGCCCGTCCTCACAAACACAGCCCGTCCTCACAAACACCGCCCGTCCTCACAAACACCGCCCGTCCTCGCAAACACAGCCCGTCCTCACAAACACCGCCCGTCCTCACAAACACAGCCCGTCCTCGCAAACACCGCCCGTCCTCACAAACACAGCCCGTCCTCACAAACATCGCCCGTTCTCGCAAACACATCCCGTATTCGCAAACACCGCCCGTCCTCACAAACACCGCCCGTCCTCACAAACACAGCCCGTCCTCACAAACACAGCCCGTCCTCACAGAGACAGCCCGTCCTCACAAACACAGCCCGTCCTCACAAACACAGCCCGTCCTCATAGAGACAGCCCGTCCTCAAAAACACAGCCCGTCCTCACAAAGACAGCCCGTCCTCACAAACACAGCCCGTCCTCACAAACACAGCCCGTCCTCACAAACACAGCCCGTCCTCACAGAGACAGCCCGTCCTCACAAACACTGCCCGTCCTCACAAACACAGCCCGTCCTCACAAAGACAGCCCGTCCTCACAAACACAGCCCGTCCTCACAAACACAGCCCGTCCTCACAAACACAGCCCGTCCTCACAAAGACAGCCCGTCCTCACAAACACAGCCCGTCCTCACAAACACCGACCGTCCTCACAAACACCGACCGTCCTCACAAACACAGCCCGTCCTCGCAAACACCGCCCGGCCTCACAAACACCGCCCGTCCTCACAAACACAGCCCGTCCTCACAAACACCGCCCGTCCTCACAAACACAGCCCGTCCTCACAAACACAGCCCGTCCTCACAAAGACAGCCCGTCCTCACAAACACAGCCCGTCCTCACAAAGACAGCCCGTCCTCACAAACACAGCCCGTCCTCACAAACACCGACCGTCCTCACAAACACCGACCGTCCTCACAAACACAGCCCGTCCTCGCAAACACCGCCCGGCCTCACAAACACCGCCCGTCCTCACAAACACAGCCCGTCCTCACAAACACCGCCCGTCCTCACAAACACCGCCCGTCCTCGCAAACACCGACCGTCCTCACAAACACCGACTGGCCTCACAAACACAGCCCGACCTCACAAAAACCGCCCGTCCTCACAAACACCGACTGGCCTCACAAACACAGCCCGACCTCACAAACACCGCCCGTCCTCACAAACACCGACCGTCCTCACAAACACCGACTGGCCTCACAAACACCGACTGGCCTCACAAACACAGCCCGTTCTCACAAACACCGACCGTCCTCACAAACACCGACCGTCCTCACAAACACAGCCCGTTTTCACAAACACCGACCGTCCTCACAAACACCGACTAGCCTCACAAACACCGACTGGCCTCACAAACACCGACCGTCCTCACAAACACCGACTGGCCTCACAAACACAGCCCGTCCTCACAAACACCGACCGTCCTCACAAGCACCGACTGGCCTCACAAACACAGCCCGTCCTCACAAACACCGACTGGCCTCACAAACACAGCCCGTCCTCACAAACACCGACCGTCCTCACAAACACCAACCGTCCTCACAAACACCGACCGTCCTCACAAACACCGACTGACCTCACAAACACCGACTGGCCTCACAAACACAGCCCGTCCTCGCAAACACCGCCCGTCTTCACAAACACAGCCCGTCCTCACAAACACAGCCCGTCCTCACAAAGACAGCTCGTCCTCACAAACACAACCCGTCCTCATAAACACAGCCCGTCCTCACAAACACCGACTGGCCTCACAAACATCGCCTTTTCTCGCAAACACAGCCCGTCCTCACAAACACAGTCCGTCCTCACAAACACAGCCCGTCCCCACAAATACTGCCCGTCCTCACAAACACAGCCCGTCCTCACAAACACAGCTCGTACTCACAAACACAGCTAGTCCTCACAAACACAGCTCGTCCTCACAAACACAGCTCGTCCTCACAAACACAGCCCGTCCTCACAAACACAGCTCGTACTCACAAACACAGCTCGTACTCACAAACACAGCCCGTCCTCACAAACACAGCTCGTCCTCACAAACACAGCTCGTACTCACAAACACAGCCCGTCCTCACAAACACAGCTCGTCCTCACAAACACAGCCCGTCCTCACAAACACAGCTCGTACTCACAAACACAGCCCGTCCTCACAAACACAGCTCGTACTCACAAAGACAGCTCGTCCTCACAAACACAGCCCGTCCTCACAAACACAGCCCGTCCCCACAAACACAACCAGTCCTCACAAACACAACCCGTCCTCACAAACACAGTCCGTCCTCACAAACACAGCCCGTCCCTACAAATACAGCCCGTCCCTACAAACACAGCCCGTCCTCACAAACACAGCCCGTCCTCACAAACACAGCCCGTCCTCACAAACACAGCCCGTCCTCACAAACACAGCCCGTCCTCACAAACACAGCTCGTCCTCACAAACACAGCCCGTCCTCACAAACACAGCTCGTACTCACAAAGACAGCCCGTCCTCACAAACACAGTCCGTCCTCACAAACACAGCCCGTCCCTACAAATACAGCCCGTCCTCACGAACACAGCCCGTCCTCACAAACACAGCTCGTCCTCACAAACACAGCCCGTCCTCACAAACACAGCTCGTACTCACAAACACAGCCCGTCCTCACAAACACAGCTCGTACTCACAAAGACAGCCCGTCCTCACAAACACAGCCCGTCCTCACAAACACAGCTCGTCCTCACAAACACAGTCCGTCCTCACAAACACAGCTCGTACTCACAAAGACAGCCCGTCCTCACAAACACAGCCCGTCCTCACAAACACAGCTCGTACTCACAAAGACAGCCCGTCCTCACAAAGACAGCCCGTCCTCACAAACACAGCCCGTCCTCACAAACACAGCTCGTCCTCACAAACACAGCCCGTCCTCACAAACACAGCTCGTACTCACAAAGACAGCCCGGCCTCACAAACACCGCCCGGCCTCACAAACATCATCCCCACCTCCCTCCCCACACACAAGATCAGAACAATGTGATGTGATCATTGTTGCATATATATATGTTCATTTTCACACTTCATTTATGGTCTGACACCTAGAAGTGTTTCGCATGACACTTCTTACATCTTCAAAGACAATTTTACATGTTCTGTTAATTTTTTGGGTGAGGTGGTAGGACATGAATCAATGGGTACGTTGCGTGTTTTCTCTTCTTGCTTTTTTGTTGGTTCAGGGTCTTGAAGTGGGTAGAATGTAATTATGTGTTAACACATGATAACATTCTACCCACTTCAAGACCCTGAACCAACACAGACGCAAGAAGAGAAAACACGCAATGTACCCATTGATTCGTGTTTTGTCACCTCGCTCTAAAAAGTTCTATTTTCATTTTTTTGTTTAACAAACTGGATACTTTACTCACTAGTGAACAGAGACCTCAACCACTCCCTGATAAAATAAGATCGATCACAGCAGCCATTCTGCTGCTGTCGTCAACCATCAACAATGGACACTGGAGTGCATATAATAAGTTGGGAGATCACCTTGTAGTTACTATACTCTCGAAGAAGGGGTTCAACGTCACCTGTATTTGGGGGTGCTGCTCCAATTGGTCTCGAGTACACACCTTCACGAGCCTTCTGATTACCCTCTACTCTCTCCTTATTATGAAATGATTTCCATAAATCCTCTTTACTTATGTTACTAACCTCTGTCCATCAATTAGCAACCATTTTTTTTTCTCTCTCTCTCTCTTACTATCCACCCGCCAAACACACACCGAAACTACGACGTTGGTACAACGTGTCGAATAAGTTTTAACACCACCTAACCAGTTATAACAACCAATAAAGCAAGTTGTATCAACGTTCTAATACGTCATAAACACGTTAAGCCAAGATGTAACATCTTTATTACAAGTTGTGACAAGCGGAAAATAGAGACAGTTTCGGCTTGTCTTTCCAGGGCAGGAAGCCTCATAAGGACAAGAGCAAAACCAACTTTCATTAGACAAACATTTATTACATGATAGCACATACAAAAATATATAGATAATATTACACTATATCACATCACCCTTGGCTGCTACAAACCGGTAACACTTTAATATTATATTCAGACTTCATCAAATAACTGTATTAGGCTGCTGCTTAATTTTGGCCCACAACCTACTGCCTCCTCACTGATTAAGATCGAATACCAGGCACATAAAAATATCTCCATCAAGAACTAAATCAATTTCTCACCTTACACTGCATCTTGTATGCCAATATACAATCAAGCACTCCCACGTACATTATCAAGGTGTCCATACGATTCTGTTCTATTTCCTGAGGTTCTCCCCTAAGAACATCTATATGGGTCCTGAAAAACAGATAGGTACTCCTGCAGTCCTGTCAATATCTGCTGCACCTGAAGTCCCACTCAAATGTCTGTGATGATCCTCTATGCGGCTTCACAAAAGAAACGTGTAGCTCTCCTACACTCGAAATTCAGCTCCACACTTGGAGTTCAGATCTATACTTGGAGATCAGCATATAATCTTCCTTAAACCGAAGTTCCTCCACTAACTTCTCCCATACAAATGGCAGAATTTTATGATGTGGCGAGGCTTGCCCCCTGCCGCTCCTACATGGCGTTACTCTTGGTCATCCAACAAAATCCTTTAGGACTGTCTTTCACAGCTTCTTTCAGTCCTGACTTGAGCACACGAAGTCGCCTGGCACGCTTCATACAGAAACACCTGCTTGCTTTCCTCCACTCGAGGATATAATACATTAGAGTCCACACAGACACGACCACCCTCTAGGCTTCAGCTCGACTCTAATATATTCATAATAACTGAGAAATGACATACGTTCCGTCCTCGGTAGCTTCCTCACCAGTTGTACACTGTACCCTTCACTCAAACACTTTATCCAGAACCCTATTCTTCTATCTTCCCAGGAGACAGTGACATACGTCCATTCCTGACGACTGTGGTAACTCAAGTCATATTACGATTTCTATCGGCGTCACGTCACGTCACAAAATGTCGAAATCTTATTCCATCTAACTTTCATAAGATGCTCATCCTCTGCTTGTATTCTTTTAAGTCACTCACTGACGTTTACTTAATAAATTTCCTTCCTCTGACATATTAAACTCTGGTCAGGTGTGCAGAATAACTCTCACCTGGCAGACTCACTTCACCAGGCGACCTGAGGTCACAACACCTCCCAGGGTAGGCTTCCTCCTCCCCAGGTGTGTCAGCCTTCTAGCCTCCAAGGGTAGGCTTATTCGTAGGCAGGTCTATTCGTACAAGTGAAGGTTCATACACGGAGGATGACAAAAAAATTAGTGAAATCCTAAAAAAAGCAGTATGAGGACATGTTTAGCACTCCAATAAACAGCGTGAAAGTGGAAGATCCAGACAATTTCTTTATGCAGGATATTCAAACCCCTGTAAATATAACTGATATCAACACGAACGTATTAGACTTTGAAAGAGAAATTGAAAACATGCCCATGCACTCGGCCCCGGGTCCAGATTCATGGAATTCAATATTTATAAAGAAATGCAAAGTGCCGGTAGCAAAAACACTCAGTATAGTGTGGAGGAAGAGCTTGGACACGGGGGGGGAGGGGGATACTAGATGCACTTAAAATAGCAGACATAGCCCCTCTACACAAAGAAGGGAGCAAAGCATTGGCAAAGAATTATAGACCAGTTGCACTAACGTCGCACATAATTAAAGTATTTGAGTGATTAAGAGTCAGGTCACCAATTTCATGGAGACCAATGACCTTCACAACCCAGGCCAACATGGATTTCGAGCGGGAAAATCGTGCCTCTCATAGCTACTTGATCACTACGACAATGTCACTGAGGCATTAGAAGAAAAACAGAATGCTGATATGATATACACGGACTTTGCAAAGTCATTCGATAAATGTGACCATGGCGTGATAGCACACAAAATGAAGTCAATTGGAATAACCTGTAAAATAGGACGCTGGATACTCAGTTTTCTGTCAAACAGGACTCAGCGAGTAACAGTCAATCATATAAAATCTAGTCCAAGTGCAGTTAAAAGCTCTGTACCTCAGGGTACAGTCCTTGCACCGCTACTTTTCCTTATTCTCATATCAGATATAGACAAAAGTACAAGTCACAGTTTCGTATCATCCTTTGCAGATGACACAAAAATCTGTATGAAAATTACCTCGGCTGAAGACATTGAAAAACTTCAAGCTGATATTAACAAAGTTTTCGACTGGGCATCAGAAAATAACATGATGGTTAACAGTGATAAATTCCAGGTACTCAGGTACGGTAAAAATGAGGACCTTAAACATAATACAGGGTACAAAACACAATCAAATGTGCCCATAGTAGGAATACAGCATGTAAAGGATTTAGGAATAATGATGTCCGACGACCTAACGTTTATGGAGCATAACCAAGCAAATATTGCGTCAGCCAGAAAAATGATAGGATGGATTACGAGAACTTTCAAATCCAGGGATCCCAACAATGGTTGTACTCTTCAAGTCACTTGTGTTGTCGCGTCTTGAGTACTGCTCAGTACTCACTTCTTCTTCCTTCCGAGCAGCAGAGCTTGCTGAAATAGAGGGAATACAGAGAACATATACAGCGCACATAGACGCGATATAGCACGTAAATTATTGGCATCGTCTCAATGCCCTCCAAATGTACTCACTAGAAAGAAGACGAGAGAGATATATAAAATAAAATACACGAGGTAGATATTGGAGGGTCAAGAACCAAATCTACACAGTAAAATAACAACGTACTTGAGTGAACGATATGGAATAAAATGCAGAATAGAACCAATGAAGAGCAGAGGTGCCATAGGTACAATCAGAGAACACTGTATGAACATCCACAGTTGTTTATACACAGGTCCACAGTAGTTCAACATTCTTCCAGCGTGTATAAGAAATATTGCCGGAACAACCGTGGACATCTTCCAGAGAAAACTAGATTGTTTTCTTCAAGGAGTGTCGGACCATCCGGGCTGTGCTGGGTATGTGGACCTGCGGGCCGCTCCGAGCAACAGCCTGGTGGACCAAACTCTCACAAATCAAGCCTGGCCTCGGGCCGGGCTTGGAGAGTAAAAGAATTTCCAGAACCCTATCAACCAGGTTTCCTCCTCTCCTGGTGTGTCAGCCATCTAGCCTCCCAGGGTAGGCTTCCTCCTGCCGGGGTGTGTCAGCATCTAGCCTCCCAGGGTAGGCTTCCTCCTGCCGGGGTGTGTCAGCATCTAGCCTCCCAGGGTAGGCTTCCTCCTGCCGGGGTGTGTCAGCATCTATCCTCCCAGGGTAGGCTTCCACCTGCCGGGGTGTGTCAGCATCTAGCCTCCCAGGGTAGGCTTCCTACCCGCACTCACCAAACTTCTAACCCACATAACATTCTTGGTTCATTCTTTTCCTCAAACGTAGCTAAAATATACCATGGAGCTTCTGGACTATTTACAGGAGGAGTATGACAATTTATAGGCGAGTTACATGTATCTTGTGTACATGTAATACATGTAACAGTACACAGCCAGACAACACAAAACATAGCTAAACAATATTTTTACCATTGATACTTTGATGCAGTGTATTAACGTTGTGTGTTGAACAATTGAAAAAATTGTTGAAAAAGCTCTATGGAACACCGATCCACAATTTAAAGATTATAGAGGGGTTTGTTGTCGCAACAGGAGCCAGTCCTAATTAAAGAGGGGAAATGGGAGTCGAACCGAACCCCCTTATGACTCTTCCCAAACAATCGTGTCACCATGGAAAGCTGGGTGAGCCTGACTGCAAGCATTTGGTCTGCAACCTCGGACAGGCTACCAGACACAAGTTCTTAATTATATTTTCTTTAATAGATACTCATGGTGTACCTGTCTATATCCGGGTCTCTCTCTCTCTCTCTCTCTCTCTCTCTCTCTCTCTCTCTCTCTCTCTCTCTCTCTCTCTCTCTCTCTCTCTCTCTCTCTCTCTCTCTCTCTCTCTCTCTCTCTCTCTATCTCTCTCTCTCTCTCTCTCTCTCTCTCTCCCTCTCTCTCTCTCTCTCTGTGTCTCTCTCTCTCTCTCTCTCTCTCTCTCTCTCTCTCTCTCTCTCTCTCTCTCTCTCTCTCTCTCTCTCTCTCTCTCTCTCTCTCTCTCTCTCTCTCTCTCTCTCCCTCTCTCTCTCTCTCTCTGTGTCTCTCTCTGTCTCTCTCTCTCTCTCTGTCTCTCTCTGTCTCTCTCTCTCTCTCTCTCTCTCTCTCTCTCTCTCTCTCTCTCTCTCTCTCTCTCTCTCTCTCTCTCTCTCTCTCTCTCTCTCTCTCTCTCTCTCTCTCTCTCTCTCTCAGACTCCCCCCCCTCTCTTTTCCATTCTACCTCCCTCCTATTTTCTTTTCCCACTATAATTTCCTTTAAACTTCCTCTCATTCTCCCTACCTCCATCTCCCTCCCTCTAAGTTCTCTCTCATCCCCTCCCTTTTTATTATTGAAATAATTTTCATTGTCATAGTGTAGTAATATTTAATTGTCAATACTTCTAGAATCATAATGTATGATGGCCACCTGCCTGACACCCGCTCCGCCCCACCCGTCCTCAGCTTTCTTCTCCTTCATAGCAGTGTAATCATCATTCTTCGTTACGTCCCCTCGGTCATTCTGGCTTCCCCTCGGCTGTACATGCTCCCTCTGCTTTCAAGGCTTCCCTCGACCGCCCTGTCTCCTCTAGGCCGCCCTGCTTCCCCTCGGCCAGTCTTCCTTCCCTCGGTCGGCCTTCCTCCCCTCGGCCGTCATGCCTTCCCTTGGTCGTCCTACCTCCCCTCGGGCCCCATGCTTCCCCATGGCCGTCATGCCTCCCCTCGGCCGGTCTGCATCCCCTTGGCTGGGCTGTCTCCCCTCGGCCATCATGCCTCCCCTCGGCCGGCCTGCCTTTCCTCGGCCGATCTGCCTTTCCTCGACCGACCTGCCTTCCCTCGGCAGACCTGCCTGCCCTCGACCGGACTGCCTGCCCTCGACCGGCCTGCCTCCCTTCCTCATGTGCTACTCTTCTCCCGTTCCTCTTAACTAACTGTCGCTGACAGTCCCGAGTCCGTCTTTCTTTCTTTAACGCATCTTTATTTTGCCTTCCCTGAAGATGTATTCTTTGTTCTTAGTCTTCCTGTCACCTCTGCTGCGTTTGTGTCAGTAACGCCGCTTCCTATATTTCTCGCCCTTCATTCTTGAATTTTCGTGTTTCTTGTCATTACCCTCTGACCTTAACTTCCCTACCTGCCTGCCTTCCATTCCTCAATGGCTGCCTGCCCTACCATTCTGCCCTCCCCAGCTTTCCTGCCTGATCTCCCTATCCTCCCAGCAAGCTTGCCCTCATTGCCTGCCTTCATTGCCAGCTCGTCTGGCCTGCCTGCAATGCCTACCTGCTCCTCCTCACTGTCCCTTCTCAATTCCCATCTGCCTGTCTTCCCTCAATTTCTGCCATCTTTTTCTGTTAATGCTTGAAGGTTGGCGTTCAATCCCCGACTGTCCGAGTAGTTGGGCACCATTCCTTCCCCCCGTCCCATCCCAAATCCTTATCCTGACCCCTTCCCAGTGCTATAAAGTCGTATTGGATTGGCGCTTTCCACTGATAAATAAAAAAAAATTCCCCTCCCACTCCAACCTTCCCTCCCAACCTACCCAGTATGTCTGCCCTCGCTGTTGGTTGCCCACTTTGCCTGCTTGCCTTACCTGCCTCTGGTCTCTTCATGAATGTTTTTATGTCCCTTCTGTACTTAATTTCCTCCTCTACTTGCACTCCTTTTCTGCTCTCTCTCTGCCTGCTCTCCTTCCCGGCTCTCTCTGCCTGCTCTCCTTCCCGGCTCTCTCTGCCTGCTCTTCTTCCCTGCTCTCTCTTCCTGCTATCATCCCCGTATCATCTTTTCTCCTTCGTTTCTCTGGTTCCTTCCTTCGTCTTCGCCTCATTAAGAACTCTAGCTTTTGGGAACCGTCTTACGCCAAGCTTATTATCAATGACCTGCCTGAAGTTAGAGCCACCCAGCGACCCATTACCTCCAAGCAAGACTCATAAGCCCGATAACATGGAGCCATCGAACGTTTTTCTCTCTAATGAGAGCTAAGACACATATTTTTTATGTATTGCTTTATTTGACTTAAATGGACTAATACGTGAAGCTCTTGAACATGTGTATTTGCGGTTGACGTGTAGTGGAAGATGGTGTAAAGGTGTTTTATACTGAGGTGATCAAGTCACCTCAAGGCAACTCTGCAGGAGAATATTAAATTAATCTTAACTTTTAGGGCAAAGTGAGATAGATGCGATTGATTAAGCTCATAGATTATAAAGTTTTTGGTCAAAAAGTGTCGCGTCTTCAGCCGATTATGCTGATATCCCATCACTGGCATTATCAGGCAATCCCCCCGATACACAAACTTCCAGAAAGTTTGCTGCCAAAAAGGAGCTCTGTTTCAAAATGCAATAAGCCTGCGCCAGTCCGTGTCGTCACACACTCCACTGTTTAATATCCTCTCCTGAGTTTGGATAACAATTTTGCTCGTTACGGCATTTCGCATTCTGTTTGTCCCACGATTTCGTTTACATAAACAAACAGAGCAGTGCATGCATTAGCTCGTCTTTTGTCAAATTAAACCGTATTTCTTTAGACTTCAAGCGCTCTGTCACCGCTTCCGGATGAGTGCCCCGAGGTGACTGTGACACCTGTGTAGCTTCATGTTATCTCTTATATTTGGGAATAAATTCTTTGGTACCATTCTACTACTTCCCATATTAGCATTAGTATTTTTAAATCTTCGAAAACAAATTGATATGACTCCTCTACTTGCTTTATCTATTTTCAATAATTATTTTTATTACAACTAGGAGGCTTGTTAAATTATTTAGTCAAAATAACATTAAAAATGGATATTAAGACAGCAGGCGGCATGGAGACGCTCTGGAGGTGTTGTATGGAGGAGTAGAGACTCTAGACACGAGGAGGTGTTGTATGGAGGAGTAGAGACTCTAGACACGAGCGGGATGTACTGGGCTTCGCTCTCTCTATACACCAGTATTGCTAGAGCTCCGCATGAGGAAAAAGAGTAAAACTTTTACTTGAACAAATTCTGGCATTTTTTTGTAGTCAAGTGTCAGGCGAGTTTATATTTAGATCATTTTGGATAATAATTTTGTAAAGGGTAAATGGGAATCCATTTATTTCGTTAAATAATGAATATTTGTTCTTAGATGTAATAACAAGACATTATTTGTTCAAGTGACCTGACAGTGTGCCGGTATTTTACATATGAGATGTGGGTTATTTAGTAATATCAATAATGAGTTTTAATTCATGCTAATAATTTCGATACACTAATATATGATGCAGAGGACTTTTTCAAAACGGCCGTAGAGTGAAGCAGCAACAAGTAAGGCTTCATGTAAATAGTATACATGTATTTTCAAACCTTACAGACTGTTCAGTTGCAATTCTGCAGACGAAAACTGAGTAGTAATATAGTACAGAGAAGTACTCCTGAGTTAGTTGAGTAATGGTTCCATGTTTCTCATAAGCTGATTTTTTTTTAAGAAAATCGTGGTTTAGCCATTTATATGAATGTTGGGTTACCAGCTGATACCGCTGTAAAACTTTAGGGCTTTAGGAACAACGGGAGTTTCAACATCTGATTAACGTAAACCTATGTCATGCCTATGGGATCCCAAGTCTTGTTACTGAAGTGTTTGAGGAAGTGGACCTCCCTCCTCTGGGAGCCCAACACCATCATTGCTCCTGGAGATCGCCACCACAGACTCTTGGCGTCTGGTGTCCCTACCCTGGAAACACAAACCGTAACTGCCTCTATTTTCCGCTTGTTACAACTTGTAATAAAGTTGTTACATCTTGGCTTAACGTGTTTATGACGTATTAGAACGTTGTTACAACTTGCTATATTGGTTGTTATAACTGGTTAGGAAGTGTTAAAACTTGTTCGAACGTTGTACCAACGTCGTAGTTTCGGTGTGTGTTTGGCGGGTAAGCACCAGCCCGTGTATTCAGTTAGCACTTTAACATATTTATTTCACGGGGAATCCTGGAGGTGTAGGTTAACATTACCTAGTTTATGAATCCGTTACGAAGCAGGAAAATATAATTGTCTAATTTGAGTTCTAGTACGTTTATCGAAGCAATCACACAGCCCTGCTCCTGTACCAGGTAAGCTACGGGCTCACCATAGCCAGTGCTACTTGGAACTTGTTCCGAGTAACTGAATCTATAACAACAACAACAACAACATTTAAGCAATAAAATACTCAAAGGGATATAGTAGCTACTCTATCCCTACCTCAAAGGGATAGAGTAGGTAATGCTATTTCTACCTGCCCACCTCTAATGTTCATAGAAATACTGTACTATAGGCGTCATAGTTAATGGTATTAGCTATTATATATATATATATATATATATATATATATATATATATATATATATATATATATATATATATATATATATATATGTCGTACCTAATAGCCAGAACGCACTTTTCAGCCAACTATGCATGGCCCAATTTGCCTAATAAGCCAAGTTTTCATGAATTATTGTTTTTCGACTACCTAACCTACCTAACCTAACCTAACCTAACTTTTTCTGCTACCTAACCTAACCTAACCGATAGAGATAGGTTAGGTTAGGTTAGGTAGGGTTGGTTAGGTTCGGTCATATATCTACGTTAATTTTAACTCCAATAAAAAAAATTGACCTCATACATAATGAAATGGGTAGCTTTATCATTTCATAAGAAAAAAATTAGAAAAAATATATTTATTAAGGAAAACTTGGCTTATTAGGCAAATCGGGATTTTTATAGTAGGCTGAGAAGTGCGTTCTGGCTACTAGGTACGACATATATATATATATATATATATATATATATATATATATATATATATATATATATATATATATATATATATATATATATATATATATATAAATATATATATATATATATCCATTCATCTACTTTTCTCTCCATATGTCTGTCCATCCATCTACTTTTCTATCCGTCTATCCAGGCATTTATTTTTCTATCCTATCCATTCATCTGTTTTTCTATCCATCTATTTTTCTATCCATGTATCTATCTATCTATATATCTTTCTATCCGTCGATCTATCTATTCATCTCTTTATGCATCTATTCATCAACCTACTTAACTATCGATCGACATATAAACATTCCTCTCACTCTATCTGTCCTTCTATCCATCCATTTCTATCTGTCTATCCATCCATCTATCAGTCCTTCTTTGCATCTACCTATTTGTCCATCTGTCCATCTACCTATCGGTCAAACAGTTCATCAAGCTAACCATTTGTTTGTCTTTTATCCATATATCCCTCGCCTCGTAGCCTGGTGGATAGCGCGCAGGACTCGTAATTCTGTGGCGCGGGTTCGATTCCCGCACGAGGCAGAAACAAATGGGCAAAGTTTCTTTCACCCGGAATGCCCCTGTTACCTAGCAGTAAATAGGTGCCTGGGTGTTAGTCAGCTGTCACGGGCTGCTTTCTGGGGGTGGAGGCCTGGTCGAGGACCGGGCCGCGGGGACACTAAAGCCCCGAAATCATCTCAAGATAACCTCAAGATATATCAGTTCATCTGTCAATACATCTATCCATATCTATCTATATCTATTTACTGTCTGTGTCTCCCACGTTTTGTGTGTCAGAATGTCTCTCTGACTCTCCTTTTCTCTTCCTCTCTCTTTGCCTAAATGACTTTCTACCTCTCTTTCTCTTTCTCGTCTATCTCTCTCCACTAAAATATCACTAATTACAATATACGAACTGTTCACACACATTCAGTTTGTCAAGGAAACACACAACCAATAATGTCTGATTACGGTAAAGTTTTATGATGGGATTAATTTTTATTTATTTATTTATTTATTTATTTATTTATTTATTTATTTATTTGTTTATTTATTTATTTATTTATTTATTTGGTATGGTTTGCACACGACGTCTTATGATGAGGCAAATGACATTCCATTATGATATTGACCGATGTTTCGAGGGGGTCTCTTTGGTCCCGTGTCGCCCTTTCCTCTTTTATTTGATGCCAATCCTGTACATACTGTATGTATGATGTATACACATCATACATATGGGTATTTATGATGCGCATAGGCACATACCCATCAGCAATTCCTGGGAAAAACTGCGTGATGCTAACTGCAATCATCTGGCTTCCAACGGAAAGAAAGACATTGTAATTTATATATACAAATACATGGCAACTAATTGCGGTACGTTTTTAAGTACCTAGAGCCTCGGAGAATGTAATGTTGGAGGGCATGGCCATTGACGGCGAATTCTGCAACTTGACATGGAGAAACTTTAGATTTTTCTTATCCAGCTTGATTTTTATCTGGACACAACAAACTCATGACGCTAAAAATATCCCAGCAAAGTTTGCGAGTAATGTCCCTAAGAGAAGGGAAAAATTTCAAAGCTTTTTAGTCGCTGGGTCGAAGTTTGTGGGAGTGAAACGGGGAACTTCTTTTAAATGTAATTGAAAAATGATCTATGCAAAGTTGGCAAGAATGTTTTCTTGTGTAAATGTCGGGTGAAATGTGTTAGGGAAGCTCGTGGGGCAGAGTTGTGATGACGACTGTCTCATGTGTTCTTCGTCTGACCACTCGGGCTCATAGTGATGAATGACTCTCGGTAGTACAGTCAGGTTCGTTCTTGACTCAAAATCGGGAAATCCAGGGTTCGTATCCCGGGCAGGACGGTAATGGTTGGGTGCATTTCCTATCACCGAATGTATCTCTTCATCTAGCAGGAAATTGGTGCCCAGGAGCTCCAAAATAGTCAGCACGTTGGGGGGTTACGTCCCGGAGAGGGTCAGTAATTTGACCTTGAGATGACCTCGATATATCCCAAACATGTGTATATTCATTGGCTGCCTGTCCCCCGACAAAATGAGCTGTAATCATTAACCACCAGCTCCAAGCAATGGTTGCGTCATGCCTGATTCACCAGGGGCCAGATTCGCGAAGCAGTTACGCAAGTACTTACGAACGTGTACATCTTTCTTCAATCT
This sequence comes from Procambarus clarkii, assembly GCF_040958095.1. Lineage (NCBI taxonomy): Eukaryota > Metazoa > Arthropoda > Malacostraca > Decapoda > Cambaridae > Procambarus > Procambarus clarkii. The sequence continues at coordinate 26,927,074 of NC_091174.1, forward strand.
TTGACGGCTTTGGTTACATTTATTAGACAGTTTACAAGCGTGAAAACTTGCCAATCAACTGTTGTTATTGTTATAAACAGCCTCCCGGTGCTTCGGACCTCATTAACTGTTTAATAATTGTGAACAAAGCCGCCAAAGATTGAAAAAAGATGTACAGGTTCGTAAGTGTTTACGTAACTTCTTCGTGAATCTAGCCCCTGACCTATTGAGCTTAAACATAACTTTAATGTGTGAAGGTGTAATCACAAATGTAAAAATATATATATATATATATTTATATTTCTAATTCAATCCATTTACCCAGGAAACATTTAGCCGTGACAGAATACAATTCGAAATATATAATCTGAGTAAATTTATCCCTGAATAAATCTTTACTTTAAGGCATTTCTGTTACCGTGTTGACTGTCCTCTCTGATTTTTCAGCTCTGCTCAGTGTTTCTATGTATTACCTGTTAATATATCTATTGCTTCCTCTTCCTTAAATATAGCCCCTAATTATGATAATTATATAGCAAAGAGTCTGTGTCTGACGAGTATACATTCAGCTGTCATTGAACTTAATTCAACGACAGTCCATCTTTGTACCTTTTAAGACTTGCAAGAGTTATATATACAAGAGTTCTTACATTCTTCTACAGCCACTAGCACGTATAGCGTTTCGGGCACGCCCTCAATCCTAATTATCCTTGGAATATGAACCGCCATGTTGTTTAACAACCTCGGACCCATTTACTGCTGGATGAACAGAGGCTACAGTTAAGGGCTGGTGCACAACCAATCCTTCCCGGCCAGGATATGAACGGGGGCCAAAGCGCTCGCAAAGCGTCAAGCGAATGCTTTACCGTTACGCCATTGTGTATTCTTGCAAAATTTGGTGTGGTTAGCCCAAAGTGTCTTACCTCCAACCTTGGATAAGCAGACTAGAATATCTTATCAATGTCAATAAATTAGAATGTTTGTCAGTTTGTTTAACTATAGCTGGAGGCTAGATGCTTGGGGCTTACATCAACCAACTTTGCACCTTATTTCCTATAGGGGTACATGACTAACATGGTCGGTTCAGGGTTGTCTTGAGAGAAATGAGTGCTAGTTGACTCTGTATGAATTTTTCCAGTCTGCAACTAATTTCACATATATAAGGGGTGGCAGGAGAAGACAGTAATTGCCAGCACACGTGGGAGCACGACAAGGCTCCTCCGGGTGCTGCATATCCTCTTATTCGAGGCTTGAGGGGTCCCTGCAAACACAACCAGAGGAGGTACCCTATATCCACACACACACACACACACACACACACACACACACACACACACACACACACACACACACACACACACACACACACACACACACACACACACACACACACACACACACACACACATGGGGGGCCTCGTAGCCTGGTGGAGGGGGGGCCTCGTAGCCTGGTGGATAGCGCGCAGGATTCGTAATTCTGTGGCGCGGGTTCGATTCCCGCACGAGGCAGAAACAAATGGGCAAAGTTTCTTTCACCCTGAATGCCCCTGTTACCTAGCAGTAAATAGGTACCTGGGAGTTAGTCAGCTGTCACGGGCTGCTTCTTGGGGTGTGTGTGTGGTGTGGAAAAAAAAAAAAAAAAAAAAAAAAAAAGTAGTAAACAGTTGATTGACAGTTGAGAGGCGGGCCGAAAGAGCAGAGCTCAACCCCCGTAAAAACACAACTAGTGAACACACACACACACACACACGCACACACACACGCCAGTGACCATTGTGTCCTAGTCTTTGACTACATGATGGAATTCAAACTTATGACCATGGGACAAGAGATCTGGGAAAGGAGAGCTGACTACAGGAAATGGGACTATATGAGGATAAGGGACTATCTGGGTGAAGTGCAGTGGGAGGAAGAAATTAGAGGAAAAACAGTCCAAGATATGATGGACCTAGTCATACAGAAATGCCAGGAGGCCGAAGAGAGATTTATACCAACGGTAAAGGGAAAAAATAAGAAGGAATATAATAACCCATGGTTTAATAGACAGTGTCAGGAAGCAAAAATGGCCAGCAGACGGGAGTGGAGGAAGTACAGAAGACAAAGAACAGAGGACAACAGAAGCAGATACAACAGAGCTAGGAACGATTACATTAACATAAGACGAACATCGGAAAGGGACTATGAGAACGATATTGCAATCAAAGCGAAAAAACAACCTAAGTTTCTACACAGTCATATAAGAAGAAAAATGTCGGTGAACGACCAAGTGACAAGACTAAGGAAGACAGAGGGGGCATATACTGAAAGTGACAAGGAAATCTGCGAGGCACTGAATGCCAGTTTCCATGGAGTGTTCACTACCGAGCCTGAGCAGCTCCCATTGTTGGAAGGGGTTACCCTAGATGAAAGACTATCAGATATAGAGGTGACAGCAGAGGAGGTAATGAAACAGTTGACAACTCTAGATGCAACTAAAGCAGTTGGACCAGACAAAGTATCACCGTGGATACTAAAAGAAGCAGCACAGGCCCTCAGCGTGCCTCTGGCAATGATCTTTAATGAGTCACTTATGTCAGGAGAATTGCCCAGTTGCTGGAAGAAAGCAAATGTCGTACCGATCTTCAAGAAAGGAGATAGGGAGGAGGCACTTAACTACAGACCTGTATCACTGACAAGCATCCCCTGTAAAATACTGGAAAGAATAATTAGTCTGCGACTGGTTGCACACCTGGAGAACATTAGGTTTGTGAACAAACATCAACATTTGTTCTGGACAGGGAAATCGTGCCTAACAAACCTTCTGGAATTCTATGATAAAATAACGAGGATAAGACAGGACAGAGATGGTTGGGCAGACTGCATATTTCTGGACTGCCAAAAAGCCTTTGATACAGTACCGCACATGAGACTGCTGTTCAAGCTCGAGAGGCAGGCGGGGGTGAGGGGGAAAGGTCCTAGAATGGATAAGGAACTACCTAACAGGAAGGAGCCAAAGAGTTACGGTAAGGGGCGAGAAGTCGGACTGGCGAACAGTAACAAGTGGAGTACCACAAGGATCGGTGCTGGGACCAATTCTATTTCTTGTATATGTTAACGACATGTTTACAGGCGTAGAGTCCTACATGTCGATGTTTGCGGATGATGCAAAGTTGATGAGAAGAGTTGTGACAGATGAGGATTGCAGGATCCTCCAAGAGGACCTGTACAGATTGCAGAGATGGTCAGAGAAATGGCTACTAGAATTCAACACGAGCAAATGTAAAGTTATGGAAATGGGACTAGGAGATAGGAGACCAAAGGGACAGTACACAATGAAGGGGAACAGCCTACCTGTAACGACGCGTGAAAGAGACCTGGGGGTGGACGTAACACCTAATCTATCTCCTGAGGCACATATTAATAGGATAACGACAACAGCGTACTCTACACTGGCAAAAGTTAGAACATCATTCAGAAACCTAAGTAAGGAGGCATTTAGGGCGCTTTACTCTGCCTACGTAAGGCCAGTCTTAGAGTATGCCGCCTCATCATGGAGTCCCCATCTGAAGAAGCATATAATGAAACTGGAAAAGGTTCAGAGGTTTGCAACGAGACTCGTCCCAGAGCTACGAGGGATGGGGTATGAAGAGCGCCTGAGGGAACTGTGCCTTACGACACTAGAAAGAAGAAGGGAGAGGGGGGACATGATAGGAACGTATAAGATACTCAGAGGAATTGACAGAGTGGACATAGACGAAATGTTCACACGGAATAGTAACAGAACGAGAGGACATGGATGGAAGCTTGAAACTCAGATGAGTCACAGAGATGTTAGGAAGTTTTCTTTTAGCGTGAGAGTAGTGGGGAAATGGAATGCACTTCAGGAACAGGTTGTGGAAGCAAATACTATTCATAATTTTAAAACCAGGTATGATAGGGAAATAGGACAGGAGTCATTGCTGTAAACAACTGATGCTCGAAAGGCGGGATCCAAGAGTCAATGCTCGATCCTGCAGACACAACTAGGTGAGTACAACTAGGTGAGTACACACACACACACACACACACACACACACACAGAACAGCCTCCACATAAGAGGTTGTTCTGGAAACTGGAAAATATTGAAGGGGTGACAGGTAAGCTTCTAACATGGATGAAAAATTTTCTGACTGATAGAAAAATGAGGGCAGTGATCAGAGGCAATATATCGGACTGGAGAAATGGCATAAGTGGAGTACCACAGGGTTCAGTTCTTGCACCAGTGATGTTTATTTTCTACATAAATGATATACCAGTTGGTATACGGAATTATATGAACATGTTTGCTGATGATGCTAAGATAATAGGAAGGATAATAAACTTAGATGATTGTCAGGCCTTTCAAGATGACCTGGACAAAATAAGTATATGGAGCTCCACTTGGCAAATGGAATTTAATGTTATTAAATGCCATGTTATGGAATGCGGAATAGGAGAACATAGACCTCACACAACCTATATATTATATGAGAAATCTTTAAAGAATTTTGATAAAGAAAGAGATCTAAGGGTGGTTCTAGATAGAAAACTATCACCTGAGGACCACATAAAGAATATTGTGCGAGGAGCCTATGCCACGCTTTCCAACTTCAGAATTGCTTTTAAATACATGGATGGCGATATACTAAAGAAATTGTTCACGACTTTTGTGAGGCCAAAGCTAGAATATGCAGCGGTTGTGTGGTGCCCATATCTTAAGAAGCACATCAACAAACTGGAAAAGGTGCAAAGACATGCTACTAAGTGGCTCCCAGAACTGAAGGGCAAGAGCTACGAGGAGAGGTTAGAGGCATTAAATATGCCAAAACTAGAAGACAGAAGAAAAAGAGGTGATATGATCACTACATACAAAATAGTAACAGGAATTGATAAAATCGATAGGGAAGATTTCCTAAGACCTGGAACTTTAAGAACAAGAGGTCATAGATTTAAAATAGCTGAACACAGATGCCGAAGAAATATAAGAAAATTCACTTTCGCAAACAGAGTTGCAGACGGTTGGAACAAGTTAGGTGAGAAGGTGGTGGAGGCCAAGACCGTCAGTAGTTTCAAAGCGTTATATGACAAAGAGTAAGAGTGCTGGGAAGACGGGACACCACGAGCGTAGCTCTCATCCTGTAACTACACTTAGGTAATTACACACACACACACACACACACACACACACACACACACACACACACACACACACACACACACACACACACACACACACACACACACACACACACACACACACACACACACACACACGCACACACACAACCCCCACCCTTCTACCCCTCCCCTCCTCCCGCCGAGTCCCCCCTCCCCCCTTTCCTTCCAGTCTTCCCTCCCCTTTCACTCCATACCCTCCCTGTCCCTCCCCCTTCACTTGATCCCACCCCTCATCCCAGTATCCTCTGCAACCCTGTTATCCACCTCACAAATCCTCACACCCATGAAACAGCTTCCCCCAACAGCAGAACACTCACCATGGAGGAGATTTGAGAAGGGACAGAAGAAAGTGAGCCTCAAGGCAATGTACACTAACATAGATAGAATTACAAATAAAGCAAATGAACTTGGAGAATGGGTACTAGGGGAAACCCCAGATATAATAGCACTCACAGAAACAAAGATCACGAAAACTATAACAAATGCAGTGTTCCCACAAGACTATTATGTTATGAGGAAAGAGAGAGAAGGAAGAGGTGGTGGTCGTGTAGACCTGCTGGTAAGAAAAGGCTGGGATTTTGAGGAGTTGGTTATTCAGGGCTGTGAAGGTTTCAGTGACTACATAACAGGTACAATAACAACTGGAGGGCAAAACATTATAGTCGTAATCATATATAATCCACCATATAATGACAGAAGACCCAGACAGGAATATGATAGAAACATCATGGCCACCAATAACATAATGGAGAGAGCAGCTTCTGTTGCTAGCAGGAATGGATCTGGACTACTAATTATGGGAGACTTCAACCTTGGGAAGATAATTTGGGAGAACAGAGACCCGCATAAAGGACCAGAAACATGGAGAGCTCTAGCTGCTGGACGTGGCAACAAGAAACTTTCTAAGCCAGCACATCAAGGAATCCAAAAGAATGAGAGGAGAAGATGAACCAGCAATGCTTGATTTGATATTTACCCTAAATGAGTGGGATATAAGGGAAGTCAAGATGGAAACACCCTTGGGAATGAGTGATCACAGCGTATTGAACTTTGAGTACCTGGATAGAGCTAGGAATTATCTCTCCCCAAAAAGAACTAGGAAACATAAGGCTGGCATACCGAAAGGGAAATTATGAGAAGATGAGAAGTTTCCTTAGTGAAATACCTTGGGACACAGACCTCAGAGATAAGTCTGTACAAGATATGATGGACTATGTCACCCAAAAGTGTCAGGAGGCAGTAAGCATATACATCCCGGCCCAAAAGGAAAAATCCGAGAAGCAAAAGAAGAATCCATGGTATAATAGGGCATGAATGGAAGCAAAGAAACTGAACAAAAGGGCGTGGAGGAACTTCCGGAATAACAGAACACCAGAAAGCAGAGAGAGATACCAGAGAACCAGGAATGAGTATGTCAGGGTGAGAAGAGAAGCAGAGAAAAGTTATGAAAATGATATAGCAAACAAAGCCAAGACCGAACCAAAGCTACTCCACAGTCACATCAGAAGGAAAACAACAGTGAAAGAACAGCTATTGAAACTTAGAACAGGCGAGGACAGGTATACAGAGAATGACAGAGAGGTGTGTGAGGAACTCAACAAGAGGTTCCAGGAGGTCATCACAACAGAACAAGGTGAGGTCACTGTGCTAGGAGAAAGGGAAGTAAACCTGGCGGTCTTGGAAGGGTTCGGAATTACGAGAGAGGAGGTCAAGAGACACCTGCTGGATCTGGATGTTAGAAAGGCTTTTGGTCCAGACAGGATCTCACCATGGGTACTGAAAGAGTGTGCAGAGGCACTTTGCTTGCCACTCTCCATAATGTATAGTAGGTCACTGGGGACGGGAAACCTACCAGAAATATGGAAGACTGCGAATGTGGTCCCAATATACAAAAAGAGAGACAGGCAAGAGGCCCTGAACTACAGGCTAGTGTCCTTAACTTGTATACCATGCAAGGTGATGGAGAAGATCGTGAGAAAAAACCTGGTATCACATCTGGAGAGAAGGAACTTCGTGACAAATGGCCAACATGGGTTCAGGGATGGTAAATCTTGCCTGACTGGCTAAATAGAATTTTACGACCAGGTGACAAAGATTAAGCAAGAAAGTGAGGGCTGGGCGGACTGCATTTTCTTGGATTGTCGGATAGCCTTTGACACAGTACCGCATAAGAGGCTGGTACATAAGCTGGAGAGACAGGCAGGTGTAGCTGGTAAGGTGCTCCAGTGGATAAGGGAATAACTAAGCAATAGGAAGCAGAGAGTTACGGTGAGGGGTGAGACCTCCGATTGGCGTGAAGTCACCAGTGGAGTCCCACAGGGCTCTGTACTCGGTCCTATCTTGTTTCTGATATATGTAAATGATCTCCAGGAGGGTATCGATTCATTTCTCTCAATGTTTGCGGACGATGCTAAAATTATGAGAAGGATTAAGACAGAAGAGGACTGTTTGAGGCTTGAAGAAGACCTAGACAAACTGAAGGAATGGTCAAAGAAATGGTTGTTAGAGTTTAACCCAACGAAATGTAATGTAATGAAGATAGGTGTAGGGAACAGGAGGCTAGACACAAGGTATCATCTGGGAGAGGAAATTCTTCAGGAGTCAGAGAAAGAAAAAGACTTGGGGGTTGATATCACGCCAGACCTGTCTCCTGCAGCACATATCAAGAGGATAACATCAGTGGCTTATGCCAGGCTGGCAAACATACAAACGGCATTCAGAAACTTGTGTAAAGAATCATTCAGAACTTTGTATACCACATATGTCAGGCCAATCCTGGAGTATGCAGCCCCAGCAAGGAGTCCATATCAAGTCAAGGATAAGACTAAACTGGAAAAGGTTCAAAGGTTTGCCACCAGACTAGTACCCGAGCTGAGAGGTATGAGCTACGAGGAGAGACTGCGGGAATTAAACCTCACTTCGCTGGAAGACAGAAGAGTTAGGGGGGACATGATCACCACATTCAAGATTCTGAAGGGAATTGATAGGGTAGATAAAGACAGGCGATTTAACACAAGGGGCACACGCACAAGGGGACACAGGTGGAAACTGAGTGCCCAAATGAGCCACAGAGATATTAGAAAGAACTTTTTTAGTGTCAGAGTGTTTGACAAATGGAATGCATTAGGAAGCAATGTGGTGGAGGCTGACTCCATACACAGTTTCAAGTGTAGATATGATAAAGCCCAATAGGCTCAGGAATCTGTACACCTGTTGATTGACGGTTGAGAGGCGGGACCAAAGAGCCAGAGCTCAACCCCCTCAAACACAACTAGGTGAGTACAACTAGGTGAGTACACACACACGCACACACACACACACACACACACACACACACACACACACACACACACACACACACACACACACACACACACACACACACACACACACACACACACACACACACACACACACACACACACACACACACACACACACACACACACACACACACACACACACACACACACTCTATGGTGTATAACAGGTCACTGGAAACAGGAGACTTACCAGAAAGTTGGAAGACAGCTAACGTGGTCCCAATATACAAAAAGGGTGACAGGCAAGAGGCACTGAATTACAGGCCAGTTTCCTTAACTTGTATACCATGCAAGGTGCTGGAAAAGATCGTGAGGAAAAGGCTCGTAGAGCATCTGGAGGGAAATAACTTTGTAACGCACCACCAACATGGGTTCAGAGATGGTAAATCGTGCCTCACAGGGTTAATAGAATTTTATGACCAGGCAACGAAAATTAGGCAGGAAAGAGAAGGGTGGGCCGACTGCATTTTCCTGGATTGCCAAAAAGCCTTCGACACAGTACCCCATAAAAGGCTGTTAAAAAAGTTGGAGCAACAGGCAGGAGTAAAAGGGAAGGTGCTCCAGTGGATAAGGGAGTACTTAAGCAACAGGAAACAGCGAGTAACGGTGAGGGGGAAGACATCAGAGTGGCGAGATGTCACCAGCGGAGTCCCACAGGGCTCAGTACTTGGACCCATCCTGTTTCTAATATATGTGAACGATCTTCCAGAGGGTATAGACTCATTCCTCTCGATGTTTGCTGATGATGCAAAAATTATGAGAAGAATCAAGACGGATGAAGATAGACAGAGACTACAGGATGACCTGGATAAACTGGAGGAATGGTCTAGAAAATGGCTGCTGAAGTTCAACTCTGGAAAGTGTAAGGTGATGAAATTAGGCGAAGGGAGCAGGAGGCTGAACACAAGGTATCATCTGGGAGGGGAAATCCTGCAAGAATCAAATAGAGAGAAGGATCTGGGGGTTGATATCACACCGAACCTGTCCTCAGAGGCCCACATCAAAAGAATATCATCAGCGGCATATGCTAGACTGGCCAACATAAGAACTGCCTTCAGAAACTTGTGTAAGGAATCTTTCAGAACCCTGTATACCACTTATGTAAGACCAATCCTGGAGTATGCAGCTCCAGCCTGGAGTCCATACCTAGTTAAACACAAGACAAAGTTAGAGAAGATTCAGCGGTATGCCACCAGGCTCGTCCCGGAACTGAGAGGATTGAGCTACGAGGAAAGGCTAAAGGAGCTGAACCTCACATCCCTGGAAAACAGAAGAGTAAGGGGAGACATGATAACCACCTACAAAATTCTCAGGGGAATTGACAGGGTGGACAAAGACAAACTCTTCAGCACGGGTGGGACACGAACAAGAGGACACAGGTGGAAACTTAGTACCCAGATGAGCCACAGAGACGTTAGAAAGAATTTTTTCAGTGTCAGAGTAGTTAATAAATGGAATGCACTAGGAAGTGATGTGGTGGAGGCTGACTCCATACACAGTTTCAAATGTAGGTATGATAGAGCCCAGTAGGCTCAGGAATCTGTACACCAGTTGATTGACAGTTGAGAGGCGGGACCAGAGAGCCAAAGCTCAACCCCCGCAAGCACAATTAGGTGAGTACAATTAGGTGAGTACACACACACACACACGCACACACACACACACACACACACACACACACACACACACACACACACGCACACACACACACACCTTTGCCCAGGTCCCCCTCCTTATGCCCTCCCATCACGAACCCTCCCTATTTCCCTGCTTCAGGGGAGTCAACATAAACTTAGGAAGGACAGAGGAGAGTCAGTTTCTGGGTGATGTACTCGAACATAGATGGGATTACAAGTTAGGCAAGTAAACTAAGGGAAAGAACACAAGAAGTAAACCCAGATATAATCGGACTCCCAGAAACAAAACTCTCAGGAATCATAACGAATGCAGTGTTTCCCCTGGACTACACAGTTATAAAGAAAGAGAGGGAAGGTATGGGAGAAGGCGGAGTGGCCCTACTAATGAGAACGGGATGGAGTTTCAAGGAGATTGCTATACTGGGCTGCGAGGGATTCAGAGACTACATAGCAGGCACCATGAGAATGGGAGGACCAAGAATAGTAGTAACAGTGATATATAACCCTCCACCCAATTACAGAAAACCTAAGCAAGAGTATGACAACAACAACATGGCAGTTAACACTTTAATTGAGAGGACAGCCTCTGTGGCTTGTAGAAATAGATCCCATCTGCCCATCATGGGTGACTTCAACCATGGAAGGATAGACTGGGAGAACAAGGAACCGCATGGAGGTGAGGATACGTGGAGAGCTAAACTACTGGAGGTGGCGACAAGAAACTTCTTAAGCCAGCATGTCAGGGAACCCACAAGGATGAGAGGAAACGATGAACCAGCGAGACGATGTAGTCTTCACTCTGAACGACTCTGACATAAGGGATATCAGTTTCGAGGCACGATAAAAATGAGCGACCTCAGTTTACTGACGTTTGAGTATCTGGTTGAAGAAGGGTTAAGGAAATCGAGGAAGGGAACTGAAAACAAAAGGCTGGCATTCCGATAGGGAAACTATGAGGAGATAAGGAAATTCCTAACAGATATAACATGGGAAAATGAGCTCAGGGGAAAAACAGCCCAAGACATAATGGACTACATCACGCAGAATTGTAAGGAGGCAGCAGACAAGTTTATCCCGGTCCAAAAGGAAAACAACGAAATGCCGATGGGAAACCCATGGTTTAACCAGAGATGTAAACTAGCTAAGCAGCAAAGTAAAAAGGCGTGGAGAAACTATAGAAACAACAGGACACTCGAGAGCAGAAAAAGATACCAGAGTGCCAAAAATGAATATGTCAGGTTAAGAGAGGCAGAAGGGCAATACGAAAATGACATAGCAAGCAAGGCAAAGACTCAACCTAAATTGCTGCACGGCCACATCAGAAGAAAAACAACAGTTAAGGAACAGGTAATGAAATTGAAGATAGGGGCAGGCAGATTCATTACAAACGACAAGGAAGTGTGCGAGGAACTGAATAAAAAATTCCAAGAGGTCTTCACATTAGAGCAAGGGGAGGTTCCAGAGATACGAGAGGGAATAGTTAACTAGGAACCACTAGAAGACCTTGAGATTACCAGGGGGGGGATGTAAGGAAGCTTTTGCTAGAGTTGGATTTAACAAAGGCTACTGGCCTGGATGGAATCTCCCCATGGATACTAAAGGAAGGAGCAGAAGCACTGTGCCTGCCACTCACCATAACAAATCACTGTAAAAGGGGAATTGCCAAAAATTTGGAAGACTGCTAATGTAGTCCTGATATATAAGAAAAGGTATAGACAGGAAGCACTGAACTACAGGCCAGTGTTCCTAACCTGCATACCATGCAAGCTGATGGAGAAGATTGCGCTAAAAAGCTTGTGGAACATCTGGAGCGAAAGAACTTTGTGACACAGCAGCAACATGGGTTCAGGGATGGCAAGACCTGCCTCACAAGATTAATTTAATTCTATGACCAGGCAACAAAAATCAGGCAAGAAAGAGAGGGGTGGGCATACTACATATTTTTGGATTGCCAGAAAGCCTTTGACACAGTCCCACACAAGAGGCTAGTGAAAAAAACTGGAGATGCAGGCAGGAATAAAAGGGAAGGTATTTCATTGGATAAGGGACTTCCTAAGCAACAGAAGACAGCGAGTCACTGTGAAAGGTGAGGCCTCAGATTGGCGAGACGTCACCAGTGGAGTTCCGCAGGGTTCAGTCCTTGGACCTATACTGTTTCTGATATATGTAAATGATCTCCCAGAGTGTATAGAATCGTTCCTCTCATTATTTGCTTATGATACAAAAATTATGAGGAGGATTAAAACACGATGATAGTAGGAGGCTACAAGGTGACCTAGACAGACTGAATGATTGGTCGAAAAAATGGCTAATAAAGTTCAATCCAAATAAATGCAAGGTCTTGAAACTATACGGTGGAAACAGGAGGCCAGACACAGGATACCGAATGAGAAATGAAGTACTTCATGAAACGGACAGAGAGAAAGATCTAGGAATTGATATCACATCAAACCTATCTCCTGAAGCTCACATAAAAAGAATTACATCTGCGGCATATGCGAGGCTGGCTAACATCAGAACAGCCTTCAGGAACCTGTGTAAGGAATCATTCAGATCCTTGTACACAGCATATGGATGACCATTCCGGAGTATGCGGCCCTAGCATGGAGCCCGTACCTTGTCAAGCACAAAACGAATCTGGAAAAAGTTCAGAGGAATGCCACTAGGCTAGTCTCAGAACTAAGAGGCATGAGTTACGAGGAAAGGCTGCGTGAAATGCACCTCACGACACTGGAAGACAGAAGAGAAAGAGGAGATATGATCACTACCTACAAAATTCTCAGAGGAATTGACAGGGTAGATAAGGATAAACTTTTTAACACGGGTGGTACGCGAACAAGGGGACACAAGTGCAGACTGAGTACCCAAATGAGCCACAAGGACGTTAGAAAAACTTTTTCAGTGTCAGAGTAGTTAACGGGTGGAATGCATTAATCAGTGATGTGGTGAGACTGACTCCATACACAGTTTCAAATGTAGATATGATAGAGCCCAGTAGGCTCAGGAATCTGTACATCAGTTGATTGACAATTCAGAGGCGGGACCAAAGAGCCAAAGCTCAACCCCCGCAATTACAAGTAGGTGAGTACAAATAGGCAAATAGGTGAGTACAGAAACAAAACACACACACACACACACACACACACACACACACACACACACACACACACACACACACACACACACACACACACACACACACGCACACACACAAAAGGGGTAGGAAGCAGGAGACCAGATACAAGGTATCATTTGGGAGATGAGATACTTAAAGAGTCAGAGAGAGAGAAAGACCTGGGGGTTGATATCACGCCAGACCTGTCCCTTGAAGCTCATATCAAGAGGATAACATCAGCAGCATATGCCAGGTTTGCTAACATAAGAACGGCCTTTAGAAACTTGTGTAAGGAATCTTTCAGAACATACACCACATATGTCAGACCAATCCTGGAGTATGCGGCTCCAGCATGGAGTCCATATCTAGTCAAGCATAAGACTAAACTGGAAAAGGTTCAATGGTTTGCCACCAGACTAGTACCCGAGCTGAGAGGTATGAGCTACGAAGAGAGACTACGGGAATTAAACCTCACTTCGTTGGAAGACAGAAGAGTTAGGGGAGACATGATAACCACATTCAAGATTCTCAAGGGAATCGACAGGGTTGATAAAGACAGGCTATTTAACACAAGGGGCACATGCACTAGGGGACACAGGTGGAAACTGAGTGCCCAAATGAGCCACAGAGATATTAGAAAAAACTTTTTTAGTGTCAGAGTGGTTGACAAATGGAATGCATTAGGAAGTAATGTGGTGGAGGCTGACTCCATACACAGTTTCAAGTGTAGATATAATAGAGCCCAATAGGCTCAGGAACCTGTACACCTGTTGATTGACAGTTGAGAGGCGGGACCAAAGAGCCAGAGCTCAACCCCTGCAAGCACAACTAGGTGAATACAACTAGGTGAGTACACACACACACACACACACTCAGTCAGTCAACACTATAATTGGGAAAGCATCCATTGCTGCCTGGATAAATAGATCCCACCTGCTCATCATAGGGGACTTCAATCGTGGAAAGATAGACTAGGAAAACAAGGAAGCACATGGAGGTGAGGAAACATGGAGAGCGAAGCTTTTGGAAGTGGCGACAAGGAACTTTTTAAATCAGCAGTCAAGTAACCCACAAGAATGAGAGGCAACGATGAACCAGCGAGACTCGACCTCGTCTTCACTCTGAAAGACTGACATAAGAAAAATCGGTTTTGAAGCCCCTGTCGAAATGAGCGACCACAGAGTACTGATGTTTGAGAATCTGGTCGAAGAAGAATTAATATACTCAAGAAAGGGCTCAGAAAACAAAAGGCTAGCATTCCAAAAGGGAAAATATGAGGAGATAAGAAAATTCCTAGCAGATATACCTTGGGACAGAGGTCAGAGGAAAAACGGCCCAAGGCTTCATGGACTACATCACACAGAAGTGTAAGGAGGCAGCAGACAAGTTCGTCCCAGTCCAAAAGGAAAGAAATTAAATGCAGACAAGAAACCCATGGTTTAATCCGAGATGTAAGCTAGTAAAGCAAAAGGGCGTGGAGAATCTTCAGAAATAATAAGAGACTAGAGAGCAGAGAACGATACTAGAGTGCCAGGAATGAATTCGTCAGGGTGAGAAGAGAGGCAGAAAGGAAATATGAAAATGACATAGCAAGCAAGGCAAAGACTCAACCTAAATTGTTGCACAGCCAAATCAGGAGACAAACAACAGTGAAGGAACAGGTAATGAAACTGAGGATAGGGACAGACGAATTCACTACAAACGACAAGGAGGTGTGCAAGGAACTCAATAAGATATTTCAGGAGGTCTTCACAGTAGAGCAGGGGGAAGTCCCAGAGATAGCAGGGGGAAGATCTAACCAAACACCACTAAATGAGTTTCTAATTACTAGTTGGAAGGTGAGGAAGCATCTGCTAGAGTTGGAAGTGACGAAGACTATAGGCTGGATGGTATCTCACCTTGGATACTGAAGGAAGGAGCTGACGCTCTGTGTCAGCCACTCGTTATGGTGTATAACAAATTACTGGTGACATGTGAACTGCCCAAAACTTGGAAGACGGCTAATGTAGTCTCTATATATAAGAAGGATGATAGACAGCAGGCACTGAACTACAGGCTAGAGTCAGTAACTTGCATACTATGCAAAGTGATGGAGAAGATTGTGCGAAAAAGCTTGTGGAACATCTAGAGCAGAAGAAATTTGTATCAAAATATCAGCTTGGGTTCAGGGATGGCTAAGCTACTCTATCATTTTGAGATGTATTTCTTTCCTATCTCAATAAACATACTTGAACTTGAACTTGAATGCCTCACAGGATTGATTGAATTCTATGACCAGGCAATAAGAGAGTACTGGGTAGACTGCATATTTTTTGATTGCCAGAAAGCCTTTGACACAGTACCACATTAGAGACTGATGCACAAACAGGAGAGGCAGGAAGGAGTGAAAGGGAAGCTACTCCACTGGATAAGTGAGTACCTAAGCAATAGAAGACAGGGAGTCACTGTGAGGGGTGAGGTCTCGGAGAGGCGAGACGTCACCAGTGGAATCTCTCAGGGATCAGTTCTTGGGCCTATACTGTTCCTGATATATATAAATGATCTCCAAGTGGGAGTAGATTCGTTCCTCTCAATGTTTGCGGATAATGCAAACATTTTGAGGAGGATTAAAACAGAGATAGATAGTATGAGGCTACAAGATGACCTAAAAAACTGAATTAATAGTCCAACAAATGGCAACTAAAGTTCATCCCAAGTAAATGTAAGGTAATGAAATTAGGGGGAAGAAATAGGAAGCCAGACACTGGATACAGAATGAGAGATTAAGTCCTTCACGAAACTGACAAAGAGAAAGATTTAGGAGTTGATATCACGCCAAACCTGTCTCCTGAAGCTCACATCAAAAGAATAACAACGGCGGCGTATGCGAGGCTATCTAACACCAGAACTGCCTTCAGAAACTTGTGTAGGGAATCTTTCAGAACCTTGTAAA
This sequence comes from Procambarus clarkii, assembly GCF_040958095.1. NCBI lineage: Eukaryota > Metazoa > Arthropoda > Malacostraca > Decapoda > Cambaridae > Procambarus > Procambarus clarkii. Next base: position 26,943,236 of record NC_091174.1, read on the forward strand.
CTTGTATACCACGAATGTAAGGCCAGTTCTGGAGTATGCAGCCCGGCATGGAGCCCATACCATGTAAAGCACAAGCCAAAACTGGAAATAGTTCAGAGGTATGTCACTAGGCTAGTCCCAAAACTAAGAGGAATGAGTTACGAGGAAAAGCTGAGGGAACTCGCTGGAAGACAGAGGAGCTCGGGGAGACATTATCAACACATACAAGATTCTCAAAAGAATTGACAGTTTAGACAAGGATGGATTATTTAACACAGGAGATACACGCACAAGGGGACACAGTTGGAAGCTGAGTACCCAATAGCCAAAGAGACGTTAGAAAGAACTTATTCAGTGTCAAAGTAGTTAATAAATGGAATGCACTAGGAAGTGATGTGGTGGTGGCTGACTCCATACACAGTTTCAAATGTAGATATGATGGAGCCCAGTAGGCTCAGGAGAGTTTACACCAGTTGATTGAAGGTTGAGAGGCGGGACCAAAGAGCCAAAGCTCAACCCCAGCAAGCACAACTACGTAAGTACAACTAGGTGAGTACACACACACACATCCCTATCCCCTTACCCTCTCTGTTCCCCCTCTCCTTTCATCCCATACCCTCCCTGTCCCCCCCCCCCTTTCCCTTGACCCTCCACCCATCACACAAATATCTTTTGAGACACTGGTAATCACCTCACAAATCTTCACCACTATGGAACAGATTCCCCCATGAGCAGAACGCTTACGAAGAAGGGGACATGAGAAGGAACAAAAGAAAGTGAGTTTCAAAACAATGTACACTAACATAGATGGGATTACAAATAACACAAATGAAATTGGAGAATGGGTACTAGAAGAAAACCCAGACATAATAGTACTCACAAAAACAAAGCTAATGGTAACCATAACAAATGCATTGTTTCCACAAGACTACTGTGTTGTGAGGAATGAGAGAGGGAAGGAAGAAGAGGTGGTGGTGTAGTTCTACTGGTAAGAAAAGGCTGGGGTTTTGAGGAGATGGTTGTTCAGGGCTGCAACTGGTGTTAGATAGCCTTTGGCTGGTGTTAGATAGCATCGCATACGCCGCCGATTTTATTCTTTAGATGTGGGCTTCAGGAGACTGGTTTGGCGAGATATCAACTCCTAGATCTTTATCTCTGTTCGTTTTGTGAAGGACTTCATCTCTCATTCTGTATCCAGTGTTTGGCCTCCTATTTCCTCCCCCTAGTTTCATTACCTTACATTTACTTGGGTTGAACTTTAGTAGCCATTTGTTGGTTTCAGTGACTGCATAACAGGTACCATAGCAACTGGAGTACAAAAAATTATAGTCGTAGTCATATATAACCCACCGCCAAATGATGGAAGACCCAGACAGAAATATGAAGAAACAACATGGCCACTATTAATATAGTAGCGAGAGCAGCTTCTGTCGCTAGAAGGAACGAATCTGGGCTACTAATCATGGCAGACTTCAACCACGGGAAGATAAACTGGGAGAACAAAGACCCACATGGAGGACCAGACACATGAGAGCTAAGCTGATGGACGTGGCGACAAGAAACTTTCTAAGCCAACACATCAAGGGACCGACAAGAATGAGAGGGGAAGATGATCCAGCTATGATTAATCTGATATTTACCCTAAATGTGTGGGATATAAGGGAAGTTAATTTGGAAACACCCTTGGGAATTAGTGATCACAGTGTATTGATCTTTGAGTACCTGATAGAGCTTGAGCTTATCTCCTCCAAAAAAGAACTAGGAAACAAAGGCTGGCGTATCGAAAAGAAAATAATGAGATGAGAAGTTTCCTAAGGGATATAACATGGGACACAGAACTAGGAGCTAAGTCCGTACAAAACATGATTGACTATGTCACCCAAAAGTATCAGGAGACAGTAAAGAAGTTTATCCCGGCCCACCGCAAAAATCCGAGAAGCAAAAAAAGAATCCGTAATTTAATAGGGCATATTTGGAAGCAAAGGAACTGAAAAAAAAGTGCGTGGAGGAACTTTTGAAATAAAAGAACACCAGAAAGCAGAGAGAGATATCAGAGAACCAGGAATTAGTATGTTAATGTGAGAAGAGAAGCAGAGAAAAATATGAAAATGACATAGCAAATAAAGCCAAGACCGAACCAAAGTTACTCCACAGTCACATCAGGAGGAAAACAGTGAAAGAACAGGTAATGAAACTTAGAATGGGTGAGAACAGGAATACAGAGAAAGAAAAAAAGGGTGTTTTGTCCTCTCTGTGAGGACAAAGTGTGAAGAACTTGTTGAGTGTGAAGAACTCAACAAGAGGTTACAGGAGGTCTTCACAACAGAACGAGGTGAGGACCCTGCACTAGGAGAGGTGGCAGTAAACCAGGCGGCCTTGGAAGGGTTCGAAATGACAAGAGAGGAGGTCATGAGACACCTGATGGGTATGGATGTGAGAAAGGCTGTTGGTCTAGATGGAATCTCACCATGGTTATTGAAAGAGTGTGCAGATGCACTCTGCTTGTCACTTTCCATAGTGTATAGTAGTTCACTGGAGATGGGAGACCTACCAGAAATATGGAAGACGGCTAATGTAGTACCAATATACAGAAAAAGTGATAGTCAAAAAGCATTGAACTACAGGCCAATGTCCTTAACTTGTATACCATGCAAGGTGATAGAGAAGATCGTGAGAAAAAAATTAGTAACACATCTGGAGAAAAGGAACTTCGTGACAACCCATCAACATGGGTTCAGAGAGGGTAAATCTTGCCTTACAGGCTTGATAGAATTCTACGATCAGGTGACAAAGATTAAGCAAGAACGAGAAGGATGGGCGGACTGCATTTTCTTGGACTGCCGGGAAGCCTTTGACACAGTTACCCATAATTAGCTGGTACATAATCAGAAGAAACAGGCAGGAATAACTGGTAAAGTGCTCCAGTGGCTGAGGAAGTACCTAAGCAATAGGAAGCAGAGAGTTATAGCGAGGGGGGTGACCTCAGATTGGCGTGAAGTCACCAGTGGAGGCCCACAGGGCTCTGTACTCGGACCTATCCAGTTTCTGATATATGTAAATGTACCCAGAGGGTATAGACTCATTCCTCTAAATGTTTCATGACGATGCAAAAATTATGAGAAGGATTAATACAGAGGAGGACTGCTTGAGGCTTAAAGAAAACCTGGACAAACTGAAGGAATGGTCGAACAAATGGTTGTTAGAGTTTAACTCAAGCAAATGAAATGTAATAAAGATAGGTGTAGGAAGCAGGAGGCCAGATACAAGGTATCATTTGGGAGATGAAATTCTTCAAGAGTCAGAGAGAGAGAAAGACCTGGGGGTTGATATCACGCCAGACCTGTCTCCTGAAGCCCATATAAGAGAATAACATCTGCGGCATATATCAGACTGGCCAATATTAGAACAGTCTTTAGAAACTTGTTTAAGGAATCATTCAGAACTTTGTATACCACATATGTCAGACCAATCCTGGAGTATGCAGCTCCAGCATGGAGTCCATATCTAGTCAAGCATAAGACTAAACTGGGAAAAGTTCAAAGCTTTGCCACCAGACTAGTACCCGAACTGCGGGATATGAGCTACGAGGAGAGACTATGGGAATTAAACCTCACGTCGCTGGAAGACAAAAGAGTTAGGGGGGACATGATCTCCACATAAAAGATTCTCAAAGGAATTGATAGGGGTAGATAAATACAGGCCATATAACATAAGAGGCATATGGACAAGGGGACATAGGTGGAAACTGAGTGCCCAAATGAGCCACAGAGATATTAGAAAGAATTTTTTTTATTGGGTTGTCAGAGTGGTTGACAAATGGAATGCATTAGAAAATGATGTGGTGGAGTCTGACTCCATACACAGTTTCAAGTGTAGATATGATAGAGCCGAATAGGCGCAGGAACCTGTACATCAGTTGATTGATAGTTGAGAGGAGGGACCAAAGAGCCAGAGCTCAACCCCCTGCAAGCACAAGTAGGTGAATAGAAATAGGTGTGTACACACACACACACACATGTGGATACGTCCACATAGGTCCTGACTACTGAGTGGACAGCGCTCGGATATCGTAATCCATAGGGTTCGGGGATCGATTCCCGGCGATTGCGGAGACAATTGGGCAGAGATTCTTTCACCCTGATCCCCCCATGTTCACCTAGCAGTAAATAGGTACCTGGGAGTTAGACAGCTACTACGGTCTGATCCTGGGTGTGCGTGTGTGAAAAACAAACTGTTGAATGACAGTTGAGAGGCGGGCCGATAGAGCCAGAGCTCAACCGCAAGCACAACTAGGTGAATACAACTAGGTGAATACAACTAGGTGAATACATACATTTGCATCATGTAATATATCTTGAGATGATTTCGGGGCTTTTTAGTGTCCCCGTGGCCCGGTCCTCGACCAGGCCTCCACCCCCAGGAAGCAGCCCGTGACAGCTGACTAACACCCAGGTACCTATTTCACTGCTAGGTAACAGGGGCATAGGGTGAAAGAAACTCTGCCCATTGTTTCTCGCCGGCGCCTGGGATCGAACCCAGGACCACAGGATCACAAGTCCAGCGTGCTGTCCGCTCGGCCGACCGGCTCCCATATGGAAAAAATAAAATTATGAGTTGAGTTGATGCATGAATAGCGAGTCTTTTCCGGCAGTTCCCAGCTCTAAGATAACACCGGCAGTTCCCAGCTCTAAGATAACACTCGTGTGTGTAAGTCTTGTTGATGTTTTCTTCAGAAACAAAAGTCTCGTCCCTGAGGTCGTGATGTGTGTGGCGGAGGTAATCATTACCAATCGCCAAGAACAAGATTATAATTATATTAGTTACACAGAATAGCTGGCTCACCACACAGGCTCCTGGAGAACGATGAAGCTGGAATGATTATGTTGACGTCATGGGTACGTCCAGAACATGTTGTAGCAGATAACATGACAGGGGTCAAAAGTATTCGAAAATAGGAAGTTTGAAAACAGTGTGTTTTTAAAACAATTTGAAGTCTGAAATTTGGTTTAAAATTAAAAGTTTTAAATATGTAAACAAAGGAATATTCTTCAAATATTATTTAAAGAATATTCCAGATCAGCAATACTCTATAACAACACCATATTAATTCAGTGTAAAGATGCCTCTAAACAATGCGTAAATATTTTATGCAAGAATATATGGAAGGAATAACAGGTGTGTAGTAGTCAGCTCTCACCCTGGGAACCCAACTACTTAGGCTGGACGGTAGAGCGACGGTCTCGCTTCATGCAGGTCGGCGTTCAATCCCCGACCGTCCAAGTGGTTGGGTACCATTCCATTTCCCCCCCGTCCCATCCCAAGTCGTTATCCTGACCCCTTTCCAATGCTATATAGTCATCATAACTTGGCGCTTTTCCCTGAAAATTCCATTTCCATTTCTCACCCTGGGAGAAGCTGTCAGTAATGAAGCAGGCGTCACTAGTGCTAAAGTTGTTAACGATACAGCAGTCTCTAACTATGGAGTAGTTGTTGTCAACCATGGAACATCTCTCAACGATGGTATATAGCTGTCAAAAGTGGAGGAACTGCCAACGGTGCGGTATCTGACACAAATGGAAAACTGTCAATAAAAGGGTAATTGTTGACAGGTGATTGGCTTTATACTGTTGAGCGGCTGTTAAATATAGCGCATATGTCAACCATGGAGCTGATGTCGTCAGTGTAGTAGTCCTCAACATAAGATTAAAATTCAATAGTGGGTCGGCGGTCAAAAGTATAAATGACTATTAAAACTGGAAAAGCCATCAACGGTCTAGTGACTATCAACAGTGGCTGTCAATAAGAGAGCAGCTGTCAACATTGCATCAGATGTGAACAGTGAAACGTCTACACTTGAACAGTGAAATATTCATGAACAGTAAACTACCTGTAAAAAGACGAACAGCTGTTGATAAAATGAACAACAAATCCACAAGGCCCGTGATGAGGATTCGAACCTACATCTGCGACGATCCCAGACGCGCCTTATGATCCTCATCACAGCCCTTTTGGATTTGTTCATTTGTTGTATCACGCTATTGTGATTACTGTGAGTAAAGCTGTGGATTAACTATCACCACTGGAGCAGCTGTCATATATGGACCAACCGTCAACAGTAGGGGTGACAGTCAATTATAGAACGACTGTTAACAGTGAATCAACTGTCATCAGTGGCTTGTCAGTCAACTGCGGAGATACTTCCGCCAGTCTAGAGACTTTCAACAGAAAAGCCACTAAGAGTAAAAAGCATCCTGATTCCAGCCTGGTCTGAACCTCCAAATGTATAAGAGTGCTGCTCGTTCATTAGCCGTTGTCTTGCTGGTTATTCGTATGTACCTGCACGATTTTTTTAGACGAAATATTGGTAGGATCCGCACGAATGCGTTACGAGGCGTTTATGTGGTGAGGAAAATTAACAACCTGTCAACAGTGGAGCAGTTGTCAAAAGTTTAGTGGCAGTCATCGGAAAAGTCACAGTCAACGGTGGTTCAGCTGTCAAGACTGGGCTGGTGTTAATATTGGAGGATTGTAAACAGTGCAGTAGGTGTCTTAAGTCAAGTGACCAAGTTTAACAGTTGAACAGCTTTTAAAACTGGATCAGAATAGAGAAGTAGATATTAACCTTTATGCAGTTATCAACAGTTGAACAACTATGAAGAATGGCACAGTTATCGACAGTGAAGCAGCTGTCAACAGTGAACTACATATCAACAGTGAAGTAGCTGTCAAGTAGTTGTGAAATACAGGATATTGCTCTAAAACTGTGCTGACCTGAATTGCATAGCTATTTGATATACCTGGTATGACGGGTCTTGACACTCATTTAATCATCTCGGCAGAATCGCCAAAGTATACGCCGGCGTACTCTACTTTATGAGGAGACGATGCTCCTCTAGAGCGCTCGACGGTGTCCGCCCTGAAGTGCCGCAGCACACTCCTAGAGCTCCTATCTGTTGGGGCCCTTCTCCCCTCCCTAGGGGCCACTGTTCACCTCTGGGGAGCACCTCAGGCGAACTACAGAGCAGAGTTCCTAGTGAACCCCAGCCTTGCACTGTGTGGTGAGTGAGATAACTCGACCACTCCCTCGTTTTCCTGCTGGGGTGTCTGTGGACACGGAAACTTAGGGTTTACCCAGGTAGAGTTACCCGTCCAAAGAGTTAATCAACAAGGTCGCCAACTTGACTCGTTTTCCTCTGCGGTCAAATAATGTTTCCATTTACAGTGGTATGCAACGTCACCCAGTCTAGTACTCATTCAACAATAATGTGATGTTCAATAAACCACACAACATGTAAAGGATATGAAGAGGAGGAAGTAAACACAGTAGTAAAATTTAATTCGTTTACTCAAATTAGGCTACACCGTAATGATTCGTAAAAGTCTTTCTCTAATGGAATTAGAGACCTCCTCCACAAGTCTCCCTCTTGTGGACCCTCGACAGTCATCCGATACATCTCCTCACACGACCGACACCACTCCACAAAGTGTTCCTCGCCAGATTTATACAAATTCACATACTGGTCCACCGCTTCTTGCGTAGATTTGTAGTGACAATTCTCCGTAGTAAACGGCCTGTGAGCTGTACCACAACCCTCCCAGCGCCACCTCTCGAGGTAACCTTGAAGCGCTATTGTCACCGAGCCTTTTGGTGCTTCCACTCACCAACCAGCTCTACCTCGTACTTCCTTGGGAGTCGACGGGATGCTCTTCGTTAATACACGAGAGCTGATCGAGATTATACTCCTTGGAGGCCTATTCCTCGCCAGACCTGGGGAATACTGGAAGGCACCTCAACGCAGCTTCACCCCTGGTAGTGAGTGAAGGCAGATTTCCCGCCTCTACCGACGGGTGCCTAACATCACGCTATGTTACAGCCGAGGCGCTTCGCAATTGGTCTACACCAGGCCAAGCCCTCAACACCGACCAATCACACATCACCTGATGCTGTACCAAGCATGCATTGTAGGTCTCCTCAAGTGGGAAAACTCTCCTCCTTCTTGAGTTGCAACACCATATTAATAGAGGAGTCGCCTCTAGCTTCATCCCAAATAAAAATTAAATCGAAATATCTTCTTATTGTGGCATCTTGCCTCCTTTAACGAGTTATAAAGTCAAACTATAACTTCTTCTGGGTATTTACAGAGAGGTAAGTATGGCTCTTATTGACGGGAATAGGAGACTACAGGCTGGACTACATAACACTGATAAGTTGGTTTCGTAGCATCCACTCTAAACCTTTAATGTGAGATGTCAACACAACTGGTCTGTAGAGTAGTGCCAGTGATTTACTACTTCCCTTGTGTAGTTGGGCAATTATAATATTTCAAATAAACCAATTGGAAACAATTTGTTGAAAATAAAAAGAATCACTCGGCCAATTAGGCAAATCAGGCCTTGCATAGTAGACCGAGGAGTGCGTTCTGGCTACTAGGTACGACATGTATATATATATATACATATATATATATATATATATATATATATATATATATATATATATATATATATATATATATATATATATATATATATATATATATATATATATATTAGTATATTTTGGTAACAGTTTTTCCTGTAGACATATATTATTAAATATGACCGAAAAAGTAAGATTAATAATTCTGACACGAATTTTCTCAATCTTTCGTACATTTCGCTTCACTGTTGGAGGTAAATCAAAAATCAATTCTCCAAAATTCATTTTTATTTCTAGTCTGACGCGACACGAGCGCGTTTCGTAAAACTTATTACATTTTCAAAGACTTTAGTTCACAAATACACAACTGAATAGAACTTACGCATCTCCGATTTTATATCTACATTTGAGTGAGGTGGAAGGGGTGATGTGGCATTAACACAAGACAGAACAAGATGTGGTATTAATAGGGTATTAATTTCATCAACACAAGACAGAACAAGAGTATTAATAGGGTATTAATTTCATCAACACAAGACAGAATACGAAACAATGGATATTGAATAGAAGTGTTTGTAGAAAGCCTATTGGTCCATATTTCTTGATGCTTCTATATTGGAGCGGAGTCTTGAGGTGGGTAGAATATAGTTGTGCAATAATTGGCTGTTGATTGCTGGTGTTGACTTCTTGATGTGTAGTGCCTCGCAAACGTCAAGCCGCCTGCTATCGCTGTATCTATCGATGATTTCTGTGTTGTTTACTAGGATTTCTCTGGCGATGGTTTGGTTGTGGGAAGAGATTATATGTTCCTTAATGGAGCCCTGTTGCTTATGCATCGTTAAACGCCTAGAAAGAGATGTTGTTGTCTTGCCTATATACTGGGTTTTTTGGAGCTTACAGTCCCCAAGAGGGCATTTGAAGGCATAGACGACGTTAGTCTCTTTTAAAGCGTTCTGTTTTGTGTCTGGAGAGTTTCTCATGAGTAGGCTGGCCGTTTTTCTGGTTTTATAGTAAATCGTCAGTTGTATCCTCTGATTTTTGTCTGTAGGGATAACGTTTCTATTAACAATATCTTTCAGGACCCTTTCCTCCGTTTTATGAGCTGTGGAAAAGAAGTTCCTGTAAAATAGTCTAATAGGGGGTATAGGTGTTGTGTTAGTTGTCTCTTCAGAGGTTGCATGGCTTTTCACTTTCCTTCTTATGATGTCTTCGACGAAACCATTGGAGAAGCCGTTATTGACTAGGACCAGCCTTACCCAACAGACTTCTTCGTCGACTTGCTTCCATTCTGAGCTGTGGCTGAGAGCACGGTCGACATATGCGTTAACAACACTCCTCTTGTACCTGTCCGGGCAGTCGCTGGGGAATATAAACCTGGATATGCGTATGGAAATGTCAAGACGCACAAGCCTGGAAACCCACTTCGGCCAATCCTTAGCCAGATACCCACACCCACGTACAGACTGGCGAAGCGACTCAACGGCCTGCTGACTCCTTATGTTCCTTGCGCCTTCAGCCTGAAGTCTCCAAAGGAATTTGTTGACTTACTGCGGGGCACACGGGCCACAGGGATAAGAGCCTCGTTGGACGTAGAATCGCTGTTTACCAACGTACCTGTGGACGAGACAATCGGAATGATAGCCGACAGAGTGTATCGTGATCCAGCCTGTACTCCTCTTGACATACCGGAAAATATTCTGAGGAAACTACTCCAAGCTTGTACTAAAGAGGCACCCTTCTTGAGCCCGGATGGGCACATGTATAAGCAAGTAGATGGGGTCGCCATGGGTTCTCCCCTAGGTGTCCTGTTTGCAAACTTCTACATGGGTACCATCGAGCAAAAAGTCTTAGTCGACATGAACTTGAAACCGGCCATATACTGCAGGTATGTTGACGACATTTTTACACAGGTACCTGATGTCAGACATCTGCAGGAGCTGAAGGAGGCATTTGAGCAGAGTTCCGTGCTGCGTTTCACTTACGAGATGGAAAAGGATGGGAAGCTGCCCTTTCTAGATGTAACAGTCATGGAAAAGGGCGGAGGTTTCCACACTGCAGTCTACACTAAGGAAACAAACATAGGAATGTGCCTAAATGCCAACAGCGACTGCCCGGACAGGTACAAGAGGAGTGTTGTTAACGCATATGTCGACCGTGCTCTCAGCCACAGCTCAGAATGGAAGCAAGTCGACGAAGAACTCTGTAGGGTAAGGCAGGTCCTAGTCAATAACGGCTTCTCCAATGGTTTCGTCGAAGACATCATAAGAAGGAAAGTGAAAAGCCATGCAACCTCTGAAGAGACAACTAACTCAACACCTATACCCCCTATTAGACTATTTTACAGGAACTTCTTTTCCACAGCTCATAAAACGGAGGAAAGGGTCCTGAAAGATATTGTTAATAGAAACGTTATCCCTACAGACAAAAATCAGAGGATACAACTGACGATTTACTATAAAACCAGAAAAACGGCCAGCCTACTCATGAGAAACTCTCCAGACACAAAACAGAACGCTTTAAAAGAGACTAACGTCGTCTATGCCTTCAAATGCCCTCTTGGGGACTGTAAGCTCCAAAAAACCCAGTATATAGGCAAGACAACAACATCTCTTTCTAGGCGTTTAACGATGCATAAGCAACAGGGCTCCATTAAGGAACATATAATCTCTTCCCACAACCAAACCATCGCCAGAGAAATCCTAGTAAACAACACAGAAATCATCGATAGATACAGCGATAGCAGGCGGCTTGACGTTTGCGAGGCACTACACATCAAGAAGTCAACACCAGCAATCAACAGCCACTTATTGCACAACTATATTCTACCCACCTCAAGACTCCGCTCCAATATAGAAGCATCAAGAAATATGGACCAATTGGCTTTCTACAAACACTTCTATTCAATATCCATTGTTTCGTGTTCTGTCTTGTGTTGATGAAATTAATACCCTATTAATACTCTTGTTCTGTCTTGTGTTGATGAAATTAATACCCTATTAATACCACATCTTGTTCTGTCTTGTGTTAATGCCACATCACCCCTTCCACCTCACTCAAATGTAGATATAAAATCGGAGATGCGTAAGTTCTATTCAGTTGTGTATTTGTGAACTAAAGTCTTTGAAAATGTAATAAGTTTTACGAAACGCGCTCGTGTCGCGTCAGACTAGAAATAAAAATGAATTTTGGAGAATTAATTTTTGATTTACCTCCAACAGTGAAGCGAAATGTATGAAAGATTGAGAAAATTCGTGTCAGAATTATTAATCTTACTTTTTCGGTCATATTTAATAATATATATATATATATATATATATATATATATATATATATATATATATATATATATATATATATATATATATATATATATATATATATATATATATATATATATATATGTCGTACCTAATAGCCAGAACGCACTTCTCACTCTACTATGCAAGGCCCGATTTGCCTAATAAGCCAAGTTTTCCTGAATTATTATATTTTCTCTAATTTTTTTCTTATGAAATGATAAACCTACCCATTTCAATATGTATGAGGTCAATTTTTTTTTTACTGGAGTTAAAATTAACGTAGATATATAACCGAACCTAACCAACCCTACCTAACCTAACCTAACCTATCATTTTAGGTTAGGTTAGGTTAGGTAGCCGAAAAAGTTAGGTTAGGTTAGGTTAGGTAGGTTAGGTAGTCGAAAAACAATTAATTCATGAAAACTTGGCTTATTAGGCAAATTGGGCCTTGCATAGTAGGCTGAGAAGTGCGTTGTGGCTACTAGGTACGACATATATATATATATATATATATATATATATATATGTCGTACCTAGTAGCCAGAACGCACTTCTCAGCCTACTATTCAAGGCCCGATTTGCTTAATAAGCCAAGTTTTCATGAATTAATGTTTTTTCGTCTACCTAACCTACCTAACCTAACCTAACCTAGCTTTTTTTGGCTACCTAACCTAACCTTACCTATAAATATAGGTTAGGTTAGGTTAGGTAGGGTTGGTTAGGTTCGGTCATATATCTACGTTAATTTTAACTCCAATAAAAAAAAATTGACCTCATACATAGAGAAAAGGGTTGCTTTATCATTTCATAAGAAAAAAATTATAGTAAATATATTAATTCAGGAAAACTTGGCTTATTAGGCAAATCGGGCCTTGAATAGTAGGCTGAGAAGTGAGTTCTGGCTACTAGGTACGACATATATATATATATATATATATATATATATATATATATATATATATATATATATGTCGTACCTAGTAGCCAGAACGCACTTCTCTGCCTACTATGCAAGGCCCGATTTGCCTAATAAGCCAAGTTTTCCTGAATTAATATATTTTCTCTAATTTCTTTCTTATGAAATGATAAAGCTATCCATTTCATTATGTATGAGGTCAATTTTTTTTATTGGAGTTAAAATTAACGTAGATATATGACCGAACCTAACCAACCCTACCTAACCTAACCTAACCTATCTTTATACGTTAGGTTAGGTTAGGTAGCCGAAAAAGTTAGGTTAGGTTAGGTTAGGTAGGTTAGGTTGTCGAAAAACAATTAATTCATGAAAACTTGGCTTATTAGGCAAATTGGGCATTGCATAGTAGGCTGAGAAGTGCGTTCTGGCTACTAGGTACGACATATATATATATATATATATATGTCGTACCTAGTAGCCACAACGCACTTCTCAGCCTACTATGCAAGGCCCAATTTGCCTAATAAGCCAAGTTTTCATGAATTAATTGTTTTTCGACTACCTAACCTACCTAACCTAACCTAACCTAACTTTTTCGGCTACCTAACCTAACCTAACCTATAAAGATAGGTTAAGTTAGGTTAGGTAGGGTTGGTTAGGTTCGGTCATATATCTACGTTAATTTTAACTCCAATAAAAAAAAATTGACCTCATACATAATGAAATAGGTAGCTTTATCATTTCATAAGAAAAAAATTAGAGAAAATATATTAATTCAGGAAAACTTGGCTTATTAGGCAAATCGGGCCTTGCATAGTAGGCCGAGAAGTGCGTTCTGGCTACTAGGTACGACATATTCCGACCCGTGGAGGAGTGAAGGAAGACTCAGTCTTACCTTATAACCATAACCTCCCTGAGTCTTGCCTGCCAGACAAAAGGTTGCAGGAACTCCTTTCCTGCCTGTCTTCTCTATCTTCTTCTTAACAAGGTCGCCAGCTGGGTTATTATATTTGCACCCCAGCGATGCAGTTCAGTGGGTGTATTATATATTATTTGTTGCCAGAAGGTTGCTACTCCCATAGATCTGCTATTAGACTGTCGGCTCAGGGTACTCTCCTAGGAAGGTCTGTGCGCTTTACCTCTCTCTAACCACTACGTTACTAGTTGCCACCATTCAGGCACTGATACTGATCGGATTGCTAAGGGTACACTTTTATATAAGTCTGTGCTGTTTTTACCACCCTCCAGGCAATAAGAACTTCTATAGAGAACGTGGTGTTCCCTAGGTGGTAATATGATAACCTTCGTGTATGCTCATAGAGAAATATCATAATGGAGGCACACTTAAACACAATGATAAAATGCCCTGCAGCCTATTCTACTACCAAAGTATTAATGTCCTATTGCCACATACATAAGTGAATATTGTGGCCTATCTAGCCTACTCACACAAGGGGTAATGGAAGGGTAATGGTAATAAATGTAACCTTTACATTCCTGGCTCACGACACCTGTCCCTCGATGGTGTGAGGTTCCCACGCTTCCTGAGTCGATCCTTGACGATCCAGGAACGTTCCACAGGTCCTCAGGTGTCGTGAAGCCTTCGCGTCGTCGCCGTTCCAATCCCTGAGATTTTGCTATCCCAATCCTGGTTCATCAATGGGCACTGAGCTAATCACTATTTTCCCACACTCGCCCCTTCCACAAGGCGTTGCTCCTTGTCCTAGGAACGGTGTCATCCCTCTAAAACCCTCAGTGGATGTGACCCGGTCACAGCTAGGCCTGCCCACCACACCTTCCAGGCCCTCAACGTCCAGCGTCGCCGCCCAGCGTCGTCGCCGAATATTTTCCAAGTTTGGCACTCCTTTGCCCAAAGAACGTGGTTCCTTTTTGCTTCCCAGAAGCGCGGGGTCTCCAATATATAAGGTGGGCTGCGATGGCTAGCTCTAATCCACTAAGAAAGGCTTGTAGAGTCTCAAATCCTTGAGAGCTGACCGAGGTGCATCCTCTCGCCTCCACGGTCAGGTCGACTCTGATGTTGGCGCCGCCCGGGGCACTCAGTGACGTCACGGCGGGCTCTGATTGGTCGCCCGTGGCCTAAGTCGCCCAATCCGCGATCGGCTAGTGTCCCTTCCAAAACGTCATATCTGCAGTAGGGGATACTCTTTCATTTTATATCAGGGCGCCAATTTCCCCTTACTTACAACTTATAATGTAACTTTCTCCCTTAACTGGCATCCGGTCTGGTCGCCACATATATCAATAGACTCCCTGTACCTCAGAAAAACAGTATGGAGAGTTGATATGACTCTTAAAGCAGGCAAACGAAAGAAATAGGAGAGGGCACCGTAACATATATTAAGTTGGATTAGAGCATGGCTATTCCAAAGGAAACAGAGAGTTATAATAATTGGGGTTAAGTCAGAGTGGGATAATGTTGTAAGTGGAGTGCCTCAAGGTCCTGTCCTGGGACCTCTGTTGTTTATAATATATATAAATGATTTAGGTTAAGGTTTGAGTAGCAGCATTTGCAAATTTGCCGTTGATACAAAAATCGGTAGGGAAATTACACAGAAAAAGACTTACTATCACTTCAAGTTGATCTAAATAGGATTTTGAAATGGTCAAAAGATTGGCAGATACAGTTTAATGCTGATAAATGTAAACTTTTGAGGCTAGGTAATGATGATAGAGTTACAAGATACGAGCTAGATGGTGTTGAGATTGTGAAGTCGGAATGCAAAAGGGATCTGGGAGTTATGATTAGTAAGAGTTTAAAAACCAAAGGATCAATGCATGAATGTTCATAATAAGGCAAATAGGACAATGGGATTTATTAATCGAAGCGTTAGTAACAATGCACTTGGTGTTGTTCTTCAGCTATGTCTTTCTCTGGTTAGGCCCCATTTAGGTTATGCAGTTCAGTTTTGGTCGCCGTACTATAGAATGGATATAAATTCACTTGTGACGTGACGAATTTACTTTGTCATCTTGAACGTGTCAAGATGACAAAGTAAATTCCCCAAATTAGAAATCTCTCATATGAAAAAGATTAGCAAAGCTTAAATTGCATTCACTGGAAAGGCGAAGAGTTACGGGTGACATGATAGAGGTTTACAAGTGGATGAATGGACATAACAAAGTTGATATTAATAGGGTATTAAAAGTATCAACACAAGACAAACATGAAACAATGGGTATAAATTGGATATGTTTAGATTTAGGAAGGATTTGATTTGTGGAACCAATTGATTGTTGATTTGTAGAACCAATTACCGCGAAACGTAATGGAGGTGGGGTTCCTCGATTGTTTCAAGCGTGGATTGGACATGTATATGAGTGGGATTGGGTGGATATAAATAGGAGCTGCCTCGTATGGGCCAATAGGCCTCCTGCAGTTACCTTTGTTCATATGTTCTTAAGACATAGACACTCTGAGACAAGACGAAGCACAAGAAGACAAATTACACGACACGGACATACAGACTACCAACAACAGTCAAGTAGTCAAGCCACCAGACCATCAACATTCACGAAAGCAACTGCAAGAAGCAGAGACCACTCAAGATCAACAGAATCTTGCAACACGAGAGACAGACATCAACAGCCAATGCAGTCTGATATGTAACAACACCAACAAAGAAGTATTGAACAGCAGAAGTGCACAGGTCCCAAGAACACAATAGGCGGGCATGAATAATCAGTGCAGCAATACCAACAGCAAAGTGATGGACAACAGGGATGCACAGATTCCAACAATGCAGGGGATGACCATGAGCAAACAGTGCAATCCGATTTGCAGCGACACGACTTGCGAGGTGGAGAATATGGACGTCGATTCCGAAGAGGAGTTCTATTAGAAAAGGCAATACCGACCGAAACCGTCGTCTGGCCATTACGAATACTGCAGTGGAACTTACAAGGTCTTGGAAATAAAAACCACACTTTTCAGGAAGCTGCAATCAGCACGAAAGCAGATATAATCGTTTTGGAAGAAACTCTTCTTCCCAGCCACGAAGTCCTTCAGATTAACAGGATATTAGCACTATGTTATACCGTATGAACAGGGAAGACAAAGAGGATTGATGACCTTAGTCAGAAACACCATACCCAGCAAGAAAATAGACTCAGTTTCATATGGGGATGGAGTAGAGGAATTAGCAGTAACAGTGAATATGGCTAATATTGAGCTCCTCATATACAACGTCTACAAGCTTCCTAGACATAAATTAGGAGCAGAGGCAGTACCTGACTTGGTCACACATGAAAATGTAATTTTTGCTGGGGATTTTAATGCTCATCATCAAGAGTTAGGTGCGATTGGGCCAGCCAATGAAGATGGGCGCCATTTAGCTGCAGCTCTGCGAAAACTACCTGAAATTACACTTCTTAATAACATTGGGGAACCCACTCACATTCAAGTCTTATTATCTTGATCTTACATTAATCTCAACAGCATTCAAGCACCAGGCGAAGTGGGAGGTAGACCCGGTGATCACCAGTGACCACTATGCTACTATCACAACTCTAAACATAGACCTCTTACTCCACCAGCACAACCTAGGTGGAATTTAAAAAAGGCCAACTGGAATATATACCAAGAGGAACTTGAAAATTGGTATGCAACATACACGAGAAAATGGTATACAACATACATAACAACACGTATAGAATAACATACATAACAACATGTATAGAATAACATACAAATTCTAACACCTGAGAATTGGAACATACATGAGGCCAATATCCTGGAAGCCATTGCAGCTGCTGCAGACAAAGCTATTCCAATCATTATCACAGGAAACACCAAACGAAAGAACTACTGGTTTAATAGTAATGAAGTTAAAGAACAAAACCACAGTCAACATCTACAGAAAACATATAAAGAGAAACCCCACATCAGAAGGAAGAACTCTGCTAAAAGCGGTGATATCTGAAGCAAGACGAGTTTTTAGAGAGGTAAAGGAGGCAAGATGGTTTGAGTGGTGTCAAATTCTAAATGAACATAGTAGTCTTGGCAAGGTATAGGTTCAGATTAAAACCATATCAGGTCGACCAGCCCCAACCACAGGCATGTATTCAACCATTGCGGAGGCTGAGAGACTTGCTCTCCAATTTCCTGAACGAACAGCTTCATATTAGCTTCCTGCAATAGTCAGAAAGCAGCAAGAACAATTAAAACAACAGAGGTTGACAGCTATTCATGAGAGTATAACTACAATTGACGAATGTGACTGTCCCTTCATCAAACAAAAGCTAATCAGAGACAAAAGTTACCGAGTGGTAACACCACTCCTGCAGAGTCAGGATTGGTGTTACCATCTCGACAGTCTTCGCCTTCTCCTGTGCATCCGGCGGCGGGACCGTGTCGGAGGCCTACGTATGCTTCTTCGGTATCTTCTGCTTTCACGGTGGAGTTGGTTCGCCAACCCTTATCTCGTTATGCGACTTCTGTCTCCCAGCTCCGGGAGCTGCCGTTTCTGCCTTATTTAGTGATTCCTGAGTTTATGTGGCTTCCCCTGAAGCAGGGGAATCGTTCCCCTACCGACATGGAGTATTTGATATGGGAGGCCTATAAGCAGAAACATCCTGTGGTTGAGTTCCCTGAGAAATATTCACCTCACGTTGAGGTTAGTTCTCCTTTCAAGTGATATATTTTGTTTGCTATGTGTTGTGAGGTTGTGTCTTTTTGTGTGCATGGATGTGGGGTGAGGTTGTGTCTTTTTGTGTGCATGGATGTGGGGTGAGGTTGTGTCTTTTTGTGTGCATGGATGTGGGGTGAGGTTGCATGTGTGTGTATGGGTGGGACGGGTTTGTTTTCCCGGTTCCTGTGAGTTCCGGTGTGCGCTTGTTTGTGGAGTGGGTGTGTGCCCCTCGGGATGCTTGTGTGGCCCTCGGGATGCTTGTGTGGCCCTCGGGATGCTTGTGTGCCCCTCGGGATGCTTGTGTGGCCCTCGGGATGCTTGTGTGGCCCTCGGGATGCTTGTGTGCCCCTCGGGATGCTTGTGTGGCCCTCGGGATGCTTGTGTGCCCCTCGGGATGCTTGTGTGCCCCTCGGGATGCTTGTGTGGCCCTCGGGATGCTTGTGTGGCCCTCGGGATGCTTGTGTGCCCCTCGGGATGCTTGTGTGACCCTCGGGATGCTTGTTTGAGAGATATATACAAGAGTTGTTACATTCTTGTACAGCCACTAGTACGCGTAGCGTTTCAGGCAAGTCCTTAATCCTATTGTCCCTGGAATACGATCCCCTGCCGCGAAGAATCGTTTTTTCATCCAAGTACACATTTTACTGTTGCGTTAAACAGAGGCTACAGTTAAGGAATTGCGCCCAGTAAATCCTCCCCGGCCAGGATACGAACCCATGACATAGCGCTCGCGGAACGCCAGGCGAGTGTCTTACCACTACACCACGGAGACATTGTGTGGCCCTCGGGATGCTTGTGTGCCCCTCGGGATGCTTGTGTGGCCCTCGGGATGCTTGTGTGCCCCTCGGGATGCTTGTGTGGCCCTCGGGATGCTTGTGTGGCCCTCGGGATGCTTGTGTGGCCCTCGGGATGCTTGTGTGGCCCTCGGGATGCTTGTGTGGCCCTCGGGATGCTTGTGTGGCCATGCCTGTTTTTGTTCCCATTATCATGAATTGCTGATGTTAAATTCGTTTTGTTTATGTGCTATATTTTTCTGTTTCCTTTCTTCTTATTGTTATTATGTATTGGTACCTCTCCGTGTGTGGTTTCCAGGGCCATTAGGCTTGTTTTGTGTTGTTTCGATGGTTGGGTAGTTGGGTGTGGGTTTGGGTACTGTGTACTGTACTGTTGTTATTTTTGTAATGTTTTGCATTTTGTTTGTGCTTTTTGTTGTCGGCCCTTCAGGCCGGTATTTTATGTCTTTGTAATTTTGTACTTTTGTGCTTTTGTGATTTTGTAATTTGTGATTTGTGTTATGTTTGTTTTGTTCTCGGTTAATTGTATTTATGCAACCCGTTCTCGCACTTTCTTATAGTCAATATTGACTTATTAAATACGTGCATATGTGACATACTAATTTATTGTGAATATTTTAGTTTACCTAGAAAAGCTTCATAGAAAACACCGACCTTACCTAACCTTCTTAGTATGTTAAGATAAGCATCTTATTGCTTCGTAATTACAATTATTACTTAACCTATACCTATAATTGGTTAAGTAATAATTGTAATTACGAAGCAATAAGATGCTTATCTTAACATACTAAGAAGGTTAGGTAAGGTCGGTGTTTTCTGTGAAGCTTTTCAAGGTAAACTAAAATATTCACAATAAATTAGTATGTCACATATGCACTTATTTAATAAGTCAAAAGAAAGTGCAAGAACGGGTTGATTTATGTGCATGCTTGCGTGTCAGGCTACTGTTACCCTCATGTCTTGTACCGTTGTTATTTCTATACTGTATTGCACTGTGTTTGTGTTTATTGTTGTGTTTTTGTTGTCGGCCCTTCATGCTGGTGTTTTGTGTATTTGTCATTTTGTACTTTTGTGCTTTTGTGATTCTGTAATTTGTGTTTTGTGTTCTGTTTGTTTTATTCTCGTTTTATTGTATTTATACGCATGCTTGCATGTAAAAATATAAATAAATAAATAAAAATATCTCGGAGTGTTGATAGATTCTAAAATGACATTCAACAAGCAAATTCAATATGTGAAGGAGAAAGCAAAATCACGAATGTATAAAATGAGAGCAATCACAGGGCCCCGTCTAGGAGCGGGACACAAAGTGTTAAGAATGTTTTACATTCACGCCGATCGTTCCCTAGTTGATTATGCAGCGCCTGCCTTAATCACTCTTTCTCCTGGCCAGTGGGCAAACGTTGAGGTTATTCAAACTTATGCAATACGAGCCATAACAGGGGCTCCCAGATGGACTAAAATACTGAACTTAAGACTGGAAACCAAGCTAACATCTCTTGAAATAGGAGTAAAAGGGATTGGTGCATGCATACTGGCCAAAATATTGACTAGACCTAGAATTAGTTCACTTAAAGATATAATCACTGGAGAGAAGACTCTGGACAGAAGAGCCTCCAAAAGCAACAGGTGGACCCATTGTGCAATAAACACCGTCAATCCATTCGTTATAACAAAAACAGTCACTGAGAGTGGTGTCGACGAAATACATGCAGACTTCGTTATGCAAGCCCCTTGGGAGATGCTGCCAGCAGACTTTAAGATTATGGCTCTCGAAGGAAAAAAGAACCAGTGTAATCTTCATCTGCTACGTAATGTTCCACAGATGTATATAGAAGCAAACTTGGCATCCTAGAGCTTCACTTATTTCACAGATGGATCAGTGGACCAGCAGGGACGAGAAACCGATGCAGCAGTTAAGGCAGGAAATTCTGTAAATAGTTGGAGATTCAAACGGATGTTCAACTTTACAAACAGAGATGCTAGCCATTCAAAAGGCTTTGGAACATGGTCTTGCTGGACACCGACCACATGTTATCATTCATACAGGTTCGAGAACTGCCATTGAAATCTTGCAACTAGAACTCATACGTGACAACATCCATCTGATCACAAACTTCATAGCATTAATGGAAACACTCAAACGTCAAGGCCGTCAGGTACTTGTGAACTGGGTGCCACCCGATCAATTGGGTATAATAAGAAATGACATTGCAGACAAAGCTGCAAAACTTGCAACTAAGAGAAGAAATGTAGACATTTACAAACCACAGAGTCTATCACAGATTAAGAAAGTAATTAGAAATAGAGCAATGCAAAAGATGTACAGTGACCACAACACAGCAGTTGCAACATCAGGATCTGCTAGTTGGTACAAGAATTCAACCAATTACGAACCACTTATTTTGATGAAAGGGAGCAGTAGAACAACAGAAGTATCGCATCAGGCTTGGATACCCATGTGCATGGGAAACAGAATTACAGGTTCCAGAAGATGAGAGGAAATGTCAGCACTGTGAAAAAATTCCCGACAGACCACTGGAACATTATTTAACACAGTGCAGAGAGTTACAAATTAATTAAGATTTCAACTTACATTCAACAGAGCAGAAGAAGCTGTTAAACTCATGGGGTAAAATCTTACGGAAGTGAATATACAAATCATAAATACTCACACTCCGCCTAAGTAAAACAGAAACAAGTAACACTTAGAGAGCCAGCCAGAGGCTTAGAGCCCACGCTGGAATATCCCTGCAAAGCAAATAAAAAAAATCCAAGCAAGATAAATTTTTTGAGATTGAGATATATACAAGAGTTGTTACATTCTTGTACAGCCACTAGTACGCGTAGCGTTTCGGGCAGGTCCCTGGAATACGATCCCCGCCGCGAAGAATCGTTTTTTCATCCAAGTACACATTTTACTGTTGCGTTGAACAGAGGCTACAGTTAAGGAATTGCGCCCAGTAAATCCTCCCCGGCCAGGATACGAACCCATGACATAGCGCTCGCGGAACGCCAGGCGAGTGTCTTACCACTACACCACGGAGACTGTTCAATGACTATCTAACATCATTTAAATAATCCTCGCAATGATCGCTATTTTGTCGGTGTAATTAAGAGACATACAGAGAGAGCGAGAGATGGGAAAGGGAGTGGGAGAGAGAAAGAGAGGGAGAGGGACAGCGAGAGAGTTTGTTTAGCTCAATTCAGTTCGATTACAAAAATCTGCCGCTGTATACACAAGATGAATGTATCAGATAAAAGAAGACAAAATAAACATCAGCAGCGCTACTACGCCATGAAAACTTACGCCCTAAGAGGCTCCGGGGGCAGATGGGCCCTACACAGTATACTCCGTGGGTGTACTGATCGGGCTGTGAGAACCACTTCAGTACCAGGAGTACACAACGCTCTAATATACATATTGCACTCTGATTAACTCACAAGCATATTCAAGAGTTTCTTCAGAGACCAAACAAAAGCAGCAGCAACACAGGAAGTTCTCACACAGCCCACCCAGGAGATCCCCCCACATGACGCCCACCCTGGAGCTCCCCCCACATGCCGCCCACCCTGGAGCTCCCCCCACATGCCGCCCACCCTGGAGCTCCCCCCACATGCCGCCCACCCTGGAGACCCCCACATGACGCCCACCCTGGAGCTCCCCCCACATGACGCCCACCCTGGAGCTCCCCCCACATGCCGCCCACCCTGGAGCTCCCCCCACATGCCGCCCACCCTGGAGACCCCCACATGACGCCCACCCTGGAGCTCCCCCCACATGACGCCCACCCTGGAGACCCCCACATGACGCCCACCCTGGAGACGCCCACCCTGGAGCTCCCCCCACATGACGCCCACCCAGGAGATCCCCCACATGACGCCCACCCAGGAGATCCCCCCACATGACGCCCACCCTGGAGACCCCCACATGACGCCCACCCTGGAGGCGCCCACCCTGGAGATACCCCCACCTTACCCCCACCTTACCCCCACCCTGGAGACCCCCACATGACGCCCAACCTGGAGCTCCCCCCACATGACGCCCACCCTGGAGACCCCCCCCCACATGACGCCCACCCTGGAGCTCCCCCCACATGACGCCCACCCTGGAGCTCCCCCACATGACGCCCACCCTGGAGACCCCCACATGACGCCCACCCTGGAGCTCCCCCCACATGCCGCCCACCCTGGAGCTCCCCCCACATGCCGCCCACCCTGGAGCTCCCCCCACATGCCGCCCACCCTGGAGACCCCCACATGACGCCCACCCTGGAGCTCCCCCCACATGACGCCCACCCTGGAGCTCCCCCCACATGATGCCCACCCTGGAGCTCCCCCCACATGACGCCTACCCTGGAGCTCCCCCCACATGACGCCCACCCTGGAGACCCCCACATGACGCCCACCCTGGAGACCCCCACATGACGCCCACCCTGGAGCTCCCCCCACATGACGCCCACCCTGGAGACCCCCACATGACGCCCACCCTGGAGACCCCCACATGACGCCCACCCTGGAGCTCCCCCCACATGACGCCCACCCTGGAGATCCCCCCACATGACGCCCACCCTGGAGACCCTCACATGACGCCCACCCTGGAGCTCCCCCCACATGACGCCCACCCTGGAGTCCCCCACATGACGCCCACCCTGGAGCTCCCCCCCACATGCCGCCCACCCTGGAGCTCCCCCCACATGCCGCCCACCCTGGAGCTCCCCCCACATGCCGCCCACCCTGGAGACCCCCCCACATGACGCCCACCCTGGAGCTCCCCCCACATGACGCCCACCCTGGAGCTCCCCCGCATGACGCCCACCCTGGAGACCCCCACATGACGCCCACCCTGGAGCTCCCCCCACATGCCGCCCACCCTGGAGCTCCCCCCACATGCCGCCCACCCTGGAGCTCCCCCCACATGCCGCCCACCCTGGAGACCCCCACATGACGCCCACCCTGGAGCTCCCCCCACATGACGCCCACCCTGGAGCTCCCCCCACATGATGCCCACCCTGGAGCTCCCCCCACATGACGCCTACCCTGGAGCTCCCCCCACATGACGCCCACCCTGGAGACCCCCACATGACGCCCACCCTGGAGACTCCCACATGACGCCCACCCTGGAGCTCCCCCCACATGACGCCCACCCTGGAGACCCCCACATGACGCCCACCCTGGAGACCCCCACATGACGCCCACCCTGGAGCTCCCCCCACATGACGCCCACCCTGGAGATCCCCCCACATGACGCCCACCCTGGAGACCCCCACATGACGCCCACCCTGGAGCTCCCCCCACATGACGCCCACCCTGGAGTCCCCCACATGACGCCCACCCTGGAGCTCCCCCCCACATGCCGCCCACCCTGGAGCTCCCCCCACATGCCGCCCACCCTGGAGCTCCCCCCACATGCCGCCCACCCTGGAGACCCCCACATGACGCCCACCCTGGAGCTCCCCCCACATGACGCCCACCCTGGAGCTCCCCCCACATGACGCCCACCCTGGAGCTCCCCCCACATGACGCCCACCCTGGAGACCCCCACATGACGCCCACCCTGGAGACCCCCACATGACGCCCACCCTGGAGCTCCCCCCACATGACGCCCACCCTGGAGACCCCCACATGACGCCCACCCTGGAGACCCCCACATGACGCCCACCCTGGAGCTCCCCCCACATGACGCCCACCCTGGAGATCCCCCCACATGACGCCCACCCTGGAGACCCCCACATGACGCCCACCCTGGAGCTCCCCCCACATGACGCCCACCCTGGAGACCCCCACATGACGTCCACCCTGGAGCTCCCCCCGCCATGACGCCCACCCAGGAGATCCCCCCACATGACGCCCACCCTGGAGCTCCCCCCACATGACGCCCACCCTGGAGCTCCCCCCACATGACGCCCACCCTGGAGCTCCCCCCACATGACGCCCACCCTGGAGACCCCCACATGACGCCCACCTTGGAGACGCCCACCCTGGAGCTCCCCCCACATGACGCCCACCCTGGAAACCCCCACATGACGCCCACCCTGGAGACGCCCACCCTGGAGCTCCCCCCACATGACGCCCACCCTGGAGCTCCCCCCACATGACGCCCACCTCGGAGCTCCCCCCCACATGACGCCCACCCTGGAGCTCCCCCCACATGACGCCCACCCTGGAGCTCCCCCCACATGACGCCCACCCTGGAGCTCCCCCCACATGACGCCCACCCTGGAGCTCCCCCCACATGACGCCCACCCTGGAGCTCCCCCCACATGACGCCCACCCTGGAGCTCCCCCCACATGACGCCCACCCTGGAGACCCCCACATGACGCCCACCCTGGAGACGCCCACCCTGGAGCTCCCCCCACATGACGCCCACCCTGGAGACGCCCACCCTGGAGCTTCCCCCACATGACGCCCACAATGGAAACCCCCACATGACGCCCACCCTGGAGACGCCCACCCTGGAGCTCCCCCCGCATGACGCCCACCCAGGAGATCCCCCCACATGACGCCCACCCTGGAGACCCCCACATGACGCCCACCCTGGAGCTCCCCCCCCACATGACGCCCACCCTGGAGCTCCCCCCACATGACGCCCACCCTGGAGCTCCCCCCCCACATGACGCCCACCCTGGAGACCCCCACATGACGCCCACCCTGGAGACGCCCACCCTGGAGCTCCCCCCACATGACGCCCACCATGGAGATCCCTCCACATGACGCCCACCCTGGAGAACCCCTCCCAACATGACGCCCACCCTGGAGAACCCCCCCCCCCCCCCCCGACATGACGCCCACCCTGGAGATCCCCCAACATATGACGCCCACCCTGGAGAACCCCCCCCCCCCCCGACATGACGCCCACCCTGGAGATCCCCCCACATGACGCCCACCCTGGAGATCCCCCCCCCCCAACATGCCGCCCTCCCTGGAGATCCCTCCCCCCACATGCCGCCCACCCTGGAGATCTCCCCCAACATGACGCCCACCCTCGAGATCCTCCCCACATGACGCCCACCCTGGAGCTCCCACCCGCATGACGCCCACCCTGGAGATCCCACCCGCATGACGCCCACCCTGGAGACCCCACCCGCATGACGCCCACCCTGGAGATCCCACCCGCATGACGCCCACCCTGGAGATCTCCCCCCACATGACGCCCACCCTGGAGACCCCCACATGACGCCCACCCTGAGGATCCCCTCACATGACGCCCACCCTGGAGACCCCCACATGACGCCCACCCTGAGGATCCCCTCACATGACGCCCACCCTGGAGCTCCCCCAACATGACGCCCACCCTGGAGCTCCTCCAACATGACGCCCACCCTGGAGACCCCCACATGACGCCCACCCTGAGGATCCCCTCACATGACGCCCACCCTGAGGATCCCCTCACATGACGCCCACCCTGGAGACCCCCACATGACGCCCACCCTGGAGACCCCCACATGACGCCCACCCTGGAGACCCCCCACATGACGTCCACCCTGGAGACCCCCACATGACGCCCACCCTGGAGACCCCCCACATGACGTCCACCCTGGAGACCCCCACATGACACAAAGGGGGATATCATATGATTTTTTCTCACCCAAAATCAGATAATTTAAAAAAAACGGATTGTTGTCTTTTCATAATTACTAGATTTTACATATCGAATTGTGTTCACAAAATGGAGATCATTTGCTTGAAATAATTACAAACAAATAGCACTACATTAATTATATAATTACCCTTTTACACTATATATTATGTATTTCCAATCAGAAGCATATGGCATGTGTATTTTCATGTTTTTCATGTATTGGAGCTGAAATGGTATCCTTCATCTGCTGAATATCGTGCAAAGACGGGGAAGGACGCAGTAGGAGAGGATCGTTCCGTAATGACCTGTTTCAGGACGAACAGCCTCGTTATGGGGAGGGTGGACCTAACTGATGAGGCGCGAGCCTGCCTCTCTTACCTTCTTATCACCAGACACCCTATTTCACCCACACGGATTTATATATATATATATATATATATATATATATATATATATATATATATATATATATATATATATATATATATATATATATTTATATATATATATATATATATATATATATATATATATATATATATATATATATATATATATATATATATATATATATATATATATATTTAAATATGACCGAAAAAGTAAGATTAATAATTCTAACACGAATTTTCTCAATATTTCTTATGTTTCTTTTCACTGTCAATGCTAATTAAAAAATCAATTCTCCAAAATTCATTTTTATTTTTAGTCTGACGCGACACTTGAACGCGTTTCGTAAGAACTTATTACATTTCAAAGACTTAAGTTTACACACACACAACTATAACCTGCGAACACTAAACAGAGTTCTACAGCTTTTCATTTTATATTCCTGCATTTGGGTGAGGTGATATGCTACAACAGTTTTGGATGAGGTGAAAACAAAAGTTCAACACAAGATAGAACTCGAAATATTGGGTAAATTTAGAGGGAAGTATGGAAGTAAATGCAAAGGGCCTATTGGCCCATATTTCTTGATGCTTCTATATTGGTGCGGAGTCTGGAAGTGGGTAAAATATAGTTGTGCATTATTTGGTTGTTGATTGCTGGTGTTGACTTCTTAATGTGTAGTGCCACGCAGACGTCAAGCCGCCTGCTATCGCTGTATCTATCGATGATTTCTGTGTTGTTTGCTATCCTATGCTATAACAAACCATCACCAGAGAAATCTTAGCAAACAACACAGAAATCATCGATAGATACAGCGATAGCTGGCGGCTTGACGTTTGCGAGGCACTACACATCAAGAAGTCAACACCAGCAATCAACAGCCAATTAATGCACAACTGTATTCTAACCACTTCAAGACTCCGCTCCAATATAGAAGCATCAAGAAATATGGACCAATAGGCTTTCTACAATTACTTCCATTCAATACCCATTGTTTCGTGTTCTGTGTTGTGTTTGAATTTAATACCCATTCAATACCCATTGTTGAAAGTTTGTTTTCACCTCATCCACCTCACCCAAATGTAGATATAAACTCGAAGATGTGTAAGCTCTATTCAGTTTCAGTTGTGTGTTTGTAAACTAAAGTCTTTGAAAATGTAATAAGTTTTACGAAACGCGCTCAAGTGTCTCGTCAGACTAGAAATTAAAATGAATTTTGGAGAATTGATCTTTGAATTATCATCAACAGTGAAAAGAAACGTAAGAAAGATAGAGAAAATTCGTGTTAGAATTATTTATCTTACTTTTTCGGTCATATATATATATATATATATATATATATATATATATATATATATATATATATATATATATATATATATATATATATATATATATATATATATATATATGTCGTACCTAGTAGCCAGAACGCACTTCTCAGCCTACTATGCAAGGCCCAATTTGCCTAATAAGCCAAGTTTTCATGAATTAATTGTTTTTCGACAACCTAACCTACCTAACCTAACCTAACCTAACTTTTTCGGCTACCTAACCTAACCTAACCTATAAAGATAGGTTAGGTTAGGTTAGGTAGGGTTGGTTAGGTTCGGTCATATATCTACGTTAATTTTAACTCCAATAAAAAAAAATTTACCTCTTACATAATGAAATGGGTAGCTTTATCATTTCATAAGAAAAAAAAATAGAGAAAATATATTAATTCAGGAAAACTTGGCTTATTAGGCAAATCGGGCCTTGCATAGTAGGCTGAGAACTGCGTTCTGGCTACTAGGTACGACATATATATATATATATATATATATATATATATATATATATATATATATATATATATATATGGGGGTACCACCACTGGTGCAATTATAGGGACCCACAGCCTCAGACCCACAGCCTATATATATATATATATATATATATATATATATATATATATATATAGTAGTCCCTAGTAGCCAGAACACGCTTCTCGGCCTACTATGCAAGGCCCGACTTGCCTAATAGGCCGAGAACTTTTCTTCATTTTCAATATTTGATTCCAATTAGCTTATTTGATTGATTATTATTACATTACACTTTATTTATATAATACCTTGTAAAGACTGTAATAAGTTCTATGTTGGGCAAACATCTAAAGATTTGAAATGTAGAATTTCACAACGTAAATACTCTGTAAAACATGGCCAATTGTCTAATGCTTTGTTTGTTCATCTGTCAGAAGGTGCTCACCAAACTGACTGGGAGATGGCTTCTTCAATAATGAATTGTAAAAGCACCTATAACAGAAACATAATTGAATCTGCTTTGATATCACAAGATATCAAAGCAAAAGATCACAAAATCACAGGATCACAAAATCTAAGATCACAAAAGAAAGTAATTTGAACATTAGCAGTGGTCTATATAACTTAGATCCATTTTTAATAGATCAATAAAAGGGCGATTTAAATAGGATCATTGGAACACATTTGTCTCATTAATTTATTGTAAATATTTACTATTTTATGCTATAATTATCTATGTGTATATATATAAAACTTGTTATATATAAAAACTTGTTATATATATGCTTGT
>NC_091174.1:26975358-27045358 GCF_040958095.1 Procambarus clarkii
GAAGCGTTGAAGGAGGAACTCCTGGACCATAGCCAGAGTGCATGGGGGGAAATGTGTGAAACCCTGAATGGACTTTATAGGAAGCCTCAGGACCCATAGAGGATTCAGTTGAATCCCAAGTTGCATTGCGTTTGACCATGTCGTGGTGTAGAGGTCTAGGACGTGTGCTTGGAGCATCAAGTGTGTGGACTCAAATCTTTCTCATAGCTCCTACTGATTTTCTCTTCCTCTCCTGCTCCATCCTCCTCGTTCACCGTAGTCACCGCTTCCTATAATCCCTGACCAACCCGCACCCCCCTCTCCCTCCCTCCCCCCCAAATAAAAAGCAAACTATATATTAATTTTAAACTGACGCTCATTTTTCATTGTGAATAATGAGTGACACAGCTGTGTGTGATTAACAGAACGACAGTGCGAAAAATGACGACTGAAAATATATTGAATAGAAAATGAAGCTTTTTGGCAAAAGTAAATATGTTGAAAAACAGAAAATCCAGAAATAATCATTAAAAAGTAATAAACCAAAACTTAATTTAAGTAATCATTCCTATTATACCTTGAGGAAACCACGATAAATAACGCGCATGTATTGTACATAATATACTTGAAAAGTGATGCAGGGGGGCGACTATGTGGTGATTATGAGCAAAACATTAAATTCCATAATCCAAATTATTGTCAACCTGTTTATAGCAGATATGATTTTGGAAATTCAATTTTGGAATCAGAATTTCAACATATATGTACTTGTAATTGAAGCAGGTCTCCAAATGGAGCTAATTTTTCCCAACTAACACACAAAAAAAAAATGAAAAAAATAAATTCAGGAAAACTTGGCTTATTAGGCAAATCGGGCTTTGCATAGTAGGCCACGTATTGCGTTCTGGCTACTAGGTACGACACACATATATATATATATATATATATATATATATATATATATATATATATATATATATATATATATATATATATATATATATATATATTTATATAATTTATATATATATATATATATATATATATATATATATATATATATATATATATATGTCGTACCTAATAGCCAGAATGCACTTCTCAGCCTACTATGCAAGGCCCGATTTGCCTAATAAGCCAAGTTTTCCTGAATTAATATATTTTCTCTATTTTTTTTCTTATGAAATGATAAAGCTACCCATTTTATTAGGCATGAGATCAATTTTTTTTTATTGGAGTTAAAATTAACGTAGATATATGACCGAACCTAACCAACCCTACCTAACCTAACCTAACCTATCTTTATAGGTTAGGTTAGGTTAGGTAGCCGAAAAAGTTAGGTTAGGTTAGGTTAGGTAGGTTAGGTAGTCGAAAAATAATTCATTCATGAAAACTTGGCTTATTAGGCAAATCGGGCCTTGCATAGTAGGCAGAGAAGTGCGTTCTGGCTACTAGGTACGACATATATATATATATATATATATATATATATATATATATATATATATATATATATATATATATATATATATATATATATATATATTGGTGTATACTGGCAGCAGGTTTTCTTTCAAACATGTTTCATTGAATATGACCGCATATTCTGTATTTATTATTTTCTGGTTTAGGGCTTCTATCCCTCTAACTATTTTCTTAGCATCAGGGCTTAATTGAAATAGGAGTTCTCCAAAACTCATTTTCGTACTTTTAAGGTGAAGAAAAGAAGTGATTTACTATAGAGGGTATTACACTTATTTGTATAATTTGCACGACGTTTCGAACCTCCATGGTTCATTCTCAAGTGAACAGATCTTACAATACTAGTTGATTTTATACCCGCATTAGGTCAGGTGATAATACAATGAAGGTGAAAACATGGGGGGATACATAAGGGATAAACATAGGGGCTGCAGAAGGCTTATTGGCCCATACGAGGCATCTCCTATCTAAACACAAAGATTAATCCAGTGTAATTGGCCTGTTATGTTGGACATTGTCTTGTGTGTTGGCATCGATATGTTCTTGTCTTGTCCTTACTCTCATGGTGGGTAGAGTAAATAGTTCCGTGATTTGGGTGTTCACAAATTATACAAATAAGTGTAATACACTCTATAGTAAATCACTTCTTTTCTTCACCTTAAAAGTACGAAAATGAGTTTTGGAGAACTCCTATTTCAATTAAGCCCTGATGCTAAGAAAATAGTTAGAGGGATAGAAGCCCTAAACCAGAAAATAATAAATACAGAATATGCGGTCATATTCAATGAAACATATATATATATATATATGTGTGTATATCACGAAAATAAACACGTGATTAAGAATGTGACAATGTCAGACCACGGAGGAAAAATGAAACAGGAAATTTCCTTAGGTACTTTCGTATATTAAATACATCTTCAGAAGGTCCTTCTGAAGATGTATTTAATATACGAAAGTACTTAAGGAAATTTCCTGTTTCATTTTTCCTCCGTGGTCTGACATTGTCATATATATATATATATATATATATATATATATATATATATATATATATATATATATATATATATATATATATATATATATATATATATGTCGTACCTAGTAGCCAGAACGCACTTCTCTGCCTACTATGCAAGGCCCAATTTGCCTAATAAGCCAAGTTTTCATGAATTAATTGTTTTTCGACTACCTAACCTACCTAACCTAACCTAACCTAACTTTTTCGGCTACCTAACCTAACCTAACCTATAAAGATAGGTTAGGTTAGGTTAGGTTGGTTTGGTTAGGTTCGGTCATATATCTACGTTAATTTTAACTCCAATAAAAAGAAATTGACCTCATACATAATAAAATGGGTAGCTTTATCATTTCATAAGAAAAAAAATAGAGAAAATATATTAATTCAGGAAAACTTGGCTTATTAGGCACATCAGGCCTTGCATAGTAGGCTTTGAGAGGCACTCACCTCCGAGTAAGCATCCCACAGCACAATTAGGTGATTTATGAAGCGATGTCCGCCTTAATTGTTGACATCCCTGCCAGAGGTCCTCCCACGTGGTGGTCCAAGCTCTTCCCGTTTCAGGACTCTGGTGCCACCGTCTTGCCACAATCTCGTTCTTTTTCAACTTTTTTCTTATCCAACGTTATAGGAATTCACTATGTTGCGTTATCACTGCGTTGCTGTACCCTTCAAATGACCAAAAACTATATTTTGGGCTCACTGGTACGTAAATATCCAGAGAATATTGAAGTAATTCGCGGACCGCCGTCCTACCCTTGTCGTTCCCTGGCCGCCGTCCTACTGTGTGTGTGTGTGTGTGTGTGTGTGTGTGTGTGTGTGTGTGTGTGTGTGTGTGTGTGTGTGTGTGTGTGTGTGTGTGTGTGTGTGTGTGTGTACTCACCTAGTTGTACTCACCTAGTTGTGTCTGCAGGTTCGAACATTGACTCTTGGATCCCGCCTTTCGAGCATCGGTTGTTTACAGCAATGACTCCTGTCCCATTTCCCTATCATACCTGGTTTTAAAATTATGAATAGTATTTGCTTCCACAACCTGTTCCTGAAGTGCATTCCATTTTCCCACTAATCTCACGCTAAAAGAAAACTTCCTAACATCTCTGTGACTCATCTGAGTTTCAAGCTTCCATCCATGTCCCCTCGTTATGTTACTATTCCGTGTGAACATTTCGTCTATGTCCACTCTGTCAATCCCTCTGAGTATCTTATACGTTCCTATCATGTCCCCCCTCTCCCTTCTTCTTTCTAGTGTCGTAAGGCACAGTTCCCTCAGGCGCTCCTCATACCCCATCCCTCGTAGCTCTGGGACGAGTCTCGTTGCAAACCTCTGAACCTTTTCCAGTTTCATTATATGCTTCTTCAGATGAGGACTCCATGATGAGGCGGCATACTCTAAGACTGGCCTTACGTAGGCAGTGTAAAGCGCCCTAAATGCCTCCTTACTTAGGTTTCTGAATGATGTTCTAACTTTTGCTAGTGTAGAGTACGCTGCTGTCGTTATCCTATTTATATGTGCCTCAGGAGATAGATTAGGTGTTACATCCACCCCCAGGTCTCTTTCGCGCGTCGTCACAGGTAGGCTGTTCCCCTTCAATGTGTACCGTCCCTTTGGTCTCCTATCTCCTAGTCACATTTCCATAACTTTACATTTGCTCATGTTGAATTCCAGTAGCCATTTCTCTGACCATCTCTACAACCTGTTCAGGTCCTCTTGGAGGATCCTGCAATCCTCATCTATCACAACTCTTCTCATCAACTTTGCGTCATCCGCAAACATCGACATGTAGGACTCTACGCCTGTAAACATGTCGTTAACATATACAAGAAATAGAATTGGTCCCAGCACCGATCCTTGTGGTACTCCACTTGTTACTGTTCGCCAGTCCGACTTCTCACCCCTTACCGTAACTCTTTGGCTCCTTCCTGTTAGGTAGTTCCTTATCCATGCTAGGACCTTTCCCCCCACCCCCGCCTGCCTCTCTAGGTTGAACAGCAGTCTCATGTGCGGTACTGTATGAAAGGCTTTTTGGCAGTCCAGAAATATGCAGTCTGCCCACCCATCTCTGTCCTGTGTTATCCTCGTTATTTTATCATAGAATTCCAGAAGGTTTGTTAGGCACGATTTCCCTGTCCAGAACCCATGTTGATGTTTGTTCACAAACCTAATGTTCTCCAGGTGTGCAACCAGTCGTAGCCTAATTATTCTTTTCAGTATTTTACAGGGGATGCTTGTCAGTGATATAGGTCTAAAGTTAAGTGCCTCCTCCCTATCACCTTTCTTGAAGATCGGCACGACATTTGCCTTCTTCCAGCAACTGGGCAATTCTCCTGACATAAGTGACTCATTCAAGATCATTGCCAGAGGCACGCTGAGGGCCTGTGCTGCTTCTTTTAGTATCCACAGTGATACTTTGTCTGGTCCAACTGCTTTAGTTGCATCTAGAGTTGTCAACTGTTTCATTAACTCCTCTGCTGTCACCCCTATATCTGATAGTCTTTCATCTTGGGTAACCCTTTCCAACAATGGGAGCTGCTCAGGCTCGGTAGTGAACACTCCATGGAAACTGGCATTCAGTGCCTCCCAGATTTCCTTGTCACTTTCAGTATATGCCCCCTCTGTCTTCCTTAGTCTTGTCACTTGGTCGTTCACCAACATTTTTCTTCATATATGACTGTGTAGTAACTTAGGTTGTTTTTTCGCTTTGATTGCAATATCGTTCTCATAGTCCCTTTCCGATGTTCGTCTTATGTTAATGTAATCGTTCCTAGCTCTGTTGTATCTGATCCTGTTGTCCTCTGTTCTTTGTCTTCTGTACTTCCTCCACTCCCGCCTGCTGGCCATTTTTGCTTCCTGACACTGTCTATTAAACCATGGGTTATTATATTCCTTCTTATTTTTTCCCTTTACCGTTGGTATAAATCTCTGTTCGGCCTCCTGGCATTTCTGTATGACTAGGTCCATCATATCTTGGACTGTTTTTCCTCTAATTTCTTCCTCCCACTGCACTTCACCCAGATAGTCCCTTATCCTCATATAGTCCCCTTTCCTGTAGTCAGCTCTCCTTTCCCAGATCTCTTGTCCCATGGTCATAAGTTTGAATTCCATCATGTAGTCAAAGACTAGGACACAATGGTCACTGGCCACTAGAGGTATTTCATGCTCTAAATTCTCGATATCTTCCACGTTCTGGGTGAAAATCAGGTCTAATAGGCTCGGTGCATCTCCTCGTCTTTCCCCCTGTGTCTTCCTTCACATGTTGTGTCAGGAAATTCCTGTCTATAACATCTACTAATTTTGCTCTCCACGTTTCGTCCCCTCCATGGGGATTCCTTGATTCCCAATTTATCTCTCCATGATTTAGGTCCCCCATGATCAGCAGCTTCGCCCTCATTCTGTGGGCTAGTGTTGCTGCCTTCTGCAGTTCATCTATACATGCTTTGTTGTTGTCATCATACTCCTGCCTGGGTCTTCTACTGTTTGGTGGGGGATTGTAGATTACCAAGATCACAATCTTCCTCCCATCTACTGTCAGAGTTCCATGTATGAAGCTTGTGCACTCATTGGTAACTCGATTTCCCAGGTCTTCAAACTTCCATTTCCGCTTTATTAGGAGTGCTACTCCCCCTCCCTGTCTCTGTGTCCTCTCTTTTCGTATCACCTGGTACCCTTCAGGAAAGATTGCATCTGAGATCATGTCATTAATTTTAGTTTCCACAATTGCAACTATGTCAGGATCTGCTTCACTCACTCTTTCTTTTATCTCTTCTGCTTTATTAGATACCCCATCAGCATTGGTGTACCAAACCTTGAGATTCTTCATGGAAACTCTTGTACCAGAGTTCTCCCTTTCTCTGGGGGTCTGGGGGGATCTGGGGGGTGTCTGGGGGGTGACTGGGGGCAGGGGGGATCTGGGGGATGACTGGGGGCGGGGAGGATCCGGGGGATGTCCAAGGGGATCCGGGGGGTGTCTGGGGGGGTCCGGGGGGTGTATGGAGGGGTGAAAGAGGTCAGGAGGGGTGCTTGGGGGGCTACTGAGGGCTGGGCTTCTAGGAAGGTAGGTAGGAGGGTCTGGGGTAGGGCCTGGGTAGGTAGGTCTGGAGTAGGAAGGGCATACTGGGTCTGAAAATTAGGGAGGGCATAGAGGGGTTGGGAGATAGCGTAAGGTTGGGAGTCAGATAGAGGTTGAGAGGTTGGGAGGGGGAAGGATAGAGGGAGTGGGGGGAACCTCCCACCCCCCTCGCAAGGGTGGGGGGTCACATGGAAGGAGAGGGGATGAGGAGGGGTGAGGGCTGGGTAGGCTTTGGGTGTTGAGGGGATGAGGGCTGAGTGGGTTCTTGGGGTTGAGGGGATGAGGGCTGGGTGGGTTTTGGGGGTTGAGGGGATGAGGGCTGGGTGGGTTTTGGGGGTTGAGGGGATGAGGACTGGACGGGTTTTGGGGGTTGAGGTGATGAGGGGGTCCTTGGAATGTGGGATGAATTTGACTGCAGTGGGGTCAGAGCGGTCAAGGGAGGTGTTGGGGAGGTAAGCAGGGGCGGCTGATTTGGGGAAGGGGTGACCTGAGAAGCAGGTGTGAGCTGGTTAGCATGGGGTGGATTAGCACTGGGGTGTGTAGCTACTCTCAAATGGGAAGAGTTGTATTGTTGTTTGCTGGCTCTGTGGGCAATCTGTTCCTCCTTCGACATGAATTTGTCAATATATACGTTGTAGTAATTTTCG
The DNA here is from genome assembly GCF_040958095.1 of Procambarus clarkii. Classification (NCBI taxonomy): domain Eukaryota; kingdom Metazoa; phylum Arthropoda; class Malacostraca; order Decapoda; family Cambaridae; genus Procambarus; species Procambarus clarkii. The sequence continues at coordinate 26,982,558 of NC_091174.1, forward strand.
CTACCTCTGAGTGTTTGTGATGCAGTATGTAATCCACTGCCTCTTCGTTAGTGAACTGTACCAGGACAGGTCGTTTCCTGTTACAGTTGTATGGTCCAATTCGTCGTTGAACTTGCACCTCATTCCCTGCCATCTGGGCTCTCATGTCTCTCAAGATCCCCTGTAGCTCCAAATCCTCAATCTCCATCCTTTCCTGCCTCGATGGTACCCTGGCTTCAAGCAATCCATGGATTATGATTGTCCTCTTTCTCAGTCCAGGGTCATGCTGGTGGCCCTCTCCCTGGCTGACCCCCACCCCTCCCACACCCGCTACTCCACCTACTACTACTCTCCCTTCCCCTGCCAAGCTTCCCTTATTCCTGCCAAATTCATTAGTAAGCCTAGATATTTCTCCTTGCCATTCTACCCTGCTCTTCGTGATTTCCTCTTGAATATAATCCATAAACTCTTGTTTGAGTCTTTGAACCTCGTCCTGTATCTTATTAAAGACTTCACTTTTAATCCCCTGGATTAGATCACCTATCCAAACATCCCTCTTCTCTACAAATTTCCCAATCATCTTCTCCACAAACCTATCTTCTTCCTCAATCATAATACTGTTGGACCTAGACACCTTTCCTGACCTAGTCATTGCTATAATGCAACCTTACCCACAGGGGTTCCAAATATCTTACCGTCCTGCTAACACAATAGGTGAGTGAATCTCCAAGCGTCGTCCCACGTGGTGGTAGAAGGGTTGCTGCCGGAGGTGTGGTCACGCGGTCAGAGGCCGGTGAGGTCTGCTTCCACACTGCACACTGCCACAGTACTTCCTCAACTATTTTGAATTACGCTATTTAAACTGTTTTTCTTCACTACCTTATGGCTTTGGTCAAAACCCAAGGTTTTTTCATTCACTTGTACACACTTATTCACTTCGAAGTTGCCAGATTGCCTCTCCCACTGCACTAGTGAACCAGGAGCTCCCAACCCAACGTCCACCCAACACGATGGTCACAAGACAAGTTGTGACGTGTGTGTGTGTGTGTGTGTGTGTGTGTGTGTGTGTGTGTGTGTGTGTGTGTGTGTGTGTGTGTGTGTGTGTGTGTGTGTGTGTGTGTGTACTTACCTAATTGTGCTTGAGGGAGTTGAGCTTTGGCTCTTTGGTCACGCCTCTCAACTGTCAATCAACTGGTGTACAGATTCTTGAGCTACTGGGCTCTATCATATCTACATTTGAAACTGTGTATGGAGTCAGCCTCCACCACATCACTTCCTAGTGCATTCCATTTATTAACTACTCTGACACTGAAAAAATTCTTTCTAACGTCTCTATTGCTCGTCTGGGTACTAAGTTTCCACCTGTGTCCCCTTGTTCGTGTTCCACCGTTCTGAAGAGTTTGTCTTTGTCCACCCTGTCAATTCCCCTGAGAATTTTGTAGGTGGTTATCATGTCTTCCCTTACTCTTCTGTTTTCCAGGGAAGTGATGTTCAGCTCCTTTAGCCTTTCCTCGTAGCTCATTCCTCTAAGTTCCGGGACGAGCCTGGTGGCATACCGCTGAAGCTTCTCTAGCTTTATCTTGTGTTTAACTAGGCATGGATTCCAGGCTGGAGCTGCATACTCCAGGATTGGTCTCACATAAGTTGTATACAGGGTTCTGAAAAATTCCTTACACAATTTTCTAAAGGCAGTTCTTATGTTGGCCAGTCTAGCATATGCCGCTGATGATATTTTTTTGATGTGGGCCTCTGGGGACAGGTTCGGTGTGATATAAATCCCCAGATCTTTCTCTCTATTTGACTCTTGCAGGATTTCACCTCCCAGGAAATGTGTGTGTGTGTGTGTGTGTGTGTGTGTGTGTGTGTGTGTGTGTGTGTGTGTGAGTGTGAGTGTGTGTGTGTGTGTGTGCGTGTGTGTGTGTGTGTGTGTGTGTGTGTGTGTGTGTGTGTGTGTGTGTGTGTGTGTGTGTGTGTACTCACCTATTTGTATCTGCAGGATCGAGCATTAACTCTTGAATCCCGCTTTTCTAGCCATTGGTTGTTTACAGCAATGACCCTGGTCCTATTTCCCTATCATACCTAGTTTTAAAATTATAAATAGAATTTGCTTCCACAACCTGCTCCTTAAGTGTATTCCTGTTTTTCCACTACTCTCACGCTAAAAGAAAACTTCCTAACATCTCTGTGACTCATCTGAGTTTCCAGCTTCCACCAATGTCCCCTCGTTCTGATACTATTCCGTGTGAACATTTCGCCTATGTCCACTCTGTCAATCTCCCTGAGTATTTTATACATTCCTATCATATCCCTCCCTCTCCCTTCTTTTTTCTAGTATCGTAAGACACAGTTCCTTCAGGCGCTCTTCATACCCCATACCTCGTAAGTCTGGATCGAGTCTCGTTGCAAACTACTGAATCTTTTCTAGTTTCTTTATATGCTTCTTCAGATGTTGACTCCATAATGAGGTGGCATAGTCTAAGACTGCCCTTACATAGTCAGTGTAAAGCGCTCTAAATGCCTCCTTACTTAGGTTTCTGAATGATGTTCTAACTTTTGTCAGTGTAGAGTACGCTGCTGTCGTTATCCTATTTATATGCGCCTCAGGAGGTAGATTAGGTGTTACGTCCACACCCAGGTCTCTTTCGCGCGTCGTCACAGGTAGGCAGTTTCCCTCCATTGCATACTGTCCCTTTGGTCTCCTATCACCTAGTCCCATTTCCATAACTTTACATTTGCTCGTGTTGAACTCCAGTAGCCATTTCTCTGACCATCTCTGCAACCTGTTCAATTCCTCTTGGCGGATCCTACAATCCTCATCTGTCACAACTCTTCTCATCAACTTTGCGTCATCCGCGAACATTGACATGTAGGACCCTATTCCTGTAAACATGTCGTTAACATATATTGAAAAAATAGAATTGGTCCCAGCACCGATCCTTGAGGTACTCCACTCGTTACTGTTCGCCAGTCCGTCTTCTCGGCCCTTACCGTAACTCTTTAGCTTCTTCCTGTCAGGTAGTTCCTTTTCCATTCTAGGGCCTTTCCTCCCACCCCCTTTTGCCTCTCGAGATTGAAAAGCAGTCTCATGTGCGGTATTGTATCAAAAGCTTTTTGGAAATCCCGAAATATGCAGTCTGCCCAACCTTCCCTATCGCGTCTTATCCTCGTTATTTTATCATAGATATCCGAAAGGTTTGTTAAGCACGATTTCCCTTTCCAGAACCCATGTTGATGTTTGTTCACAAACCTAACGTTCTCCAGGTGTGCAACCAGTCGTAACCTAAGTATTCTTTCAAGTATTTTACAGGGGATGCTTGTCAGTGTTACAGGTATATAGTTAAGTGCCTCCTTCCTATCACCTTTCTTGAAAATCGGTACAACATTTGCCCTCGTCCAGCAATTGGGCAATACTCTCGACATAAGTGATTCATTAAAGATCCTTGCCAGAGGCACGCTGAGGGCCTGCACTGCCTCTTTTAGTATCCACGGTGATACTTGGTCTGCTCCAACCACTTTAGTTGCATCCAGTGTTGTCAACTATTTCATTACCTCCTCTGCTGTCACCTCTATATCTGATAGTCTTTCATCTGTGGTAATCTCTTCTAACAATGGGAGCTGCTCAGGTTCGGTTGTTAACACTCCACGGAAACTGGCATTCAGTGCCTCGCAGATTTTCTTGTCACTTTCTGCATATGCCCCCTCTGTCTTCCTTAGTCTTGTCACTTGGTCGTTCACCGACATTTTCTTGTTATATGGCTGTGAAGTAATTTAGGGTGGCTTTTTCGCTTTGATCGCAATATCGTTCTCATAGTTCCTTTCCGATGTTCTTCTTATGTATTGTAATCATTCCTAGCTCTGCTTCATCTGATCCTGTTGTCCCATGTTCTTTGTCTTCTTTACTTCCTCCACTGCCGCCTGCTGGCCATATGTGCTTCCTGACACTGTCTATTAAACCATGGGTTATTATATTCCCTCTTACTTTTTCCCATTACTGTTGGTGTAAATCTCCCTTCGGCCTCCTGGAATTTCCCTGTGACTAGGTCCATCATTTCTTGGACTGTTTTTCCTCTAATTTCTTCCTCTCACTGCACTTCTCCCAGAGATTCCCTTATCCTCCTGTAGTCCCTTTTCCTATAGTCAACTCTCCTTTCCCAGACCTCTTGTCCCATGGTCACAAGTTTGAATTCCATCATGTAGTAAAGACTAGGACACAATGGTCACTGGCCACTTGAGGTATTTCATGTTCCAAATTCTCGATGTCTTCTATGTTCTGGGTGAAAATCAGGTCTAATAGGCTCGGTGCATCTTCTCCTCTTTCCCTTGTGTCTTCCTTCACATGTTGTGTTAGAAAATTCCTGTCTATAACATCTACTAAGTTTACTTCCTACGTTTCATCCCCTCCATGGGGATTCCTTGATTCCCAATTTATCTCTCAATGATTTAGGTCCTCCATGACCAGCAGTTTCGCTCTCATTCTATGAGCTAATGTTGCTTCCTTCTGCAGTTCATCTATACATGCCTTGTTCTTGTCATCATACTCCTGTCTGGATCCTCTACTGTTTGGTGGGGGGTTGTAGATTACCAAGATCACAATCTTCCTCCCATCTGCTGTCAGAGTTCCGTGTATGGAGCTTGTGCTCTCATTGGTAACCCGATTTCACATGTCTTCAAACTTCCATTTGCGCTTTATTACGAGTGCCACTCCCTCTCACTGTCTCTGTGTCCTCTCTTTCCTTATCACCGGGTAGCCCTCTGGAAAGATTGCATCTGAGATCATGTTATTTATTTTAGTTTCCAATATTGCAACTATGTCAGGATCTGCCTCACTAACTCTTTCTTTTATCTCTTCTGTTTTATTATATACCCCATCAGCATTGGTGTATCAAACCTTGAGATTCTTAATGGAAACTCTAGTACCAGTGTGTGCCCTTTCTTTGGGGGGTCTGAGGGGCTCTGTGGGGTGTCTGGGGGTTAAATGGGGGCAGGGGGGATCCGGGGGGGTGAATGGGGGCTGGGCATCTAAGAAGGTAGGTAGTAAAGTCTGAGATAGTAAGGCCTGGGTAGGTAGGTCAGATTGAGGTTGAGAGGTTGAGGGGAGAGAAGGATAGAGGGGTGGGGGTAAGAGGGGAGGATGGAGCATGGATAGTGAGAGTGGGAAAGAGGTTGTATTAGTCAGGGGGAACTCATGGGTAGGTGTGGGTATTGGGGCAGAAGGGAGGAAAATTGAAATGTAGGAAGAGGTGGGGGGTCCCCCCGTCCCCCACGGGGGGTCCATGTGACCCCCTCGCAAGGGGAGGGGGTCACATAGAAGGAGAGGGGCGGAGGAGGGGTGAGAGCTGGGTGGGTTTTGGGGATTGAGAGGATGAGGGCTGGGCGGGTTTTGGGAGTTGAGGGGATGAGGGGGAGTCCTTGGAATGTGAGATGAAGCAAATAGGTTTGAATGCAGTGGGGTCAGGGGAGGTGTTGGGGAGAAAGGCAGGGACAGGAGATGGGGGGGATGATTTGGCGGTGTGTGACCTGGGAAGCAGGTGTGGGCTGGTTAGCACGGGGTGGGGCACGGGGGTGGCTTAGAACTGGGATGGGTAACTAGGCTCGAATGGGAAGAGTTGTGTTATAGAGGTCGGCTCGCCCTGTGAGCTATCTGTTCATCTTTTGTCATGTATCTGTCAATATACACGTTATAATAGTTTCACTGCCTGTGAGTAAATATTTGTGTCGCAGTATGTAATCCACTGTCTCCTCGTTAGTGAACTGTACCAGGACAGGTCGTTTCGTGGTATAGTTGTAAGCCCCAATGCGGCGGTGGATTTCCACCTCATTCCTTGCCATCTCGGCTCTAATATCTCTCAAGATCCCCTGTAACTCAAAATCTTCAATCTCCATCCTTTCCTGCCTTGATGATGCCTTGGATTCAAGGTGTGTGTATGTATGTATATGTGTGTGTGTGTGTGTGTGTGTGTGTGTGTGTGTGTGTGTGTGTGTGTGTGTGTGTGTGTGTGTGTGTGTGTGTGTGTGTGTGTGTGTGTGTGTGTGTGTGTGTGTGTGTGTGTGTGTGTGTGTACTCACCTAGTTGTACTCACCTAGTTGTGTCTGCAGGATCGAGCATTGACTCTTGGATCCCGCCTTTCGAGCATCGGTTGTTTACAGCAATGACTCCTGTCCCATTTCCCTATCATACCTGGTTTTAAAATTATGAATAGTATTTGCTTCCACAACCTGTTCCTGAAGTGCATTCCATTTTCCCACTACTCTCACGCTAAAAGAAAACTTCCTAACATCTCTGTGACTCATCTGAGTTTCAAGCTTCAATCCATGTCCCCTCGTTCTGTTACTATTCCATGTGAACATTTCGTCTATGTCCACTCTGTCAATCCCTCTGAGTATCTTATACGTTCCTATCATGTCCCCCCTCTCCCTTCTTCTTTCTAGTGTCGTAAGGCACAGTTCCCTCAGGCGCTCCTCTTACCCCATCCATCGTAGCTCTGGGACGAGTCTCGTTGCAGACCTCTGAACCTTTTCCAGTTTCATTATATGCTTCTTCAGATGGGGACTCCATGATGAGGTGGCATACTTTAAGACTGGCCTCACGTAGGCAGTGTAAAGTGCCCTAAATGCCTCCTTACTTAGGTTTCTGAATGATGTTCTGTGAGTGTATGTGTGTGTGTGAGTGTGTGTGTGTGTGTGTGTGTGTGTGTGTGTGTGTGTGTGTGTGTGTGTGTGTGTGTGTGTGTGTGTGTGTGTGTGTGTGTGTGTGTGTGTGTGTGTGTGTGTGTATGTGTGTGTGTGTAATTACCTAAGTGTAGTTACAGGATGAGAGCTACGCTCGTGGTGTCCCGTCTTCCCAGCACTCTTTGTCATATGTGTGTATGTGTGTGTGTGTTTGTGTGTGTGTGTGTGTGTGTGTGTGTGTGTGTGTGTGTGTGTGTGTGTGTGTGTGTGTGTGTGTGTGTGTGTGTGTGTGTGTGTGTGTGTGTGTGTGTATAATTACCTACGTAATTACCTAAGTGTAGTTACAGGATGAGAGCTACGCTCGTGGTGTCCCGTCTTCCCAGCACTCTTTGTCATATGTGTGTACTCACCTAGTTGTACTCACCTAGTTGTGTTTGCGGGGGTTGAGCTCTGGCTCTTTGGTCCCGCCTCTCAACCGCCAATCAAAAGGTGTACAGGTTCCTGAGCCTACTGGACTCAATCATATCTACACTTGAAACTGTGTATGAAGTCAGCCTCCACCACATCACTTCCTAATGCATTCCATTTGTCAACCACTCTGACACTAAAAAAGTTATTTCTAATATCTCTGTGGCTCATTTGGGCACTCAGTTTCCACCTGTGTCCCCTTGTGCGTGTGCCCCTTGTGTTAAATATCCTGTCTTTATCTACCCTATCAATTCCCTTCAGAATCTTCAATGTGGTAATCATGTCCCCTCTAACTCTTCTGTCTTCTAGCAAAGTGAGGTTTAATTCCCGTAGTCTCTCCTCGTAGCTCATACCTCTCAGCTCGGGTACTAGTCTGGTGGCAAACCTTTGAACCTTTTCCAGTTTAGTCTTATCATTGACTACATATGGACTCCATGCTGGGGCTGCATACTCCAGGATTGGCCTGACATAAGTGGTATACAAAGTTCTGAATGATTCTTAACACAAGTTTCTGAATGCCGTTCGTATGTTGGCCAGCCTGGCATATGCCTCTGATATTATTCTCTTGATATGTGCTGCAGGAGACTCGTCTGACGTGATACCAACCCCCAAGTCTCTTCTTTCTCTGACTCCTGAAGAATTTCCTCTCCCAGATGATACCTGGTATCTGGCCTCCTACTCCCTACGCCTATCTTCATTTCTTTTCATTTGGTTGGGTTAAACTCTAACAACCATTTGTTCGGCCAATCCTTCAGCTTGTTTAGGTCTTCTTGAAGCCTCAAACAGTCCTCTTCTGTTTTAATCCTTCTCATAATTTTAGCATCGTCCGCAAACATTGAGAGAAATGAATCGATACCCTCCAGGAGATCATTTACATTTATCAGAAACAAGATAGGACCGAGTACAGAGCCCTGTGGGACTCCACATGTGACTTCACGCCAATCGGAGGTCTCACCCCTCACCGTAACTCTCTGCTTCCTATTGCTTAGTTACTCCCTTATCCACTGGAGCACCTTACTAGCTACACCTGCTTGTCTCTCCAGCTTATGTACCAGCCTCTTATGTGGTACTGTGTCAAAGGCTTTCCGACAAAAGAAGAAAATGCAGTCCACCCAGCCCTCTCTTTCTTGCTTAATCTTTGTCAGCTGATCGTAGAATTCTATCAAGCCTGTAAGGCAAGATTTACCCTCCCTGAACCCATGTTGGCGATTTGTCACGAAGTCCCTTCTCTCCAGATGTGTTACCAGGTTTTTTCTCACGAACTTCTCCGTCACCTTGCATGGTATACAAGTCAAGAACACTGGCCTGTAGTTCAGTGCCTCTTGCCTGTCGCCCTTTTTGTATATTAGGACCACATTCACCATCTTCCATATTTCTGGTAGGTCTCCCGTCTCCAGTGACTTACTATACACTATGGAGAGTGGCAAGCAAAGTGCCTCTGCACACTCTTTCAGTATCCATGGTGAGATCCCGTCTGGACCAACAGCCTTTCTAACATCCAGATCCAGCAGGTGTCTCTTGACCTCCTCTCTCGTAATTTCGAACCTATCCAAGGCCGCCTGGTTTACCTCCCTTTCTCCTAGCACAGTGACCTCACCTTGTTCTATTGTGAAGACCTCCTGGAACATCCTGTTGAATTCTTCACACACCTCTCTGTCATTCTCTGTATACCTGTCCTCGCCTGTTCTAAGTTTAACTATCTGTTCTTTCACTGTTGTTTTCCTTCTGATGTGACTGTGGAGTAGCTTTGGTTCGGTCTTGACTTTGTTTGCTATATCATTTTCAAAACTTTTCTCTGTTTCTCTTCTCACCCTGACGTACTCATTCCTGGTTCTCTGGTATCTCTCCCTGCTTTCTGGTGTTCTGTTATTCCGGAAGTTCCTCCACGCCCTTTTGTTCAGTTTCTTCTCTTCCATACATGCCCTATTATACCATGGATTCTTCTGTTGCTTCTCGGATTTTTCCCTTTGGGCTGGGATGAACCTGTTTACTGCCTCCTGACTTTTTTGAGTAACATAGTCCATCATATCCAGTACAGACTTATCTCTGAGGTCTGTGTCCCAATGTATTTCACTTAGGAGACTTCTCATCTATTCATAATTCCCCGTTCGGTATGCCAGCGTTTTGATTCCTAGTTCTTTTTTGGGGGAGATAATTCCTAGCTCTACCAGGTACTCAAAGTTCAATACACTGTGGTCACTCATTCCCAAGGGCGCTTCCATCTTAACTTCCCTTATATCCCACTCATTTAGGGTAAATATCAAATCAAGCATTGCTGGTTCATCTTCTCCTCTCATTCTTGTTGGTTCTTTGATGTGCTGGCTTAGAAAGTTTCTTGTTGCCACGTCCAGCAGCTTAGCTCTCCATGTTTCTGGTCCTCCATGCGGGTCTCTGTTCTCCCAATCTATCTTCCCATGGTTGAAGTCTCCCATAATTAGTAGTCCAGATCCATTCCTGCTAGCAACAGAAGCTGCTCTTTCTATTATGTTAATGGTGGCCATGTTTTTTCTATCATATTCCTGTCTAGGTCTTGTGTCATTTGGTGGTGGATTATATACGACTACGACTATAATTTTTTCCCTCCATTTGTTACGGTACCTGCTATGTATTCACTGAAACCTTCACAGCCCTGAATAACCATCTCCTCAAAATCCCAGCCTTTTCTTACCAGCAGAGCTACACCACCCCCACCTCTTCCTTCCCTCTCTTTCCTCATAACATAATAGTCCTGTGGGAACACTGCGTTTGTTATCGTTTTCGTTAGCTTTGTTTCTGTGAGGGCTATTATGTCTGGGTTTTCCTCTAGTACCCGTTCTCCATGCTCATTTGCTTTATTTGTAATTCCATCTATGTTAGTGTACATTGATTTGAGGCTCACTTTCTTCTGTCCTTTCTCAAATCGCCTCCTTGGTGAGTGTTCTGCTGGTGGGGGAAGCTGTTCCATGGGTGTGAAGTCCTGTGAGGTGGATAACAGGGTCTCAGAGGATACTGGGATGAGGGGTGGATGATCCAGTGAAGGGGGAGGGACAGGGGGGGGGGGGATGGGGTGAAAGGGGAGGGAGGACAGGAAGGAAAGGGGGGGGGGAGGGAGGACTCGGCGGGAGGAGGGGAGGGGTAGAAGGGTGGGGATTGGGTGTGGGGGGAGGGAGATTTGGCTGAACATTTGAGTGGGGGCAGGGAGGGTAGGGGGGATTTCTATGCAGAGGAGGGTGGCGGGGTTTTCCTCCTCTCTGGTGTTACTGGGTAGCTGGTTGTGGGTTCTCCCCCCTCTCCTCTGGGGGTGTTGTGTTGGGAGCTGTTACGTCCTGGTTTTTCCCTCTCGCCCTGCGCCTCTTCCTTGCTTCTGCCGCTACAGCTCTCTCCTCCCTTGTCATGTCTCTCTGGAGGCATACATTTTTTAATTTTCCCACGTTTTTCAGGGAGCTCTTCCTTGATAGAATCTTCTTATTTGTGCTCTCGTTTGCAAACACTATCTTTATCACTCGGTCTCGGTCTTTGTTGTACCAACCTAGCCTGAAAACCTTCTCAATGCTATGCTCAGCCCCTTCCATGTCTAATGCCTTTAGTGCTTCATTCACTGCTGCTTTATCCTTGTCATTCCACTCTGTCCTATTAGAGCCTTCCTGCTCTTTAATACCCACAGAAACCACTGGTCTGTTCCTTTCCAGCAGTTGGCTAGTGGAGCGTGCCGCCTCCTGTGAGGTGGCTGCTTTCATGGCCACCTCCATCACTGCAGTCATTACTTCAGAGTTATTTTTTTTAGTATTTCTGCAAATGTTGCTTTTATTGTGGCTTTCTCATCCAAAAAACTATTACCACCTTCTCCCTGGATGATTTTCTGAGTCTCAGCCTCGATACCATTCTCTTTGAGCACTCTAATCTCCTCCTTTGCTGCTGTCAGCTCTCTTTTCAGGTTGCTTATTTTGTTTTTCATTTCCTGCATCATTTCTTGCATCTCACTCTTGATGTCCTCCAGAAACTGGGCGAACATTTCCTTCATCTCGTCACCTTGACTCTTCCCTGTTCCCCTGATACCTCTGGCTGTCATGCTTGCCCCTGATCCTATAGTTGTGCCATGATAGGATTTGTCAGGAGAGCAGAGCGGGATGGGGGAGGGAGGGAGGGAGAGAGAGAGAGAGAGAGAGAGAGAGAGAGAGAGAGAGAGAGAGAGAGAGAGAGAGAGAGAGAGAGAGAGAGAGAGAGAGAGAGAGAGAGAGAGAGAGAGAGAGAGAGAGAGAGAGAGAGAGAAAGAGAAAGAGAGAGAGAGATAGGGAGTGATAAAGGGAGAGATAAATGGGTGGGTGGGGGCGATCCGACCCTTCCACAGAAGTGAGAAGAAAGTAGAAGGGGAGGGGGGGAGGAGATGGAGAGAGAGGAGGGAGGGAGAGAGAGAGGGAGGAGAGAGGGAGAAAGAGGAGAGAGAGAGAGATGGAGAGGGAGAGAGCAGGTGAGGGAGAGGTGGGGTGAGGTGAGAAGGGGTGAGGGAGAGAGGGGAAGGTGTGTGTGTGTGTGTGTGTGTGTGTGGGCAGAGAGGGGGGGGGGAGGAAAGAGAGGGAGAGAGAGAGAGAGAGAGAGAGAGAGAGAGAGAGAGAGAGAGAGAGAGAGAGAGAGAGAGAGAGAGAGAGAGAGAGAGAGAGAGAGAGAGAGAGAGAGAGAGAGAGAGAGTGAGAGAGAGAGCGGGAGAGAGATAGACAGCGGGGTAGAGAGATAGAGAGTGGGAGAGAGAGAGAATGGGAGAGAGATAGAGAGTGGGAGAGAGAGAGAGACAGAGAGAGAGAGAGAGAGAGAGAGAGAGAGAGAGAGAGAGAGTGGGAGAGAGGGAGAGAGTGGGGAGGAGAAGAGTATGTCTATGGGGGATGCGGGGGACTGGAGGTGGGGGGGGGGGGGGGCGGAGATGGCGACCAGGTCAGATCAGGTCAAATGGGGGGATACGAGGCGGGGTATAGTAAGGTCCTATCACCTGTTCTCAGAAGGTGTTAATACTTTTTCCCCTGACTGAACGTTTGTGTGTGTGTGTGTGTGTGTGTGTTTTAGCGTGTGCGAGCTTGTGTGCGTGTATACGTACGTGGGTGGGCGTGTGTGCGTGTGTCACGAGTTCCCTTAAGCGTTACCTCTACCTAAATCCTGGCCGGGGAGGATTGACCGGGCGCCAATCCTTAACTGTAGCCTCTGTTCACCCAGCAGTGAATGGGTACCTGGTTGTTAAACGATCCAGCGGGGTCGTATTCTGGGGAAATTAGGGTTAAGGACCTTGCCCGAAACGCTACGCGTAATAGTGGCTTTACAAGAATGTAAAAACTCTTGTATGTAAATGAGCCACTTCGAGATTTTTAAATATATATGATATCCTGAACAAGAATTTGATAATATTTTACCTCAATCTGTACACCTGATTAATTGACCAGAGAGGGGTACATACCAGTCTGCCTCCCGCTCACACAACTAGATGAGTAAGGACGATGTATGATGACGATGGTTATCCGTCGTTGTCTCCCACTAGGTGATTCACTAAGTGCTAGTAGATTGATGATGTCGGTTCTTCTCTGTCTACACAAAGCTCTGGAGTCAGTCACTGTATCGTTGTGTGACAGTTCACTATTTTACTGTACCACTGATCACAGTCACCACTCAACAAACACAATCAGGCAGTTCCACGGCAGGTCGTCCCACCTGGCTGTCAGGTCAGGTCGCTCCACGCAGTCCTCCACACTTATATGCCCAGGTGATGCCACTAGCTGGGGCATATAAGTGTGGAGGACCGCGTGGAGCGACCTGACCTTACGACCAGGTGTGTGTATGTGTGTGTGTGTGTGTATGTACTCACCTAATTGTGCTTGCGGGGGTTGAGCTCTGGCTCTTTGGTCCCGCCTACCACACTCACATGTGTGTGAGTGTGTGTGTGTGTACTCACCTATTTGTGCTTGCGGGGGTTAAGCTCTGGCTCTTTGGTCCTGCCTCTCAACCGTCAATCAACCTGTGTAAAGATTCCTGAGTCTACTGGACTCTATCATATCTACATTTGAAACTGTGTATGGAGTCAGCCTAAAACCACATCACTGCCTAATGCATTCCACTTGTTAACTACTCTCACACTGAAAAAGTTCTTTCTAACGTCCCTGTGGCTCATGTGGGTACTCAGTTTCCACCTGTGTCCCCTTGTTTGCGTACCACCAGTGTGGAATAGTTTATCCTTGTCAACTCGGTCGATTCCCCTGAGGATTTTGTAGGTAGTGATTATGTCTTCCCTTACTCTTCTGTCTTCCAGTGTCGTAAGGTACATTTCCGCAGCCTTTCCTCGTAACTCATGTCTCTTAGTTCTGGGACTAGTCTAGTGGCATACCTTTGAACATTTTCCAGCTTCGTCTTGTGCTTGACAAGGTACGGGCTCCATGCTGGGGCCGCATACTCCAGGATTGGTCTTACAAATGTGGTGTACACAATTCTGAATGATTCCTTACACAGGTTCCTGAAGGCTGTTCTGATGTTAGCCAGCCTCGCATATGCCTCAGACGTTATTCTTTTTATGTGGGCTGTAGGAGACACGTTTGGTGTGATATCAACTCCTAGATCATTCTCTCTGTCTGTTTCACTAATTACTTCATTTCCTATTCTGTATCCTGTGTCTGGTCTCCTGTATCCTCCGCCTAGTTTCATTACTTTGCATTTACTCGAGTTGAACTTTAACAGCCATTTGTTTGACCATTCACTCAGTCTGTCTAGGTCATCTTGTAGCCTCCTACTATCATCCTCTGTTTTAATCCTCCTCATAATTTTTGCATCATCAGCAAACATTGAGAAAAACGAGTCTATACCCTCTAATAGATCATTTACATATATCAGAAATAGTATAGGTCCAAGGACTGTGTGTGTGTGTGTGTGTGTGTGTGTGTGTGTGTGTGTGTGTGTGTGTGTGTGTGTGTGTGTGTGTGTGTGTGTGTGTGTGTGTGTGTGTGTGTATGTGTGCGTGTGTGTGTGTGTGTGCGTGTGTGTGTGTGTGTGTGTGCGTGTGTGTGTGTGTGTGTGTGTGTGTGTGTGTGTGTGTGTGTGTGTGTGTGTGTGTGTGTGTGTGTGTGTGTGTGTGTGTGCGTGTGTGTGTGTGTGTATGTGTGTGTGTGTGTGTGTGACAATCAAGAAGAAATTAACAAGTGATGTTCAATGTGACAATGTCAGACCACGAAGGAAGGATTATGATAAAAATTTTCTCAAGTACTTACGTATTTAATTATACATTATCAGAATGATGAATATACAATTTAGTGGTGTGCCACTGGATATCAAAAGAAACCGAAGACTACGTTGTATGCCACACTAGTGAAGAGAATCCCTCTTTAACTGCCACGTATGTGTGATCAGAAATACGAACAGAAATAGCTGAACAGTGAAAATAATATTTGCAACAACAGAGCGGGTCCAATAATTGGCAAAACGAGAATTCAAAACATAGGCATTACTTCCTCGCCTTCTCAGATCTTTATTGAGAAAGACTTCATCTTAAGACAGTGCTACCAGTGCTTTAAGTAGGAGCACTTCATAAACAAAGGCCCAGAGGAAGTTGCGAGATGCAGCATATGCTCAGGTGCACACAACAGCAAGGTAATCACCTCGGATCCCCCCCCCCCAAAAACGTATGCTCTACTGGGAACAACACACCGCCACCACCTTCTACTTCTGCTGCAGAAGGAAAGAGGTACCATAAAAAGGGAAGAGCAAGATAACTTAACCCACGACTATTCAAAGACCAGCCGCTGCTCCCCTTGATCTGTGCCAAGGACACTTCCCAGTCATGCCAACATTGGCTGCATGTACCCAACCACAGCATGGACGGACCACAGACGCCACCACCAGGAGCAAGACCCTCCAAGGCCAGAAACACCAGCTACCATTCATTACATCACGGTCCAGGTGATTATCGCATATGCTGACAGAGAAGCGAAACAAAACCACAGCCTGTTGCTCAGGACAGTAAACAGACTATTAGAAGTTAAAACTATTTCGCCTGTGCTCACTTCAAATGTGAACCTAGAAAATGGAGCCACCCAGATAGACATTACAGGTAACGATGACAAATGGAGCCACTCAGATATATACATCCAGAAAGGGAAACTAAGAGGAAATAAGAAAATTCTTAACAGATATAACCTAGAAAACAGAGCACAGAGGAAGGACGGCCCAAGACATGATGAACTACTTCACGCAGATGTATAAGGAGGCAGCACACAAGTTTATCCCGGTCCAAAAGGAAAATGACAAAATGCACATGATAAACCCATAGTTTAATCAGAGATGTAAGCTAGCAAAGCAACACTGTACAAGCACGTGGAAAAACTATAGAAATAACAGGACACGTGAGAGCAGAGAAAGATACCAGAGTGCCAGGAATGAATACGTCAGGATGAGAAGAAAGGCAGAAGGTCTATACGAAAATGACATAGCAAGGAAGGCAAAGACTCAACCTAAATTGCTGCACAGCCACATCAGGAGTAAAACAACAATGCAGGATCAGGCAATGAAACTGAGGATTGGGGCAAAAAGATTCACTTCAAACGACCAGGAAGTGTGCGAGGAACTCAATAAGAAATTCCAGGGGAGGTCTTCACATTAGAGCAAGAAGACGTTTCAGTGATATAAGAAGGATTAGATAACCAGGCATCACTAGAGGAGTTCGAGATTACTAACGGGGAGGTAAGGAAGCTTCTGCTAGAGTAGGATGTGACAAGGGCTATAGGCCCGTATGGAATCTAACCATGGATACTAAAGGAATGAGCACAAGCACTGTGCCTGCTGTTACATATTCCTATTCAAGGAATACTCACATTAATACACAATATAATATTTATTATGTTTTGTTCTTTCATGAAGGCATGTTTATATATTTTGATAATGTGTCGTATAGTTGGCAACACATTTGAGAGGAGCGGGTTGCTCTAGTCACGTCCAAGACCTGTGAATTTCGTGATTATATTTTTGATCCTGATCAGTTGTGTAGTTGCCAGCAGTTTCCTCTTTATTATTCTAAATAAAAATCTTTGTTTTATATAAACTACATTACCTCTGTTAATGCATGTCAACTTGACCATTCATATTTAAGTTATTCTTATGTTAGCCTTAACCCAGTTATATTGCTCATTTAAATAAAATAATTTTATATAAATTCACCATTCGTTTTGTTGTGAGGGAGCGCGAGGAGCGGCTTCCTCGCCTGTTTTGAGTCAGTAGCTGAGAGCGGGTCATTGAGTCAACTGTTTCTGTCTGTTTTTGTTTTCTGTATTTGTCTTAGTGGTTACAATTATCTGATGAGCATACTTTATTGTTATATAATACTTTAGTGGGCCATCTAGTTCCTGTTATACCTGAAGGATAATATTATTTTAATTTAATTATATACATTTTTATATTATACAAATATTTTTTATAATGGTGTTTTTTTTGGTACCTGGTGAAATATTTTAATTATTATGTATGGTACGTACTGATGAGGCACCCTGGTTGAACGTATTTAGATACAGGTGTTAAATTCATACCCTAGACCACGAACTTCTTGTCCCTGTAAGTTCAACGAGCTGTGTGTACAAGTCGTAACACCTGCCAGTCTCCATGGTGAAAAACAAATCATTGGTAACAGATGAACTGCCAAAAATTTGAAAGACGGCTAATGTAGTCTCGATATACAAGGAGGTGATAGACAGGAGGATCTTGAATACCATCCAAGATGATGGAGAGGATTGTACAAAAAAAGTTCTTCGAACAACTAGCGCATAAGAACTTAGTAACACAACATCAGCATGGGTTCAGGGATGGTAAGTTATGCCTCGGAGATATAAATGAATTCTATGACCAGGCAAAAAAAAAATAAGGCAAGAAAGAGAGAAGTGGGCACACTGCATATTTTTGGATTGCCAGAAAGTGTCTGACACAGTGCCACATATGAGACAATTGCACAAGCTGGAGATGCAGGCAGGAGTGAAAGGTAATGTACTCCATTGAATAAGGGAGTACCTAAACAACAAAAGACAGCTCGTCACTGTGAGGGTGAGGTCTCAGAGTGGTGAGGCGTTACTAGTGGAGTCCCTCAGGGATTAGTCCTTGGACCTATTCTGTTTCTGATATATGTAAATGATCTCCCAGAAGGAATAGACTCGTTCCTCTCATTGTTTACTGATGACATTATAAGAAGGATTAGGACAGAGGAAGATAGTATGAGGCTACAAGATGACCTACACAAACTGAAGGAATGGTTCAACAAATTGCTACTAAAATTCAATTCAAGCAAATGTAAGGTAATGCAAGTAGGCGGTGGAAACAGGCCAGACATAGAATACCGAATGGGAGATAAGGTTCTTCATCAAACGGACAGAGAGAAAGATCTAGGAGTTGATATCATGCCAAACCTGTCTCCTGAAGCACACTTCAAAAGAATAACATCATCGGCGTATGCAAGGCTGGCTAACATCAGAACTGCCTTCAGTGACCTGTGTAAGGAATCCTTCAAAACATTGTATACCACATATGTAAGACCAATCTTGGGGTATACAGCCCCAGAATAGAACCAGTACCTTGTCAAGCACATGACGAAGCAGGAAAAAGTTCAGAGGTATGCCACTAGGCTAGTCCCAGAACTAAGAGGCATGAGTTACGGGGAAAGGCTGGGTGAAATGCACCTCACGTCGCTGGAAGACAGGAGAGTTCCAGGAGACATCATCTCTACCTACAAATTTCTAATAGGAACTGACAGGGTAGATAAAAATAAACTGTTTAACACGGGTGGTAAGCGCACAAGGGGACACAGGTGGAAACTGAGTACCCAAATGAACCACAAGGGCGTTAGAAAAAACTTTTTTCAGTGTGAGAGTAATTAACAGATAGAATGCATTAGGCAGTGAAGTGTTGGAGGCTGACTCCATACACAATTTCAAAAGTAGATATGATAGAGCCCAGTAGGCTCAGGAATCTATACACTAGTGTATTGACAGTTGGTCCCTCCTCCGGGTAAGGCCAACCGAGAGGTGGGACCAAAGAGCCAGAGCTCAGGCTCCACAAGCACACCTGGGTGAGTACACACCACAGATGACGACGACAAATGCACCCACCCAGACAGTGCTAACAGCTTTTCAAACAAAGGCAGCAACACCACTAGAACAAGATACAACTATCCTTGGTACCTCATCTGATGATGCATGGTTAGACACACCACCTCAATCAGCTAACAATATTATGGAGCAGTCGACCACTGCTCATGACCCAGACTCAACCCCCAAGGAACTACATGCCCCGAAAGCAGAGATATAACGCCATGTTGCTGGTACTT
Source organism: Procambarus clarkii (assembly GCF_040958095.1). NCBI lineage: Eukaryota > Metazoa > Arthropoda > Malacostraca > Decapoda > Cambaridae > Procambarus > Procambarus clarkii. Next base: position 27,000,979 of record NC_091174.1, read on the forward strand.
CAGAGGGCAGATGCAGTACCACCCTCTACTACCGCGAGGTTTACCAAAGAGGACTACTGGCTTGGCCAGACGTGATCGTATACAAAATATAACCTAAGGCCAACCGGGAGGAATTCGACTTAAAAGTTCTCCATCTAACAATCGTAGATGAGATATACTACGAACTCTATCCAGAAGTTGTCTGTGAGACTGACAGCAGCAAGACAACGAGAAGTAAAGCTAAGGAGAAGACGAAAAAGTTGAGCTAAGTTGACCAACAGCACAAGAATGCAGTCAATGATCCTACACTAAGATGATAAGATGTAAATGAACTTACACTAAGATGATAAGATGTAAATGAACCTACACTACACCATGGCCCTCTTCGGCATTCACTGGTCGTCGATGTGAGGGCGGCTTGTCTTTAGTTCTTGTCGACGATGCAATAGATCTCGAACTGTTGTCCAGCAGTTGGGTTAAACCCTAGCAATACTCCAAATGACTACAAGGCTTCCTCTTCAGTCTGCTCTTCAGCTATTCCCAGTTGTCCGTCGGGAATTTTTCCTTTATTTATCGTTCCATTCCTTCCTTTCTTATACACATTTATTACAATAGCCAATGTTCTTATTTCAAGTAGATTTCCCCATTTCCCCAAGTACCATCCCAAGTCCATATTCTGATCCCTTCCAAGTGCTATATAGTCGTAATGGCTTGGCGCTTTCCCTTTCCCCTGATAATTCCCTCCCTCCGCCATTTCCAGTTAGAAGCGGAAAAAGCTTCATCGAAGCTTATAATGAGTTCATTGCAAAATGTATTAACATTCTGTGTGGCCTTATTCTCTCTCTTGTAGACTTATCACTTCTTAATAAACCGACATTTTCTCATGTAGGTTTGTGGTAGCTTGGTTTTGGATGCTACATTGTCCTCAAATTGCTTCTCTGCTGCCCCACGAATATTCATTCCTCTCTTTTGTTCATATATTATGGTTCACCTCTGTTATAGGCTTTCTCTTGCTTCACCTTTTGCCTCTAAGCATATTCTGTTAAACCTTAACAAAATACGTATCGGCTCCCTTATATCTTAATGTGGTATGTGTGCGTGTGTGTTTTAACATAAAACTTCAACATCACCGATTTAGTACAAAACTCATCAAATGTTTCGGACGCCTCTACAAGTCTGACATACAGAGAGCAAAGACTGAAGCGGCCCACAGAAATCCTTTCCTTATCATTTATATATATATTCGGACATGCAGTCTCGAAACTTCTCTTCTATATTCCATGACCACAAAACTTTTAGCTTCGTTTTCCAATGCAAACATCTCGACCAAACACGTTAAAATTCTCCTCTCTTCATTTTCGTTGCGAGTACGTTCAACAACAAAACAAATTTGTTCTCTGCGTGCAATTCATTTTACGTGTCTATCTTCAACAGATTTGATAACAGCTACAGATTTTAGGAGAGTAATTCTTTGATATCAAAGGTTCTGGTATATATATATATATATATATATATATATATATATATATATATATATATATATATATATATATATATATATATATATATATATATATATATATATAATATATATATATATATACTCGAGTTAAAACAACAACAACATAGCTCCCCAACTCTGCCCAATAATTTGCTAGCAAGAAGCCATAACAACGCACGGAGCCCATTACAATCCTCAGGAGGATTCCTGGTGGGAGAGAAAAGGCAACTTGTCAGCCGCCGTGAGATATACGGCTCCAAGGAGTATTCATTGCCAGCTAACGCATTAACCGGCCACTAATGAACAGGCGGACAACGAGCCGCTCCACAGATGCTGGACGTTTGAGTTCAATCTTAACAGAAAATCTCCTTCAAAGTTATTGCTAGTTAGTCCAGAAAGGCTTGATGAATGCCGCGGATTTGATCTGTTTATCCAGGATATTTATTACCACAATCTCAGGATACCTCATCGTCTAGGGTTCATTCCCTGTCCGCACCCCTCAGCCCCCCTTCCCCCCCCCCCAGTCCTTCACCTTTCCTCCGTACAGACAGCTTCACTCTGTACCGATAGCTTCACTCTCTGTACCGACAGCTTCACTCTCTGTACCGACAGCTTCACTCTCTGTACCGACAGCTTCACTCTCTGTGCCGATAGCTTCACTCTCTTTACCGACAGCCTCACCCTCTGTGAAGATAGCTTCACTCTCTGTACCGACAGCCTCACTCTGTACCGACAGCTTCACTCTCTGTGCCGACAGCTTCACTCTCTGTACCGACAGCCTCACTCTCTGTACCGACAGCCTCACTCTCTGTACCGACAGCCTCACTCTCTGTACCGACAGCCTCACTCTCTGTGCCGATAGCTTCACTCTATGTACCGACAGCCTCCCGCTTAGTGCCGACAGCCTCCCTCTCTGTACCGACAGCTTCACTCTCTGTACCGACAACTTCACTCTCTGTACCGACAGCCTCACTCTCTGTGCCGACAGCCTCCCTCTCTGTACCGACAGCTTCACTTTCTGTACCGACAGCCTTACTCTCTGTACCGACAACTTCACTCTTTGTGCCGTCAGCCTCACTCTCTGTGCCGACAGCTTCACTCTCTGTACCGACAGCCTCACTCTCTGTACCAACAGCCTTACTTTCTGTCCGACAGCTTCACTCTCTGTACCGACAGCCTCACTCTCTGTGCCAACAGCTTCACTCTCTGTACCAACAGCCTTACTCTCTGTCCGACAGCTTCATTCTCTGTACCGACAGCGTCACTCTCTGGACCGACAGCCTCACTCTCTGTCTGACAGCTTCACTCTATGTACCGACAGCTTCACTCTCTGTACCGACAGCCTCACTCTCTGTGCCAACAGCTTCACTCTCTGTACCAACAGCCTTACTCTCTGTCCGACAGCTTCATTCTCTGTACCGACAGCGTCACTCTCTGGACCGACAGCCTCATTCTCTGTCTGACAGCTTCACTCTATGTACCGAAAGCTTCACTCTCTGTACCGACAGCTTCACTCTCTGTACCGACAGCCTCCCTCTTAGTGCCGACATCCTCCCTCTCTGTACACACAGCTTCACTCTCTTTAAAGACAGCTTCAATCTCTGTACCGACAGCCTTCCTCTTAGTGCCGACAGCCTCACTCTCTGTACCGACAGCTTCACTCTCTGTACTGACAGCTTCACTCTCTGCACCGACTGCCTCACACTCTGTCCGACAGCTTCACTCTCTGTACCGACAGCCCCCTTCTTAGTGCCGACAGCCTCACTCTCTGTGCCGACTGCCTCACTCTGTACCGACAGCCTCACTCTCTGTACCAACAGCCTTACTTTCTGTCCGACAGCTTCACTCTTTGTACCGACAGCCTCACTCTCTTTGCCGACAGCTTCACTCACTGTACCAACAGCCTTACTCTCTGTCCGACAGCTTCATTCTCTGTACCGACAGCGTCACTCTCTGTACCGACAGCCTCACTCTCTGTGCCGACAGCTTCACTCTCTGTACCGACAGCCTCACTCTCTGTGCCGACAGCTTCACTCACTGTACCCACAGCGTCATTCTCTGTCCGACAGCTTCACTCTTTGTACCGACAGCCTTACTCTCTTTGCCGACTGTCTCACTCTCTGTGCCGACAGCTTCATTCTCTGTACCGACAGCCTTACTCTCTGTACCGACAGCTTCACTCTCTGTACCGACAGCTTCACTCTCTGTACCGACAGCTTCCCTCTTAGTGCCGACAGCCTCCCTCTTTGTACAGACAGCTTCACTCTTTGTACCGACAGCCTCACTCTCTGTACCGACAGCTTCACTCTCATTACCGACAGCTTCACTTTCTGTACCGACAGCTTCCCTCTTAGTGCCGACAGCCTCCCTCTCTGTACAGACAGCTTCACTCTTTGTACCGACAGCCTCACTCTCTGTACCGACAGCTTCACTCTCTGTACCGACAGCTTCCCTCTTAGTGCCGACAGCCCCCCTCTCTGTACAGACAGCTTCACTCTTTGTACCGACAGCCTCCCTCTTAGTGCCGACAGCCTCACTCTCTGTACCGACTGCCTCACACTCTGTCCGACAGCTTCACTCTCTGTACCGACAGCCTCCTTCTTAGTGCCGACAGCCTCACTCTCTGTGCCGACAGCTTCACTCTCTGTGCCGACAGCTTCACTCTCTGTACCGACAGTCTCCCTCTCTGCGCCGACAGCCTCCTTCTCTGTGCCGACAGCCTCACTCTCTGTACCGACAGCCTCACTCTCTGTACCGACAGCTACATTCTCTGTCCGACAGCTTCAACTTCTGAACCAATAGAATCACCATCAGTATTAGCAGTTCGCGCTGGATTGTTCCTGGACGTGGTTCTGGGAGTTCTTATACTCCCCAAGCCCGGCCCGGGGCTAGGCTTGACTCGCGAGAGCTTGGTACCGGAGCTCCTCCTGTGAAGCGGCAGCAATTGATCCAATCTCAGCTTTATTTGTGTTCTCTAGACTTGGAGAATCAGCGATACTCAGGCTAGCTCTGCTTGACTTACCTCTCTGCTGTAAATCTAGAAGCGTCTTAAACGTATACAGAGTTGCTCAGAGTCGTACGTTGCCAGGAACTGTGAGGATTTTCTTGACGAAGAATGTGAACAATGGTAATAATGGATCATCCTCCACGAATATCAGTCGAACACATGAACACTGCTGAACAATAGTGCAATTTTTGTGTCTTGGTTCTTTAACGAACATATTTTGTATGACTTCTATCAATATTTACTAAATGTAACAGCATACAAAATATTCACATTAATAAAAATGATTAGTAGATTTATGTGCATCTGGCAATGAAAATCTGGTGTGACTTCTAGTTACATTGAAAAAGCCTCAACCATCCTCCTGTTTTGGTAGTACTTATAGTAACGATGAGGACCATAGTATATACCGAAGTACAACGAACTTAGAAAGTAGAAATTGGCACTATTGAGTTCGACAAACCGGAAAACTATTTTTTACTTTAATTGCAAAGACAAAATGAACTAACCTAACCTTAACTTCCTAGGCCTAGTATACGCTATCTGAGGCCTAATGATACATATGTGTGCTATACTAGGCCTAGGAATATTTAAGTTTGTTTTTAGCTATATTTTTTTTAGAGAATTCCTTACTAGTCATTATACTAGTATCTAAAAGCTAAGTACGTACGAATTCGTGACTATTGACAATGGTCACAATAGGTACTATAAACAAGAGGATGGGTTGTAAAAAATTAGGCATCAATTATCATGCAAATAAATTCTCTCGTGGTAAATATCACTAGAAATATGTATAATGAGTCATCTGACACTTTGGTCACGACATATACGCTACTAGCTGTACCCGGCCACGCGTTGCTGTGGCTCAGCAACCTGACAACTGTCTCCCAGTCCTCTCCACCATTACCCCCTCCCCTGTCCCCTCGTCCTCCCTCTCATTACCCCCCTCCCCTTTCTCGTCGTCCTCCCCACCATCACCCACTCCCATCCCCTTGTCCTCCCCAGTATTCCCCACTTCCTTGCCCAATACGTTCCCGAATGATCTGATGTTCTCATCAGAAAATTGGGAACATCAAATGATCTGATGTTCCCATCACTGAAATATAAGAAAAACAATTAAAAAACGAAATGAAAAAAAAGACAAAAATGACAAAATAAACTATACTCACAAAATGAACGATATGGTAAACAACACAGCTCAATTCCAATGCAATGTCACACAAAATAATTAAATCAAAATGAAAATAATTCAAAATCTTTGAAAATTCAAAATCTATGAAAATTCTAAATATCAGTGAAATCGGAAATATTGAATTGGAATAAAAAATAATTAGTATAGTGTGAGTTGCTCCTACATGCAACAGATGGCGCTGTTTTTTTTTAAATCATGTTTTTACCGGTAACAGGTGTGGCATCTAAACTTATACCCGCGAAGTGAACGGTATGGTAAACAACATAGCTCAGTTCCAATGCAATGTCACCAAAAAAAATTATATCTAAATGAAAATAAATCGTAATGTATGAAAATTTGATTTGTCAATGCAATCGAAGACATTAAAATGGAATCGTAACATATTTAGTATAGCGTGTGTGGCTCTAACGTGCAACAGATGGTGCTATTTCTTAAAAAAAATATTTTTACCTAACACAGGTGTGGCATTGATACTTATACTTATGAAATGAACGGTATGGTAAACAACACAGCTCAATTCCAACACAATGTCACACAAAATAATTCAATAAAAATTAAAATAAATCGAAATCTATGAAAATTAAATTTATCAGTGCAATCAGAAACATTGAAATGGAATTTGTAATATATTTAGTATTGCGTGTGTGTTGCTAATACGTGCAACAGATGGTGTAGGTTTTGAAAAAAACATGTTTTTATCTGTCACAGGTGTGGCATCTATATAGTAGGTGTATAAAAACATGCGCATATTCGAATTGAACGTTGTGTCAGAATTTCAAAGCAATCGGTGAAGAACTTTGGGAGATTACAGCGTGTATTGCTCTTACATCCAACAGATTGTACTATTTAAAAAAAAAAAAACATGTTTTTCCTGTCACAGGTAAGACATGTATATAGTAGGTATATAAAAACACGAACCTATTCGAATGCAACGTCGTGTCAAAATTTCAAAGCAATCGGTAAAGAGGTTTCGAAGATTTCTCTCACACGAAAAACCACATGAAAAACGCAGTTTAAAAAAAACATGTTTTTTCCATCACAGACGTGACATCAATATGGTATATATATATATATATATATATATATATATATATATATATATATATATATATATATATATATATATATATATATATATATATATATATATATATATATATAAACCTGCTTGAATGCGAATGGAAGATTGTGTGAAAATTTCACAGCAAATGGTGAAGAACTTTCGGAGTTTAGCGATTTTGCGCAAACAAACATTCCCATTTTTATTTATATAGATGACATTAAGGCCATTAATACTCGCAAAGAAAATAATGAAATCTTCAGTCTCCAAATGATACCTTACCATATGAAAAGTTGCTTATAAATAATCATTGTTAAATAGAATCCACGTCTCTCCTAGCTATATGACGACAGAAAAAATGGCTATTTCACAAGCACTCGGACGTACTCTACTCTTAAACATTCTGAAATCCCATATGGCTTCCACATGTGTCTTCTTACCAAGATCTCCTAAACGAATTAACTGAGCTTCTAAGAACATTCTAAGACCTGAACTCTTAGAATGTTCTCGTGTGGTTTGTCACCTCCGAAGGTATTCTTACCTTATCTCTCAACGGTTCCACTTCGTAGTGTTGATACGAAAATTAATTTTTCATTTTCCATTTCCAACGACATGCTTGATATATCATGCTATATCTGAAGCTAGACACAGATATAATGTAATAATCAATGAGGGAGTCAGAGTTTGTCTCCTGTAGATTGCTTCCCATATTGGTGTCCGAATGCATGATAGAATTGATAAGTTAATCAAAACTTTTGCTCATAAAGAGGGAATTCATTTTTATCTTGGACTGCCTTTGAGCATCTTGAGGGCAGTAATATTCCGGGAACATCAACTAAATCTCGTAGACTTGAGGCAAAATGAATTTCACACCAACTACTCCATCTATTATCGTTCTATTATCGTACAGGAAGAACCGCACGTCAATGGGTCATCCAATAAGGTTAGCAGACTTGCCTTGTATAGGGACTGAGGTGAGCCTCTTGTTGAATCACTTGTGAAATAAAAAGATTATTGATATGAATATGTATTTGTATTTGTGAAAATGATTATATATCTATGTACAACTGTATGTAACGTTAACACAAATGTGTAAGTAGCTTCAAAAGATTGTCACTTGCTTAGCTAAATGAACTGTGGGGTTCAGTTCCTGAATCGATTACATGCCTCTGTAACCCTTTCGATCACCGCCCAACGGGATGGGTATGGGGTACATAATAAAGAAAAAAATTAAATATCCAACGACGATTAAGCTCAGCTGTGTAAGTAATGTTATGGTACAGACGTGTATATGAGAATATCCATTTCTCCATCTGGCATCGAATGGAGCTTGTTTTATCAAGTCTCACGTTGGACGCCAGATGTGAGAATATGCTTTCCACCTGGATATGGGAGACTTTATTTTTACTGTTAAGTGCCTTAGCCCCTGGTTAAACCAGATGTGAGATTAAATTCCGGGTTGACCTGAAACACACACATAAGCTCCATGCAGGGATTCCAGATGTGTTGAATGAGCAATCCGCAAGGAGAGAGATAGGCGAGAGCAACTGCCAACAATCTAGTAGTACAAGAGAAGGATGAAGACCAAGGTGGTCTTCCCCTCAACAATGCCCTACAAGACCTTCTCTTACTAGGTCGTTCTTTCTGCATCTCGCTTACAGCGAGCATAGCAGGTAGATGACGGGTTTTCACACCGAATAAGTATTCGGTGTTTGGGGTTAGGGACTGGAGCCTGGACCAGCTCAAGTGCCACTTGAGGACAATTGGTAAGTATTGTAATGAATAGAAACAAAACTGCAGAATGAGGAATGACGTAAAGGCCTGAGTAAACAGTATAACAATTTATTCAATAAACTTATTGTCTAATACACAGCCCTACACTTTACGTTAAACCAAGAGTGTCACTTCAAATCTGTCAAACACCACTTAGCAGTAGGTCTCCTGACCCACCACCTGACAGGTGTATAGACACAAAGTCTCGACCCACTGGACAACTTATCAACAACAATGAACTAACCTGAAACAGTTCGTGTACACTCCTGCCAAATTAACACCAAAACATAACATGAAATGGCACAATAATATCACAAGGACATACAGCAACCACTACAGTTGCTACAACACTCAATATTTCCTAGGCATACTATCACTTATGTTAATAACACACTGCCCACAGTGGTCAATCAAAGAGTAATGCTAGTGACTCCCCATCCTACAGTGGTCAATCAAAGAGTAATGCTAGTGACTCCCCATCCTACAGTGGTCAATCAAAGAGTAATGCTAGTGACTCCCCATCCTACAGTGGTCAATCAAAGAGTAATGCTAGTGGCTCCCCATCCTACAGTGGTCAATCAAAGAGTAATGCTAGTGACTCCCCATCCTACAGTGGTCAATCAAAGAGTAATGCTAGTGACTCCCCATCCTACAGTGGTCAATCAAAGAATAATGCTAGTGACTCCCCATCCTACAGTGGTCAATCAAAGAGTAATGCTAGTGACTCCCCATCCTACAGTGGTCAATCAAAGAGTAATGCTAATACACTGTCACACTGACAATTAGCAATCACTTCAATACGTTAAATTATTGTTCATCACATCAGACGAAACAATCAATTAACAACTAAATACACTGTCAAACTGACAGCTAGCAATCAATTACAATAATGACTTTACTAATACATTACTGACTTCACCAAATACGTTAGATGGCTTAAATAATTAACCTGAGGGATTAATTATCTGGTGTCCCCAGAGAGACCACTAACACGGGGTATCACTCTACACCACAATGCAATACACCAACATACATAAATGAGAAACAACATATGTCACACGAACAAAATAATCCAATGAATAATCAGTCAATGATTTACTCCACTTACTGGATCTCTGTAAAGATATAGAACCACAGTGTCACACGGACATCAATTCAATCAACCAAATACACTGTCACCTACGATGACAGCCTAATCTCCATATGTTTATAAATCACATGTACACACACACAACAGTCACCTGTCATTCTCACTAGTGACAGGTCAAGGAAGGTTAAAGGCTGTCACTAAACAGATTAACACTCCCACAATCTCTTTGGACTACGACACAGAGGTCTCGTTGTGAGCACACTCTAATAAATCTGTGATTGAGTGGTTTACTTTACCACCAAGTGATTGCGCACAATTACAAGAACCCGGGGCAAAGATGTTTTTACTTACATAGAGTTCTCGCACCCTGATACACTTCTTTCACACCACCGCTGCTGCTGGGGATAATTATCGACGGGACAGGTAGACTGGAGACTTATAGCGAGGGAACCTGGCATTGAATCAGTCAATGCGAGATAAAGTTCAACCTCCAGCTATCAGATGATAAATCCAGGTTATTGGTGATCCACAAATCGTGAGCTTGATCACGTCCTCAGACTCGACCCTCAGAGCTCCAGTTTAGATGCACCAAACTCTCACAGTCTCATCACGGAGGTATAATTGAACCCTCCTTGATCACTCAACTTGTAATGCTGGGGTACCCCCTGTTACTGTGTCCCGTTTTTTATACTGGTTACACACTGATCCACAGAGCTTCTCAGGGTCCCCCGTTTTCTATACTGGTGGTGCGCGGCGTGTACACACACAAGAACACAAGCTGCCTCAGCCCATCCTGAGAACAAGAGCAAGATCTCAAGCAGGAGATACTACACTCCCTCACTACACACTCACCCGCGAAATACCACAATCTCGTTATGTCCAAAGCTATACACACTTTGGGGATATTCCACACCTGACTGCCCCACAGATGATTCGGCAATCACTCCCAATCAGACTGACACTGACTGTCTTACCACTGACTTAATTAATAGACAAGCTCATGCAATATACAGTCTTCCCAAAAGCTGCTTAACTAACGATTCCTTCCTGAATGTTGCACGTGACCCACTGACAGGCGTTGTTAACACTGCCAGTCCTTGGTATGACTCACGTGGTCCCAGCGTCTCCGGAACCGTCGTTTAGTGTCGTTAATCGTTCATCTTGATGGAAACCTTATCCTCTGAACATGAGCAATATTTCAGCGATCCGGTGCCTGGAATAATTCCTGGAGTGAAGATAATTATACCTCAGGACAAGGGCAAATAGAGGCCTTCATTTGAGATCCTGAAGGTGCCTGCTGTCTCCCTGAATGTCCTGACCCGAATGCCGGCACATGTCCCCTCAGGCAAACGCCAAGGCGCCGTGACGTCATTCGTTCTTAGCCAATCAGAGCCATAGGTATCTCCCGCCAAATCCTGGCCTCCTGTTTTGATTCGACGCGGTACGAGTCCTTGCTGGCGAAAATGTTTCTGGCGTCACCGGCTCTCCAATAGGGCCTCGTTGTTCCAGGTGGGGGGTTTGGGGGATTTTGTGGTCAGTGCTCCCAACAGTTTGGTGAGGGGAGATGTCTTTCTCACCCCCCCCCCCACCCCAACTACCACTCTACAGCCAAAACTACCCCACTGGTTGGGTATGTTACCTATCGTACGTTACGGCTCGAAACCCTAACAACAGCATGGACCTTAATTATCTAGGGCTACTACAAACTGCTGTTCTCAAGAGTAACCAGTGTAACCCATGATAAGTACAAAGCAACTTGATAAAATTTCTCTTTTAGGAATGAAGAAATATACATATAAATCTTATATATATATATATATATATATATATATATATATATATATATATATATATATATATATATATATATATATATATATATATATATATATATATATATATATATATTATATATATATATATATTATATATTATATATATATATATATATTTTCAATATGTAAGAACAGAATGTCACTAGATCACAAATATATCAAATTAAAATATTACTGTTTCTCCCAGAAATGAATATAACAGATTATTCTAGTTATGGTTATGACAGAACAAAAATGTACAACTTAACTCCACCAGATGTAAACTCTCCTGCCCCATATCAGCTACTGACTACTTTATCTGCAGGAGTCAAAATCATTGATTCTGCCCCGCGAAAAATTGCCAAACTTACATAGTATTAATTTAGCTTACATGGAGCAATAATATGTGACAAGGGTAATTCTTAACTAACTTACTAAATGGTTAGATTAACATGCATAATAGAGATAATGTAATTATAAATACATGCAGTAATTAAATTAAAACAAACGGAGGGAAATGTTGGTAACGCCCCCCACCCCCCAGCCACCAGGAACTAAAAGTCTCTCACGGGGAGTTGCCCCCTAATGTTCAAACAATTAGAATTCCCATCAGTGTTTCCTACTGATGGTCATTATGAAACCACTTTCCCACGAAATCAACCGTGAGCAAACAAAGAAAAATAACGATTCCCACGGGTGGATATAGTTGGGCCTATTCCCCATATAATATATCACTATACCACCAAAGACATATATAACACAATAAATCACATGCAAGTGATTCAAATTTATGTATGGTTATGTAATGAAATATACAATCATATTACACGCACTGCATATATAAGTACAATTTAATTTATTTAATTACGTATCTTATAGAGGTACGTAACAGGGTAGTAGGTTACATCTGCATTCCAGAGTTCTGCATTCTGCATTGGAGGTGACTCAGGTGACCCAGGTAACAACTGTTAACCTCAATGCACTCCTTCCGTTGTACCGAGTGCTTTGATTACAAACTTGGGCAACTCTGGGTACCAAATAACGGAGTTGCCACCTGCAAGCACTCGTTCTTGTCATGTAAGCAATGAGGAACGGCTCTGAGAGAACACTCACTCACTCACAGTGTACTTGCATTCCACAATATTGCAACACAGGTGTGTTGCTGCGAGGGACGTAGTTGTAATACTAATTAAAAAATAATGCTGGCAAGATTAGTTTATAATTATTATTGTTGGTACATATCATTTCATGTTGGATACATGTGTCTGCCACGCACACATTTGAAATGTGAACGAGTAAATTATGTTGAATGTGTTATAGTGATATTATGTTTCGATGAGACATGGGTCTTATATGGCGAGAGTCAAAATTACTTCAAATATCAAATGCCTATAATTTTATTCTCGAAAATCCCTTAAATTCTAGACTTTACATTGCTGTGCTCCTTTACAGAGAGAAACAGTATTTCAAACTTTATGATACATACAATGACGTGGCAAATACAGTTATCAAGCACCAGTAGTAACACAACCAGTGCATATTCAGAGAGATGTATCATCAATGACGTGGCAAATACAGTTATCAAGCACCAGTAGTAACACAACCAGTGCATATTCAGAGAGATGTATCATCAATGACGTGGCAAATACAGTTATCAAGCACCAGTAGTAACACAACCAGTGCATATTCAGAGAGATGTCATCATCTAATATATGAACGCCCTAGGAGGTTACCTTACCTACCTTGAGGTTACCTTGAGGTGCTTCCGGGGCTTAGCGTCCCCGCGGCCCGGTCGTCGACCAGGCCTCCTGGTTGCTGGACTGATCAACCAGGCTGTTGGACGCAGCTGCTCGCAGCCTGACGTATGAGTCACAGCCTGGTTGATCAGGCATCCTTTGGAGATGCTTATCCAGTTCTCTCTTGAACACTGTGAGGGGTCGGCCAGTTATGCCCCTTACGTGTAGCGGAAGCGTGTTGAACAGTCTCGGGCCTCTGATGTTGATAGAGTTCTCTCTCAGAGTACCGGTTGCACCTCTGCTTTTCAACGGGGGTATTCTGCACATCCTGCCATGTCTTCTGGTCTCATGTGATGTTATTTCTGTGTGCAGGTTTGGGACCAGCCCCTCTAATATTTTCCACGTGTAAATTATTATGTATCTCTCCCGCCTGCGCTAGAGGGAGTACAGATTTAGGCTCTTTAGTCGGTCCCAATAGTTTAGATGTTTTACTGAGTGGATTCTAGCAGTAAAGGATCTCTGCACGCTCTCCAGATCAGCAATTTCATTGTCATTGTGCAGCAGTACTCCACTCTAGAGAGCACAAGCGTTTTGAAAAGTATCATCATCGGTATAGCATCTCTAGTGTGAAAAGTTCTTGTTATCCAACCTGTCATTTTCTTGCAGTTGTGACGGCTACTTTATTGTGTTCTTTAAAGGTAAGGTCTTCCGACATGAGTACACCCAGAGCTACGAAGAATACATAGAATACTTGGCGGAAAATAATGGGCCAATGTTGGAATGGGCAGAAACGTACACTTTTTTGCAGACAAAGAGTTACTTTTTCTTTCTTTGTTATAAAACTACAAATAGATTATATACACACAAGGAAATTAAACCACAAACACCACACCACAGAGGAAACACATTATTTGCAGTTACACCAAGCGCATTGATATTATTAAACACAACAGAACAACTCATAGCTCTGTACCCTAAACCACGCACACTATACACGCTAACAAAATCATAAGGAAGCACAGAGCATAAATACACAAGCACACACGTGCACAGAACAAGGACGCACCCAACACGTGGCTCGTAACCCAGCACAGCCCAGCCCCGCGGACAGAGAAATGTACACTACACAGGTAACGAAGCAAGCCAGAAATAAATAACGTTTCATTACTAACAAATAATTAACTTTCCACGGACCTGCAGTGTAAACATAAAAGCAAAATTATTTAGAGGAAGAATTAAAATTATTCCCATTTCCAATCAAGGAATGGGAATAATTTTACTGCCCTGTTGGCCATGCGACCACCCAAAACCTCATATACTTCCCTACATTTCAATGAAACAGAACCCCTGGAACGTACAAACTCGACGAATAACATCCATCGGACATGATTGCAACAGATACAAATGCAAGGTTCCCACAAACAGGTAAATCAAGCATATAACTAACCCTCAATTGACAGTTGTACGACCCCAAAGATTCGACTATCGACCCCCCCCCCCCCCCTACAACAACAACACATTATGGAAGGTAACACAAATAATCGCTGACAATTTACTATACAACCAATATTTCCTAATCCACCCCATTTCTTCCCCCCCCCCCCCCCCCGTCACTGCAGGGTTTCTCGCACAAAGAGAGGAATTCTGAATCGGATGATACAAACCACACCACAGCTACTGACATATTGAGAACCCAGTCTCTAGAGCTACCCTCTTGCAGCATTTATACAGCGGGAAACAACGCGCAACTTTCCAAAACTTCGACAGTTCAGAAATAGGTAAAGCCCATTGTCACAAGGTCAAAACCCTAGAAGGCAGCACCTTGTAGTGGCAGCCACCAAGCGACACATCACCTTCCAGTTCCATGCTAACCAACTTTTGTATAAACTAAATGAAATAATCCCAAGAGTCTGAAGCGTCAACTACCTGGAACATAGTCCCGAGCAAGGTCACCCAAGAAGTCCAGATCCCATGCCCCATTACACACATCATATCTCTACTAATCCCTAAACCGTGCAGTTGGTTAGTAAAAGTACTACATCCTGGTGTATAGGTTTAAAAATGAGGAACAAATTAAATGATTGGTTCACAGGAGGTAATCATAGAAAGGGATTGGAGCAGTGTAAGGCTTAACCAAAACCCCAGTAGCCTCCACGAACTCTCTCATCACCCAGTGTATACTTTTTACAGTGCAGATTTAATAAAGAAATAGGACATCAGTTATATAACACCATCATGTCACCATACTTCTGCAGGAGTTTGACCACCAAGGTTATGGAACCGAACAGCGCCCGTGCATTAGGAAGTACTGAATAACCTGAACATAATCAGGACCATTGATTTCCCATAGAGAAACAGAAGGTTGCACCATCAGCCCATCATCGCTGTGTACTTTACCCTTTTGAGCCCTTGGATCACATTCCAAACCTCATTCCCATCAACGTCACCTAACAAAGCCAAATTCTCTACCTGCAACACCATCTGTGAACATTGACCAATAAAATACTACTGGAACCCTTCATGTCCATTCAAACTTCTTATACACTGCTACCAACTCCTCACACGAGCATCATAAAGCATCTCTTCCATGCTCATCAAAACACCTCCACCGGGCAACAATATCTCAGAACCTCGTCTAGAATTCTCTCCCTAACATAAACTGTGAGAGCCTCTCCCCATACATCCTCTCGTCCACACGCCACGTACACTCACCCCTTCCGCAAACTCATCACACAACTCATTCTGCTGCTCCACACACAGTGAGGTCATAATAAACCTATCCAACCCAGAAATCGTGAGCATATACAGCAATCCCATCAATACAGATACAACCAATCTTCCTCCTCACTACTAGTATCCAAAGAGCCCGAAATCGACGAAAAACGTTCTCATATTGCATCTAACTACAGTTGAATTTCCTCCACCCCCACCCCATCTGAATCAGACTCTGCACTGCCACTTTTGTTACAATCATGCAATAGTCAGAAAACCTAACAGCTCCATGCAGTTAATTAACATGAACCTGTTCAGCCTAGAATTGGCATTACGAGCCACATATTCCTTCACCAAAAGCAGCATCAGAGAATCCAAAACAACTCAACGTTTCAACTAGAGTTCAAAACAGTTCAACATACAGTCTCCGTGGTGTAGTGGTAAGACACTCGCCTGGCGTTCCGCGAGCGCTATGTCATGGGTTCGTATCCTGGCCGGGGAGGATTTACTGGTCGCAATTCCTTAACTGTAGCCTCTGTTTAACTCAACAGTAAAATGTGTACTTGGATGAAAAAAAGATTCTTCGCGGCGGGGATCGTATTCCAGGGACCTACCCGAAACGCTACGTGTAATAGTGGCTGTACAAGAATTTAACAACTCTTGTATATATCTAAAAAAAAAAAAAAAAAAAAAAAAAAAAAAAAAAAAAAAACACCCAACGACAGCGTGACTACTACAATCGCTTCACAGCGGCCACGCAATTAAAATTATCTCCAAAGACTATGGAATCCTGCCTTAAAAATAAAAAATAAATCACAGGAGAAGAAGTCGTCCTGTTCCTGACACCCAGTAAACCCAGAAAGACCATAAATATTAAACAACGAAATAACAACATCCAAATATGATACCCTGAGCATTGAAATTGCGACCTTCCTTGTCCACCTCAGTATGCAACACACATATGCGTACCTGAGCCCTAAAATCAACGTGTCAAAGTATACCATTTAAGAAATGCTTTGGATTACACACCGAGTGATGATAATCCGCTAGCAAGATGAGTCGTAAATGAATTCCTCCACAACTAGCACACCAATTTTACGAAACCATAGCAACGCAAGCTGGCCTATCTGCTTTATCCGAAAACAGTCTGTATATGCTTTGCCCAATAACATTAAGCCTGGCATAGAAAAGATAAGGAGATATCGAGACAAGGGAAAGGAAATATAAACAACACTCTTTAACCATCAATTCCATCATCCACAACTTAAGATAAGGAGATATCAAGACAAGGGAAAGGAAATAAAAATACACTTTTTAACCATCAATCCCATCATCCACAACTTCAACTACAGACTCCTAGTAGGACACATCCAACACACCAGACACCACAGGAGACCTAATAGGGCACAAACTCGCACTTAACCCATATACCACATATAGTGCCGCTACTGTGCCAGGGAAGTCCACTACGGGCTCACCGTAGCCAGTGCTACTTGGAACATTTTGTTCCGAGTAGCGAAATCTAAAACAACAACAACAACAACAATCCACTTAACAGCCCCACTGACCCTTTAAGCACAACACCCACTGCACAACTCACTGCACAATGTTGACTCCAGGCGAGTGGTCAACATCCACAACCACCTGCTGCACAGCAAAATCACTGGTGCAGGCCATCCCAGAAGCCAAAGCCCCATGAGTTGGATATTCCACTGTACTCCATGAACCAGGTCTGAACACATTGTCGCATATTAAGCTATCCAATCCTGCATCCGCTGACAAATCTGTAACTCCGCCCTCCACATCACCTTTAGATATTGGGGCAAACCCTTCCAGAGCAGAACATTCACTGGGTGTAATATCCCACCTCATCACTGTGAACCTGGGAACTAATCCTACAAAAATCACCCATGTGGAATATATTCCACCAACATTATAGCATAACATGGTCTATGAAAGCACATGGGGCAGGCATAGCTATTTATAGAACAAGTCAAGCTCTCTCGAGACAGAAAGATTGTCTAATCAGCATATTACAACCATCTTGTGAACCACCATCCCTGAAGGCCTCCTCAATGAATCCATATCAGGATATGTAATTACATCTAACAGCTATAACCATATCCTTGTAATATGCAAAAATAAATGCATTTACTCAATAAATAATTATTTAGCCAAATACATTTGGTTAACATTAGTATAAATAGATTATTATAAGAAGCAGGGCAACAATACTCCACTTGGGGTGGATGGCAATCAGTATCCAGACCCTGTTACCACAGTTGTGTAAAGGAGTTCCACCTGCGCTGTCGTTGAGTGAGGACATGTCGCTTGTCCGCTCCGGCAGTTTGTGGTCGTTGCCGTTTTCGCCGGCAGGGGTGTGGGGGTGTTTACCCTCCCTGCTGTTCCTGGTGGTGGAGACGTGGCGTGTTTTGCGATGGGCGGCCCTATTCCCGCTGTCGTGCGGTTAAACTCCATCGGATTGGAGTTTACTGGCCGTGCTGGTTACCCGCTGGTGGACGTGGTGTTGAGTGACATGCTTCGTGTCCTGGTTGGGGACGTATATGGCATTGAGCTGGTAACTGCTCACTGTGTTGTTATCAAGTTTGTGGGTGAGGCGGTGTACCGTGCTTTCTTACGGAGGTACGAGGGACGTACTTTGCAGTTACAGGACGGCACCAGGTCTGTGACCATTTCAGACCGTAGTGGTGCTGTGACGTATGTCAGTGTTCATGGCGCCCCCCATGGAGTTTCCTGAGACTCTCCTCCGGCGGTTCTTCCAGAGGTACGGCTCCGTCGTCAGTGTGCGGATGAACTCCCTGTCGTCTGGCACGTATTCGGGTGTGAAGATCAACATTCGGACCCTCGGGATGCGACTGAGGTCGGACATACCGTGCTCTGTCCGGCTGTTGGGGTACTACGTGCGTGTGTTTTATGCCCGGCAACCCCGTACTTGCTTCCGGTGTGGCTTGTTGGGGCATCAGGCTGCCGGGTGTACTGCTGATCCGGTCGCTCCTGTGAACTTGTTCCATGAGGAGGATTTCCCGCCGCTCCCTCTAGAGGAGGACTCCGGGGGTGAGGAGGTGAGCGTCCCGTTCGCTGCTGCAGCTTCCCCGGCGGCGCCTGCCGTTCCTCCGGTTGTTGCCGTCCCTCCTCCGGTTCTTGAGGTACCGTCGGTTGGTCTGCCTGATCCTGTTGCTGTCCCAGCTGCTCCCGTGGGCCTTCCTGGAGCTCCCTGTGTGACGTCGCTGTCTTCTCCCTCGTCTTCTGATGCTGCGCCTGGCCCTGTGTCCGTGACTCGGGTCCCGGATGTGCTTGGTGCTGGGGTGGCTGCGGAGCCTCCTGCTGTGTGTGGCCCGGTTCTCCCTGTGGTTGAGGCTGCTGCCGTCCTGGCGTCGGTTCCTTCGGCTCGTGGTACCCGTGTTTCTGGGTCACTTACCGGCTCTCACGATATCCGGCCGGTGCCCAAACGTTCCCGGCGTTCGTCTTCTTCCTGGGCCGACGCTGGTGACTTCAGTGACTGTGGGGCTTCGGATGTTGACAGTGTGGATACGGATGTGTCGATGTCTCCGCGGTTCGTGGTGGCGGAGGTCCATGTGCCTGCCGGTGCTGGTGCCTGGGTCTCGGACGTGCCTTTGTGCCTTTGGTTCTTTTACAGTGGGGGGTGGTGGCTTCCGCTGCCAGGGATGGTGTGGACTCTGGTGCTGGGCGTGGCCTGGTGGTGACGTTACGGAAGGATGCGCGCCGTCTGGGTTCCCTGCTGTCGTCTGGTGGTGTGCCCGGGGCCGCGAGTACCCCTGTGGTGCGGGTGCGCGTTGGGGCCCTGGGTGACGTGTTGCCGGCGTCTGTGATGCCACCGGGTCACTGGTCGAACATTGCCGAGTTACTGCTGTCTGACGGACTGGAGTGCTTTCGTGCGGGGCAAATTCCCTTCCTGTGGGGGCGAGTGGCGACTTCTCGCCTCATGAGTTCTACCATCTGGGTCCCCAGTTTGCGGGTGTTTGTTGCCCCGGTTCCGGATGTTATGGCGTCCCCGGTGGATGGACGAGACCCTTGGCAATGGGTGCTCTGGGAGGCGTTCAATGTAAGATTCCCGCGGGCCAAGTTCCCGGCCAAGTATGTGCTCTGATGTCTTGTGTATTTGCTCTGACATGCTGTGTGCCCTTCTGGCTGTTTGTTTGCCCTGTTCTATTATGTGCTTCTGCCTCTCCCTTTGTGCGTAGCTTTGCCGTGTGGCATATTAGTTTCTAGTGCTCGGCGTCACTCGTTTCGCGTTTTGGCTTAGCATTTCGCCTTTCCTGGCTTTGCGATTCACCCTTCACGGGTACGCCGGGGCGCATCCGATCCCACGATCGTCGTCGCCCCTAACTCAACAACAACAACAACAGTTGTGTAAACATTGCTCCTCCACCATGAGGATATCCCAGGAAGTTCAAGCTGCTTAATTGCCGCCGTTTAACCTCTGTGGACCTGATTGATGGTGTAAACTGCATATATAAGCAAGACACTCTGTTTAGAGTGGTATACGTGTGTCATGACACAGTGAAGAGAGTGTGGTCAGCGATGCCACAGCCACAGCACCTTCCGTCCCTCACTCTGTGAGGATTGTGTGTGTACACCTTCACCACAGCTGTGATACTCACACCCCTTCCATACACAGAGTAACCAATACTCTGTCACAACATTAAGACACTCTATTCTAATGAGTCAAGCGTGTGTCTTACCATAAGCTGTGAGTGGAGTGTAAACATTGCCTGAATCCAGACGCCAAAGGAGTCAACACACCATTCCAAAATCAGTAGTGAACAATACTACAAGCTCAGGCCCTACAAGCAAGCTAAGTCTTAGTACTATAAGACTGAGCTCCGTATCTGCATTTTACGAAAATACGGGAAGGCTGGTGGTGTACCAATAGTAATTGGATCCAATTCTTTGTGCCGCTAACCCCATTATATTACAGGTGCGGTTATCATCATGAGCTTACGAGCTCACCCCAGTAAGTAAAGAACTTACCGATAAATAAAAACTATATTTACTAAGTTAATCAGTGTTCGAAATATATTTGATATATTGCAATTGCTTAAAGACAAATTAAAGTATACATTTGCAATAGATAAAGTTATATCATTACATAATCTTGTAAAGGTTTATAATAATTCATATGCGGCAACATGCCAGATCAAAAGGATAGGGCTAGAATAATTTGTAACCGTTTTCTTGCTAGCTGCATTTATACATATTTTATTTTACAAAGTGGTAAGTGTAGATTTTCCATTCAACAGGTAAATGAAAGCATCCCCATTTCTGTTGGAAAAACTCTAAATACTGAGCTAATTAGGAAACACAAAATAAAAACAGTCCACTACCCCCAAGAAGAAAACAATAGTTTCCTAGTGGCTAGTTAGTTCCTTATTTTGTGCAGTCAGAAGTTAAAAGATATCCCACAACCCATGCCCAATGGGGAAAAATAAAATTTCTGATAAAGGTTCATCCTGTCTGTCGCCTCCACATAACAAGCAGCGGCGAGATCGCTCTGCAAACCACACTTGAAACATGGACGCGGTGGCCCAGCATATACAAAATGCAGTGTTCTCAAAATGTGACAAAAGGTGTGATTTTTAGTATAAGTTACATGCAAATAGTATGAGTACAATTTTGCTCCTGGCTTGGTCAAATATAAACTTTCACATCACCATTACCAAACGATTGGGGAAAAAAATTGTCCTCACACTGGGCCTTAAACTCCACAAAATTACTGCTGGATTTGAACTTAACAAAGCCATTCTTTAATTGTTTTACACCAAATAGTTCTTATAAACGGACGCGCACATGTCGATCTAGGAGGAACGAACATCAACACAATTCACTCTGCCAAAGAATTCTAGGCCAGCCGACTCGGAGGTCTTTAGTGGAGAAGTATAAGTGCCCATTATAAACACCCGCTTCTTCTCGACTCTTGCGGGAAATGACAACGTGGAGACACCAAAGCCTAAACAGCCGAATTACACAGCTTAGAATTGGCATCTGTAGTGTCGCAACACGTCCTCACTCACCGGTCATCACCAGGCAGAGACGTGAACAGTGTATGTGTATCGCATGGCCTTCTTGGTGAGATATAGGAGAGTGATGGATCATGATGGATCTTTGAAGCTCATGATGGTACAAGTACTCCACTCTTCCTACGAGTGGACTCATACGGAGCAGGTCAGGCGCTCCAACGACGACACCGTAAAAAAATAAGAGAAAAAACTTAGTCCGGACGGATGTTCTGGCGTCTGCTGGAAGACAAATGGGGCGCGGCAGCTTGAGGCAGAAAACATGCCTAAGTATGTTGTGTAGGCTGCTGCGAGAGCAACTTATTACGCTGTCTCTCTCTCCTGTTTTAATCTTTGAAGTGTCTGCTCTGTGGGGGCTTTGTTAATCTGTTGTGTTGCAGACATTTGAAAAGTCTTTTTTGGGCGCTTGCAGGATTTGTATGTTAAATATATTTGTTTATTTACAACTAAGACAAAATGAAAAATGACTGACATAACGATGTTGGTGCGAGCTTTACAATGTTGCAACACCAATAACATGCATGGCGTACATTGGTTATTTGAAATATATAAAACAACCATATCATTATAAGTATTGTCTGACGATGTTCGTAATTACCATAATGCAGATATCAAGTTCTGTCAAAATTTGTGATACAATTGCTAAATAGACTTTATATGGTTAATTTCAGCTCATCTGAAACCCGTTCCTAGAGACCTATTTATTCGTGAGAATGCTCTTTGAAACTGACTATTATATAGGAAACTATCATATAGTAACTATCATATAAGGAACCTAGTGAGTGCATTAATTAAGAACTGTGATCCTACCTCAGCTCAGTTGAAACCTGCTCCTAGAGACCCATTTGTTTCATGAACCTTTTATATGCATTAGTAATAAACTTTATTTATTGACAGTAGTATAAGGAACAGGATGAGCAAGAGCCTTCATATGATCAGTTGACCTGATCTCTCGTGTTTCAACTTGTTGAGCGAACAAGTTTCAGATGCGAGTCAGCCTAGGAATGAATGTAGCAGATGGAGTGATGTTGTTGAGGGAGGCAGTTCCAGCATGAAACGGTTGAAGGTTGAGAGTCTAGTGTTATGGGTGCTAAGTATTGGTGGCCACGGTGTTGGGCCAGGTTCGGAACTTTGATAATGTTGGCCTTGTACATAACAGTAAGACCTCCATCTTCACGACGGTGTTGCATCCACTGATGTTCAGACCATTCCCACCAGACTTGGTGTAGACATGAGATGAGCCTTCTTGACCCTCTCTCCACTTTGTTCAAAAGTGTGATTAATAATGGAGTGCAGGCTATCCAGGAGAGGGGGCAAACTCTAGATGAGAGCGAACTTGTGCTACATATAAGATTTTGTAGCCCATGCTGTCAAGGTGAGATGCGCCGTGGGGCTGTAAGTTTCCTTGCTGCCTTTGGCGCTAGGTACAGCATGTGGCTCTTCGTTATCACTGAAGAGTCAAACTTCATTCCCCAAGTGTCAATTTCATCTGTGAAGTTTACATTTGGGAAATTTCTCCTGTGCAAAATCAAGGACAAAATGTATATCTAGTATTGGGTCCCTGCACAAGGGAAATGAAACTTTCACAGATAACTAAGAAATGAACGAAATACTGAGGAAACTTTACGGCTTCGTTTTCAATGAGCCAGTAAACACACAGATGATTATAACTCAAAGGAAGTTTTCATGGATGTGATACCAGCATCAAATCATATATCAGATATCAGCCTAACCAGACTGGATTTTGAAGACCCCATAGATACTGTGAACACTGCACCGGACTTTGATTCTTGGGACTCCATATTCATCAAGAACTCTAAAAACACACTGTTGCAGGTCCTGCACATTCTTTGGAGACAGCCTAGATACTGGTACTATTCCTAGCATACTAAAAACAGCAGAGATAACACCACTCTATAAAGGAGGGAATAAGGCAGAGGTAAAATATTACAGACTGATATTAATATCACACATTATTCAAATCTTTGAAAGAGTGCTAAGTACTAAGATCACAAAGCACATGGAATCACAACGTCTACATAACCCTTGACAACAGGGTTTCTAAACAGGCATCTCTTCCCTATCACAATTGCTGGACCACTATGAAATGGCTTTAGATGCCATGGAAGTGTGAGAGTATATTTCAGTTGAGCTTAAGTCCCTGGCTAATCCAGCCTCACGTTGGGGGCCAGATGTGAGATATTATCTCAACCAGAACAGAAGGACTGCAAAAGAACCAACACGTAAAGTGACAGAGGTGAGATTAATACTTCCAACTGAAACATAGGCGAGAGCAAACGCCAGAGTTCAATTACCTGGAACTCCAAATCACAAAGTCGTTGACTCCTCAGTTGCTAGTAGCAATCTTGAGGGTAGTCGCTGGGTCCTCACACCAAATTTATAGTATTCAGTGTTTGGACTATGATTAGGTTTGAGTCCAGGAGCCGACACTCATTAAATGCAAGATTATCAAAAGTAGGTTGTGGTGTTGTGTACAAGAGGCTGTACATGAAGGTATCGACATTAAGTCACATATGGCAACACATAACAGTTTATTAACAAAACTTAATAATAATACAAGGGCATAACATTTTAACTTAACATTGAGGTCCTGAGTGACACAATGACAGCTAACCAATACCAGTGTAGTGGGACTATTGTCACACCGCTCTCGGCTGGTATATGAGAACGCGTCTCGGCCCACTTGCATGGGCTAAACAAGACAAAATGAACTAACTAAACACTTGTTCTCACTAGGACTCAAATTCCAATGAAAAGTAATGCAATACAACTATAGAAATAATCAAACAACAAAGCAGGACTTGTCACTGAGACAGTCTTCGGTAAATCAAAATAACTACATTAACACACGCCTCTATGAACGGCAATCAATTAAAGACAACTAATCAATTATGTTTAAGTACTATCACACAGACAAAACAATTGATTACAAGCAATGAAATCAAATAAAAAAATCTAAATTACGTTAATTACTGTCACGTAGACAGTTATCAATCAAAGATAATTTACGTTAATTACGCTCTGTCACTCAGACAGTCAGTCAATCACAAACAGTAATGCTTCACAGTAATTACTCTGCCACAAAGACAATTAAACAGTCAGTGAGTAATTACATTAATTCCCGTCACACGGACAGTAAGTCAATCAAGATGTACTACGTTAATGATGCTATCACACAGACAGCTTGCCTAGCAAGAATTATTTAACACTTTACTAATTAAGTCAGGTCACAACTAGGAATTAAGTTCACTGACGTTTCAATCTATATAATTAAAAATATATGAATGTTTGTCAATCAAACAAGCCAGGTAACAATTATACTTCAGTTCACCGCACTTCATAACTTCACAAAGAACAAAATATACACAACAACACAATCACAATACCAATGTAATCACAGGTTAATTAAATAATCACAATGTAATTAAACCCAGTGTATCACAAAGGCGACCTACATCAATTACTTACACCAATTCTGGTTTCTCTGAAACAAGATTAAAACATCAGATGGAAATTCTATAATACGTATCGATAATATTGAACCGTACAACAAACAGAGACAGTAAAATAACTTAATGTGGAGTTACGTGTAACGCATACATATGCAACAAACAGTTACAGAATCAGACAGCTGTAATCTTCACCTGCTCTAGTGCTCTCTCTACTCGTTCTCGCGCCCGTTTCAGGCTATGCCAGATGCCGCAGTCGGGTGGTTGATAATGGAACCAAAACAAGAGAAATGCACTTTAATAAACAAAGAAATAAATATTTGAACTCACATATAAGACCGGCCTTGTGTCACTCAAATTCATACATACAGATGGACTTTGTAGAGACTTGTCCAGCAATCTCCGCATGTGGTAAATCATGCGGTAATCAATGATACGGTGGTGCAACCACGTTTAACCACACGTGGTACATGGGAGACCATGTGCAGTGTGACCAGGAGGTATCGGCGGCTGACGAGTCAACGCTCTGGCGCGTAGCGTGGTATAAACACAGCTGGGAGGCAAATGAGAGTGACACACAGGTGGTGAGTGTGCATGCGTACACGGGGTGATGAAAACGTGTTAGGAGCACACAGGGTTAACAGGCACGGCAATGGCGGGCAAAGACTAAGTCACCAAAATGTCTGTAATTAAGTTATTTCACACTGGAAAATTCCTAGTACACTGGAGAACTATTGCTTAGCCACTATTCTCCACCCACGTAGCGTTGGGCTTCCGGATTGGGATGGATGGTTGAGATAACAGCAGATGATCCCGGACAGTCTGTATCACTCTGCTGGGACCATTTGGCTGGAGTTACACTTTATATCGCTCGTTATCACTCGTATATCCTTAATTTCGATCCCACATGATGTCAGATTTTGCAGACGGACGCGCAAGGCGAAATGAGGAAATTACATGAGTTCCCTGTGTAAAGCATGAGTGGTAGTGTATTAATTGGATGGTGTATAGCAGTATTCAAGGCTAGTTGAACATCGGGAAGTTGTTCATCTCAGGTGGCTGCATCCTTCTCTGCTAGAATTACAAGCATATACTTAATTGTACGATTGGTTCTTTCAATCATACTGTTTGCTTGCGGATGGTAAGCCGTCATGAGGGCTGGTAGTCTTTCAAATTTTACAAACTTCTCTAAAAATGTTTCCAACAAATTCTTGACCTCGATCAGACACTAACACTTTAGGTGGTCTAAACACAGTGTCAAATCTACTTAAGAAAACGTCTGCGATAGTCCCCGAGTCCTTAAAAGGAAAAGCAACCAAGATAATGTATCGGGACAGATGGTTCACTAATACGAACACGTAGATATTACCTGAATGACTATTATAAAAATAATTGAAATCTGCTCCCACTCGATCTAAAGGCTCATAAATTTCAGGGATTTCTTTTAGTGGGACCTGTACCTTAGGAGTACTTTTCCTTCTCTGACAGTTGGGACATGATTTAACACTGTAGATGATGTGAGATTACATACTAGGGAAAAAATAATGACTTTGCTTTCATATAGGTTTCATAAACATGAGGGTGACCAGTGATCTTGGACGCATGTGCAAGTTTCAAGGCTGATAATCTTAATGTGTCGTGGATGACTAACTGGTAAACTGCACGATCTGTCATGTCATTAACATAATGCAAGACTCCATCTTTAAGTTCAAAGTCATTTATGGGAGAGTTACCTTTCTTCGAAGGGTATTTACCACCATCCAAATATTCAATTATCGCCTTCCATCGCTGTTCTTTCATTTCGAATTCTCTAATTTTATCGCTCGCAATAGTTTCAATGTTGACACTTACGTTAACTGACGCAAAGTTCCTACTCAATGTGTCTGGCACAACGTGAGACGGTCCAGGTTTATAAAGGATCTGAAATGAGTGAGCTGACAGTTTGTGAGACCAGTGGGCCATCCGGGGACACCTTGTTTTCTTTTTGAATATGTGTGTGAGAGCTCTGTGTTCTGTGAAAATAGTAAAATGACGTTGGAATAGATATAGACCTCAAAATAACGAACGCTTTCAATCACGCAAGCGCTTCCTTGTCTGTTACTGAGTATCGAACTTCTGGTCCCTTCACTTTTTTACTGAAATATGCGACAGGGTGAGGAAGGTTCTCAGAATCACGTTGCATTAAGCAACCGACTATGGCTATTCCATTAGCGTCTGTATGCACCTCCCACTCCTTATCAAATACACGCACAGCTAGTAACAGGGTGATAATTAATTGATGTTTAAGTTTAATATAAGCCTCAACATGTTCTGGGGTCCACACAAATTTAGCATTTTTCTTTGTAAGGTCAGTCAAAGGTGCTGATTGAGCAACACCCTCAATATGGTGGCAGAAGTATCCGGCTGCCCCAAGAAAACCGCGCAGGTCCTTTGTTGACCTAGGTCTGGGCATCTTAGCAATGGCGCGGCATGAGTCTGGGTCAGATCGGATGCCATCTGTGCTCACCTGGAACCCCAGAAACTTGAATTTCTGAGACGCCAGAGTGCATTTCTGAACATGTAATTTAAAACCTGCCTTGTCCAACAATGAAAGTGTCTCAATCAAGTCCCGGAGGTGCTCATCAAACGACCTAGAGTAGATGACTACGTCATCAAGGTATGCTAAGGAATGCATACCCAAGACAAGACTGAGAATGTAATTAATAGCCCTCTGGAATGATGAAGGAGCAGTCTTCTGCCCAAACGGCATACGTTTAATTTAAACTGATAAGTGTGAGCACCATCAGAGAACGCTGTTTTTTATCTGTCCTTATCTGCTTCTGGTATAGCCCAATACGCTGACTTTGCATCCAGAATGGGAAAATACTTGGCTGCCCTGAACTGATCTATAATTTCCTGAATCCGGGGTAAGGGATACACATCGCCCATTGTAATTTCATTGACTTTCGAAAAGTCGACGCAAAACCTGTAACTACCATCCAGTTTGCGTACCAGCACTACCGGAGACAGCTACGATGAAGTACTGGGTTCTATGACCTGCTGTCTTAGCATCTTCTGACACTCCACTCAGATGGTGTTCTTTGATCGTTCCGGGAGCCTTCACTGCCTTGTGTACATTAGCACGTGGTCACCTGTTGGAATGGTGTGCTCGATCTGGTCTAATAACCTGATTTGATCATCGTCCGTGGCAAATAACTTGGGAAACATACGTAAAATTTCCCGCACACGTTTCCTCTCTAACTGTCGAATGTGCTTGAAATTTAGCGCTGATATTAATATATTCAAATTGTTGGTATCGCGAGGTGGCGCAAGCACTGCTGTGTCATTCTTAGTGATATTACAAAGGTCTCTAACATAAAGAGCGCTACACTGCTCTGTGCCAGTAATTGTATCCGACTGATCTGATTGAATTATTGATATCTCATCTAAGATAATACCCTGAGACAATCACCCACTCTGAGTGGTAGGTTTTGTGTGAGAGACTGACCACAGGTATGAAGGCACCTTTATCAAGGACAACAATCAAGTGAGGAGGAATTAAAAGTTTATTAAACCTGCCAGCTACCATAAAGATAGTACCAAGGTGGACATGACGACCCACGGTCACCCCTAAGGAATCTAAATGAACGTGGTGAACATGTCTGCTTGTCGAAAGCATGCAAAACACATGACCTCTTATCCGTCTCTGGAAGAGACTTAAACAATAGTTTTGGGTAAATGGCATTACGTTTATGATTCCGCTGGATAAAAGCTACAACTGGTGTAATATCAGTTAATGTAAATGGATACGATACAGTGCCCAATTTCAAATAGCAGTGTCTCGCCACTCTCTCAACGGATAGGGAATATGAAAATCTATGCAAGAAATCCATGCCAATCAGGATATCACCCGAAAAATCAAGACTATTAACCACTGTACAAGTGTGAGGGTACGACCCATCATTACCTATTTCAAAATTAGATATGATACATCTAAAGCAAGAGTTGCTCCCATTAAGAAGAGATCTTTACCTCAAATGGAGTTAACTGCATTGCTGGTGGCAGTAAGATTGGCTCATTGCCTGACCAAGACACTCAATAATATCCACTTTGGTGAAATCGTCGTGTGGTCAGACAATGAGGCAGTCTTACAATGGGTAAGAAACAACAACAATAAAACTCCCTACGTTAGTAATCGTGTTAGGGAAATTCATGAATTATCTGATGGATATAAATTCAGACATGTTCCCATTAAGGACAATCCTGCTGATTACTTATCTCGAGGATTAACATTAAAACAACTTATCAAGTCTTCGATGTGGTTTAATGGACCTTCATGGCTTGTTAGTGGTCAGTGGCCCAAACAAAAGCCACAAGTCATAGTGACCAATATCACTACTCCCATGAAAGAACCAGAACCTCATCGAATCTTAGCTATTAATCCTCACAATTATTCTAACTCGAGTAAGTTATTAAGAGTAACCGAACATGTGTTTGACTTTCTTGCTAAGATAGGAATCAGGCATAAGTTTCCCAGTCCTATCCTCTACTGGATCAAACGTGCACAGCAAGAGACGTATGGAAGTGAATATGAAAATCTTCCAGATAAATTAACCAAGTCTCTAGGTATCTGGTATGATGCCAACACTCATAATATATTAAGGTGTGGAGGACGTTTGCTTCATGCAAAAATTGATTTGGATACAAAGAATCCGATCCTTCTACCACGTCACCACATCATTACCAAACTTCTAGTTATACATCACCATCAATATGGTACTTTGCATGGTGGAGTGTTGGATACTCTCACCGACCTTAGACAGAAATATTGGCTTCCTCAAGGTCGTCAAACAGTCAAATCAATTATTAAGTTCTGTGTGATCTGCAAAAGATACGACGCTCGAGTGTGTCCTTATCCAGGACCTCCACCACTCCCTGAAGAAAGAGTAGTTCATCTTCGTCCCTTTGAGACCACTGGTGTCGATTACACAGGAGCCTTGCTTCTCACTGGCAATCCAGATAAGATACCAGTGAAAGCCTATATTTGCCTCTTCACGTGTGCTACCACGCGAGGCGTACATCTAGAAGTGACTTCGGACATGAGTGCTGAAGCCTTCATCCAAGCTTTCCGTAGATTTGCAGCTCGCAGATCCTGTTTCAAACTAATGATATCGGACAATGGTTCAAATTTTGTAGCAGGAGAAGCCTGTCTACGAGAGGTATGGAATCATTCAGAAGTGCAGTCAGTCCTGCAGAGACGACAATGCCACTGGAAATTTATTGCTCCTAGAGCCCCCTGGCAAGGTGGGTTCTACGAACGTATGATAGGAACTGTCAAGAAGTGTTTAAGGAAGACCTTACACCGACAGAATTTAGTTACTCCGAACTCCAAACACTTGTGGAAATCGAGGCGCGAGTCAACAATCGCCCATTAACAGACCTGTCAGATGATTTCTCACAGAGAGATCCTCTGAGTCCCTCACACTTAATACATGGAGGCCTGCTGAGCCCTCTAATACCTTTGGCAGAAGAGGACCCCGTCGATCTTTCACATGTAACCAGGAGTGACTTAGTAGAAAGTTACCAACATCTCTCAAGAGTAATTGAAAGGTGGAATGAGGTGTGGACTCGAGAGTACCTCACAGCTCTACGAGAGTACCACTATGGAGCTTCGAGCCCCTATAATAAAGTGCAACTTAAACCAGGAGACCTAGTACTGGTTGACAGTGATGGACCAAGGTCAGAGTGGCCCATAGGCAAAATTGTTGCTATCCACCCAGATCACCAAGGCATCCTGAGAGTAGTAAAGGTTTTGTGCCGAGGCAACACTACCCTAAAAACCTTAGAGAAGTTGGTACCTCTCGAATTAGCAGAACGAGAGTGTTTACCAGAACCAGCTTCACCAACAGTTTCCGAGGACAACAATTCTGATCCACCGAGCAGCCGCCCCACTAGAGCTGCTGCTCAACAATGCAAACGGAAACTGCAAGCCTATTATAGCTCTGACCAAGAGCAAATAATTTCCCATCCAATTTAAGTAATCATGATGATACTGTGTTGTGATGTCAAGTAACAAATCAGTTACAAGTCACAATGACCCAGAACATTCTCATCACAGTGGATTCTCAGTTACTTTAAGTTGTATGATTTAATTCTTAATTTGTTGTATAGGCTATTAATAATAACATTATTTCGTCTAGAGTATCTGAGAGTTTACAAGACTTTAAGACTTAGTAACATAAACATTACATGTCATAGCGACATCAGTCCCAGAGTTTATTGTAGGCTTTATTAGTCATTAACTTTAGATGATTCCCAATAACATGTTCCATTCAACATGAATTTCTTTGCAAGACTTAAATTTCTTGTATGTCCTTGACAATTACGGGACATCTGTTATGTGTGTACTAACATACTAACATATTAACATCAATACTAACTTCGGGATAGGTATGTCAGTACTCAACATTGCACTGCGACCCGAGAAATCTCCCCCCGGAGTTATGTTGGAAATTTCCAACACTAATACAATACTATTGTATTATAATAAATCAGTATCATTATGTACTAACTACAGTAGTCACTAAAACTTACTAACAGTAATGTTCACATAAACTAACCATTATATCTACATATGGATGCTGGAATTTTTACGAAACCAAGCACCAGAATTGAGTCAGATTATATCTAGTTAAACACATTTATAGCCAGTGTACTAGAGAATTGAATGTGATTCTCTAAAATCATCAATATTCCATGTGATAGTTATATTTTTGGATAACATAACTCCCAAATAATTCTAAATCGAGAGTTTTTAGTTACAATTGTTATCAAGTAATAGTTTTTCTGTCACGAGTGAATGCCATGGAGAAAACTAAAATCTTCTCCATTTCTCGTTTAACACCATAAGACAAGAAAGCAATAATATTTAAATCCCTAGAATTGCAACCCAGTCTTTATTAAAGTATTTCAACCACAATTGCGCGAAATAGTATTATTCGTGATAAATAATTTCGGTGGTGAATGCGGGACGCGGGTTGAGGGAGGAGAGACGCCATTGTGTGTGTGTGTGTGTGTGGCCAGCTCGTGTTGCGAAGTGAGCAACGAGAGCATACGTATTTGAACGGGAAGTTGTGGCGTCAGAGTCTGAGACACGTGACGTTGGGATTATCAGCAAGAATTACACTGGTACTCAACCTTGAACGAATAATTATTCTTCTACGTGATCAACAGTGCTCGGTCAAATAATAACGCGTCGATATTCAAGCCAAACTCTCAACCACGTGTACAACATTGTGGAAGTTTGAGACTGAGACGCGATACCGGCAGACTTCAGCATACACTGCACCCGTCGATAAGTATATATTTCTTTCTTGATGCATCATTAGAGATTATATATTTCGTGGGCAGTCTGTCGTTACATCGAATGACGACTAAAAATCCAACGTTAGTACCGCACTAATCTTTATTTTCTATTTCATAAATATTGAGATTTAAGTAGCCTAGTTCAATGCTACGTAATATCCTTTAAATTACAGCTCGTATGTGAGGAGTCAACGAGCCGTTAACTACATTCGTGTTATTCACCTCTAAGGGTTTCTATGTGGAGATCCTGAGATCACGAGGACGAGGCGCGAACGATGTCATAGAAATCGTCTTAAAGCTAAGACTTTTTGTACACATTTAATTACTCCTATTATTTCTACATGTTCATGATATTATCATATTGAATGCTTGTCATGTGAACTGGAGATAAAATGTGTTTATTTAGATGATTGTTCTCTAATTCTAATAATCATTAATATTCTCTATTTGTATTTACCTATTGATTCTATAATATTTTGGTCACAATATTCTTTATTCAACAATGAACTGGTGCACGAACCACACTAGTTCCTAGACGTATATGAAGTTCTAGCAATACCCCCCCAATGTAGGTGTTTGAGGCTCTGACTTTAGTTAATTAACCATACAGTCCATTATTTATTTAAGTGATTATTCCTTCTAATATTTATCCATAGACACTGGTTCTTCCTTGTGTTTCTAATGATCACTTTTTATTAGTTTCCCTCTTTTCTCAAAAGTGGGTGGTCCTTCGTTATTAATTTGACTAATTAAATAATTAAATAATTGAGTCAAGCCCCAGATATCCCACATAGATTGCACACCTGTGACAGGTAAATAACTTTATTTTTATTAAGAAAAAGCATAATTTGTTGCACATAGGAGCAACCACGTGCTATACTAAATATGTTATGATTCCACTTCAATGTTTAATTGCAAAATCAAAATGAATGAATTTTCATAGATTTCGAATAATTTTCATTTTGATTTAATTATTTTGTGTGACATTACGTTGGATTTGAGCTGTGTTGTTTACCATACCGTTCATTTCGTAGGTATAGGTTTTTTTTTGTATTTTGTCATTTTTTTCATTTCTTTTTTTTAGTGATGGGAAAATCAGATCATTTGATGTTCCCAATTTTCTGATGGAAACATCGGATTATTTGCGAATGCATCGGATGAGAGAGTAGGGAATGGTGGGGAGGATGAGGGGATGGGAGTTGGGGGATAGTGGGGAGGACGATGGGACAGGGGCAGGGGTAATGGGGGGAAGGACGAGTGGATGGGGATGATGAGGACGAGAGGACAGGGGAATGGAGAAAAGTGGGGAGGACAAGGGGACAGGGGAGATGGTGGGGAGAACGAGGGGA
Organism: Procambarus clarkii; assembly: GCF_040958095.1. Taxonomy (NCBI): domain Eukaryota; kingdom Metazoa; phylum Arthropoda; class Malacostraca; order Decapoda; family Cambaridae; genus Procambarus; species Procambarus clarkii. The sequence goes on from NC_091174.1 coordinate 27,035,059, forward strand.
TGGGGGAGGGAGAATGGTAGGGAGGACGAAGGGATGGGGAGTGGGAAATGGTGGGGAGGACGAAAGGATGGTGGAGTGGGGAATGGTAAGGAGGATGAGGAGATGGTGGGGAGGACAAAAGGATGGAGGATGGGGGGAATAGTGGGGAGGATGAGGGGACAGGAGTGGGGAATAGTTGGGAGGACGAGGGAATGGGGGAGTGAGGAATGGTGGGGAGGACGAGTTGATGGGGGAGGGGGGAATGATGGAGAGGACTGGGAGGCAGGGGGTGGTTGCTGTGGCTCAGCAACACACAGGCGTCGCTGAGCTACATGTTATGACCCCAGGTAGCCTGAAGAACGAGTCAACCCTTGTGAGAGTTATTCAACAAACTAGCCTCAATTGAAAGGTCAAAGGAAATGTAGACAGGTGAATATATATTAAATACTTGGCAAAGATTAATGAAGAGTTTAAAAGCATGGGCAGAGGATAAATATGTAGATAAGTAGACTTAATATGAGAAGTCAAGATTTTGTTGACAATGTATGAGGCTCGCTACAGCAGTCTTGACCTCACTCGAGCTACAGAGGTCGTGCTTCCCAGAAAGCAGAAGAGAGAGAGAGAGAGAGAGAGAGAGAGAGAGAGAGAGAGAGAGAGAGAGAGAGAGAGAGAGAAGGGATCTCAGCTGTGGACAGGGTAACAGAGAATTCTAATTTACAAAATGGGGATTGAGGAGATCATTCCAATCAAGGAGAGAGTGGGGAGTCATGGCAGCTCAAGTAGTGTGTGCACACAGGACAACGAGGCCAGTGTTGGAGCCGCACCTCTAAATATGTGACGCTGAACCCCTCTGCAAGATCAAGAGGCGTACAGCGTGATCTTCTGACACATTTCAAGCACTCCAGAGTTCATTGGTGGTCAACCGACAGTAGCGGGAGTGTGGCTGCCGAGGTCGGTTGTCTGTTCCGGCAGAGAGTTGTTGGGGGGACGTTGTTTACCTGTATGCAAGTAACAGTCTGGTGCAGCAACCAGAGCTCTCTTTGGAGGTTTAAGCTCCAAAAGCCCCAACCCCATCAGGTCAGGACAGATATTGGGGGCTTTTCTGGGAGATTGGATTGACACACCCTCAGTTCGAGTCCAGGAGGTTGGATCGATACATCCATTGTGGCAGCTGTGTGGTCTACCTATTGCTAGCCCGTGTGACCACAGGGAGAGAGATTCTCTCTCTCTCTCTCTCTCTCTCTCTCTCTCTCTCTCTCTCTCTTTCTCTTTCTCTTTCTCTTTCTCTTTCTCTTTCTCTCTCTCTCTCTCTCTCTCTCTCTCTCTCTCTCTCTCTCTCTCTCTCTCTCTCTCTCTCTCTCTCTCTCTCTCTCTCTCTCTCTCTCTCTCTCTCTCTCTCTCTGGAAGACTCACAGGATAGGATGTTGAAGCTGCAAGCATTTGTAGAGTCAGGCAAACCTGGGGACTTGGAAGGTTGCACTAAGGAGCAGTTGAAGCAGATAGCAGAGAAATGTGGCATCAAGATGAAGTCATCTAACGTGGCTGAACTAAAGGATGAGATCCTTAGACAGTTGAGAGCTAAGAGTGAAGCGGCAGAACAAGGAGCCCAGAAAGGAGCTGAAAGTGGAAAGGAGGATGATGGACAGGATGAAGTGAGGTCCCAAGGGTCAAGTAGGAGTAGTAGGAGTAGCCACAGTAGCAGAAGTAGCAGGAACAGGAGCTTAGATCGGTTCCAGATAGAGCTCCAGGTGCAACGTGAACGTGAAGAGAGGCAATTTCAGCTTTAGAAGTTGAAGTTAGAACTGCAGATGAAGAATAAGGTAGAAACGGAAAAAGAGAAAACCCAGAATAAGAGAACTGGAGTTAGAACCAGTGAAGGAAAAAGAGAAAACCAGACTAGAGGTGGTGAAAGAAAAAGAGAAAACCCGAATATGAGAACAACAGTTGGAACAGGGGAAAGAAAAAGAGAAAGCCCAAGTCGAAAGGGAAAAAGAGAGAACAAAACAAATGCAGATAGAGGCTAAAAAAACTTTGGCAGAGCAAAGGATTGAACATGGGTTGCCAGAGAGCACCACCCATGTATCACACCCACACGTTAATAAAGTCAGAGAAAAGAACATTCCCCCTTATTTGTGCCTGAGAAGGCAGAGAGCTTCTTTGAACATTTCGAGAAGGTGGCCATCAAAGAGTGGCCACAGGAAGAATGGGCCCAATTGGTTCAATTAAGGTTGACTGGTGCCGCCAGAGAGGTAAATACCCAACTGTCATCGGAGGAATGCCGAAATTATGTGACAGTGAAAAGCAGCATATTACACTCATTTCAGTTGACCCCGGAAGCATATAGGAAACACTTCTGAGAAATGGTGAAGGCTTCAGCAATTACCTTTGCTGAGACAGCAAGGGATCTGGAAAGGCGTTTCCAGTGATGGATGGAAGCTGCTGGAGTTGGATCTTATACTGATCTTAAGCAGATGATGATCATGGAGAAATTCCTAGAAATGATGCACCCCAGACGGAGTTCAAGATCCGAGAGGCAGGAGTAAAGGATGTAAAAGATGCCGCAGATAGGGCAGACATGATTACAGAGGCATATAGGAGCTTAAGGGAAAACAGAGTGAAAAGTGAGGCGAGGCATAACAATGGCAGACCCAGTGGCGTCTGTGGAGGAAAAATTTTGGTGGACAGACAAACAGAGCAGTTAGCTTTAAACCCTAGGAAGGGAAGTTGCCTAGTCCGCCTGCTGGAAACAATCAGGAAACCAAGTATATGCCGAGAAGTCAAGAGTCCAGTTAAACCCCACAGAATACAAGTAGTGTGCCTGGTCCGTGGAGCTCCAATACGAGTGGACAGAGTCAGAGCCACTGGAGAACATATAGAAGGGACTTCTCCCAAATGAGATGTTACAATTGTAACAGATTTGGTCACATGAAGAAAGATTGTAGACTGGGCAGGAGAGTTGTGACCCTGACCATGTGTGACCCCCGAAACAGGTGTATTAATGTATTACAGGACAAACCACAGAGAGTAAACTTAATGAACGAGTGGTATAGGCCGTTCATCAGCAAAGGTTGGGTCAGCATAGAAGGCCAACATGAGGTGGAGGTTAGTATCCTAAGGGATACCTGGAGGTAATCAGAGTTTGATTCTGAGAGTCCTAATTGGGGATGATCGACTGTTAGCTGACGGTAGGAAGATAAAGGTTCATGAGTTGTTGTCGGAGAGTGACATGCCCATATGTACCGTCAACCTAAAGTCGGATTATTTATCAGCGGAGGTGATGTTGGGAGTATGCCCTAACATACCTGTCCCAGGAGTCCAGGTGATACTGAGTAATGACATGTGGATCCAAGGTGTTACCAGAGCTAATAGTGTAAGCTGTGCCGGAGGAGTGCCAGATGGGCCGTGGTACTGACGGAAAACCGGACAAAGTAGATCTTGCTAGCATCCTCGAGGATAAGGCAGAGGACAGCCAAGTCATTGTGTACCATGCCTGTGTAATGACAGGGTCGGATGTAGCCGCCGAGGAGACACTGGAGACGCTGTGGCAGTGTCGACTCCACCGAAGGAAGAAGTCCACGTGGAAGTGTCGGGGCTGTTCTCAGTAAAGGTTCAGCTCGGGAAAATGGATGCTCAGTGAGGCCAGAAGTGAAGATGTCCCTGCGTGAACGATTCAGCGTGAACAGAGTGGATTTAATCAGAGCGCAGAACGACGAATTCATAGATCTGATCAAGGTGGCGAAAGGGGGAAACTTATGTCTGGAGTCCCCCGTGCATTATTACATGGACAATGACATATTGATGAGGAAGTGGCGACGGGATAAAGCCGGCGTGGACAAGGTGTGCTTGGAAAAACACCAAGTGTTAGTGCCGAAGGAGTTTAGGGCGGTGGTGTTAGAACTGACCCACTCCGTGGATATGGCAGTACATTTGGGTGTGAAAAAGACCCTGAAGAAGGTGCTGGAACATTTTTATTGGCCAAACATATGGAAGGATGAGAAAAGATATTGTCGGACATGTTTGGCGTGCCAGCGTGCAGGCAAGCCAGCCCTGGCTATACCAAAGGCACCTTTGAAGCCCAACCCCGCTTTTGGTGAGCCTTTCGAGAGGGTCCTGGTAGACTATGTTGGCCCATTGCCAAGGACCAGGAAAGGTCACGAATATTTGTTAACCATAATGTGTTCAGACACCCGTTTCCCCGAAGCAGTGGCTTTGAGGAAAGGAACATCACGAGCCGTTCTGGATAGACTGCAGAACTACATTGCATTGGTAGGAATGCCCAGGATCATCCAGACGGACCAGGGGAGTGTCTTCCAATCGAAACTGTTCAGGGAAACTGTAAGAGGATGGAGGGTAGAACAAGTGCGCTCATCACCGTATCACCCTCAGTCGAAGGGAGCGTTGGAGCGTTTCCATGGAATGCTGAAGAGTTTGTTAAGGATATACTGTGCTGGGAAAGGGAGTAATGGGGCGAGGCGTTACCATCCGTACTATTTACCATCAGGTTTGCGGTGGTGGAATCGATCGGATTCACCCCGTTTCAACTGGTATACTGACACTCAGTATCCAGTGAGCATGTTGAAAGGACAACTCACTGAGGAAAGGCAGAAGGTGGATGTGGGACAATATGTGAAAACTTTTAGAGAGCGACTCTCTAGGGCCAGAGAGTTGGCCAAAGGAAATTTAAGGATGTCCCAGGCGGAGATGGTCAAATATCATAACAGGAAGACGAAGGACAGGAAGTTTCAGAAAGGAGATCAGGTGTTAGTCCTCCTGCCTGTAAAGGGAAATATATGCTAGTCAAGATTTTGTGGGCCATATATGATCCAGGTGTTAAGAGGCATAAATTATGTGGTGTATATGCCAGACAATACCCAGGAAGATAATTCCCAAGCCTGTGGCTACCCAGGAAGTCACAGGCTTGTTATGTGAACCTGATGAAGAGCTATTACGATAGGGGTAATCCGCCAAGTGAAGAGGGAAAGATAGACGGCCCACCACAGACGACTATGCTGTGTGTCGGCCACGAGAAAGGAGTAGACAAGGAAAACCTTAAGTTAGAGAGGGCTGATGATGCCAAGATGTCGAATGCTGAAAGCCTGACAGAGATAGATGAGCGTTTAGGTCATTTAGAGGATGACCAACGCCAGGAGTTAGTGGAGATCTTACGAAGAAATGGGTCACTATTTACGGATGTGCTCAGAAGACATCATGGAACGATATATGAAGTCAGGGTAGGGAGTGCTGTCCCATCAAGCCGCACCCTTATAGGGTTACTCCGGAGAAGGCAGAGGCGATGAGGGCCGAAGTTAAGTACAATATTTGCTGGATAATGACCTGCTGGAAGTTAGCGACAGTGACTGGAGTTCCCCTTGTCTTCTTGTGAAAAAGAATGATGGCACTTGCCGATTCTGTACTGATTACAGGAAGGTGAACGTTGTTACAGTCGCTGACTCGCTTTCGATACCACGCATTCACGATTGCATAGATTGGATTGGACGTGCACGGTATGTATCGAAAATAGATCTATTGAAGGACTACTACCAGGTCCCACTGTCTGAAGAAGCCAAGAGGATCTCAGCGTTTGTTACACCGGATGGTTTATATCAGTATAAAGTAGTGCCGTTTGGTATGAAAATAGTGGTAGTTGCCTTCAGCGAGTAATGAATCAGGTGTTGCAAGGTGCAACAGGATGTGCAGTATATATCAACGATATTGTGGTATTTGCAGATTCCGAAAGGGATCATGTAGACTGACTTCTGGATTTGTTTAATCGGTTGGAGAAGACCAACATGACGATTAACCTGGCGAAAAGCGAGTTCGGGAGAGCCCGCCTGGAATAGCTAGGATATGTAGTAGGGCAATTTGAGGTTGCTCCAGTATGAACGAAAGTGGAAGCCGTCGATAATTTCCTAGTACCCAGAGGAAAGAAGGAATTGTTAAGATATTTAGGTATGCTTGGGAAGTTCTGTGAAAATTTTTCCACTGTAGCCGCTCTTATGACAAGTTTATTATCGAAGAACAAGAAGTGGGAGTGGAACGGGGTAGTCCAGGAAGCATTTGAGAAGACCAAAAGATTGTTGACTGAGACACCTGTATTATTGTCGCCGGATTTTGGAGTACCATTTTCGTTATTCGTGGATGCCACTGATATAAGGGCAGGAGCTGTACTGATGCAGCGGAAAAATTAAATTTACCGTCACCCTATCCTTCTCAAAGAAGTTTGTTAAACACCAGAGATCGTACAGTACAGTCGAGAAAGAGACTTTGGCTTTGGTGATGGCATTGAAGCATTTTGAAGTAAATGTGAGTGGGGGAAGGACACCCAGTTACGGTGTATAAAGACAATAATCCCCTAGTATTCCTAAATAAAATGAAACAAGCGAACCGAGGCTAACCAGGTGGTTTCTATTGCTCCAAGAATATAAACTGGTAATAAAGCATATAAGAGGACAAGACAATGCGGTGGCCGATGCATTATCAGGAGCCTAACCACTGGAATAACTCAAAAATAAGTGGAGGGGGAGTGTCATATCCCCCAGGTAGCCTGAAAAACGAGGCTACCCTTTTGAGAGTTATTCAACAAACTAGCCCCAATTGAAAGGTCAAAGGAAATGTAGACATGCGAATATATATTAAATACTTGGCAAAGGTTAATGAAGAGTTTAAAAGCATGGGCAGAGGATAAATATGTAGATAAGTGACATGGCATGAGATTTCGAGATTTTGTTGACAATGTATGAGGCTCGCTGTAGCTGTCTTAACCTCACTCGAGCAACAGAGGTCGTGAGAGGAAGTTGTACTGTAGTTGTGCTCCTGGCAGTGAAGGAGGAACCTTTAGTTTAGTGCTCCATCAAGAGGAGAGAACCAATAAGACGATATGTATGAAGCCCGAGGAAGACTTAATGCTCGAGTCAGGAATAGAAGAAACCTGGTGAAGCAGTTATAAAGCGTTTAGTGGGCGACAGGTGATCGCCAATGTCGAAGACTGGGACCTTAGTGTGCCCGGCATCAGATACGTTCTGTGGTAAGTCTGTTTAACCAGTTGTTAGTGATTGCCTGTGATTGATCGTGTGCCCAGAAACCGTGGCAAGCGTTTATAGGAAAAAAAGGTATATTTTATTAAGGCAGTAATTTAAATAAGAGAGTAAAGATGAGGCAACCTGCTGGAGGAGGCAGCGATGAGTCCATCCTTAGCAAGTGTCAGTGGGCGACTGAGGATGCGGCGGTGGCTCCTCAGGGAGGTGGAGCATGGCCTTGCCCTGGACGGGGGAGTACCCTTTGTGACATGTAAGAGTTTAGAGAGATGTCGAGTGAAGGAGACTTATTTTGCGTGAATACATATAATTATGTTTTAGTAGGAAAACAATTTTATTGGCATGGCAATGGAAATTGCAGGTTTGTTTGGGGGAAGAAGTTGATGGAACTTCGAGGACAGGGAAGAAGTTAATGGAACTTAGAGGCTGGAGAGGTGAAGGCGGAACTCTGTGGAAGAGCAGAACTCCATAGAGAGGAGTGGACATCGAGCTGTATGAAGGAGCAGTGAAGAGGAGTTTCACGTGCCTGTGGGATCAGTGATGGAGCATCACTGATGTTTGATAATAACTCCAATGTGTAGCAGTTTAAGAAGACTGCAGAGGAGCGTTGCTGACTACTTCGTAGAACCTAGGGTTATACATGGTCGTGAGCATCAAGGAACAGAACAGAGGTTCATAGTTATCACACATGATGTATAAGGGGAGTGCTTGAATGCTTATTGGTGTGGAAGGTGAGAGATTGATTACCTTTATTGTAGAGAATATTTGTGCAAATGTTTCTCAGCCATAGGCTGAGACTTATACATATATTAGGGCTGATTGTACAGTATTATTAGTAATATTACGAAGAGATTTAACCCCACTTGGTGAGTGAATAGTAAGTGGCAAGCCAAGGGTTGAGCAGCCGCTTGATATGGACGATTGGTGACCCAGGATATGGTATTGGATTGCTACCAGGTTGTTGCAGCTTAGCGTGTCGTAGGTTAATATTTCATCTTGCTTTATCATGTATTGTAAATGTTCTTTTGTTTCTTAAATGTATATTGTTAACTGGCTTTTGCTCTTGTCCTGGTGAGGCTTCCCAGAAAGCAGAAGTGAGAGAGAGAAAGAGAGAGAAAGAGAGAGAGAGAGAGAGAGAGAGAGAGAGAGAGAGAGAGAGAGAGAGAGAGAGAGAGAGAGAGAGAGAGAGAGAGAGAGAGAGAGAGAGAGAGAGAGAGAGAGAGAGGGAGAGAGAGAGAGAGAAAGGATCACAGCTGTGGACAGGGTGACAGAGAATTCTAATTTACAAAAAGGGATTGAGGAGAGCATTCCAGTCAAAGAGAGAGTGGGGAGTCATGGCGGCTCAAGTAGGGTGTGCACACAAGACAACAAGGCCAGTGACAGAGTCGCATCCCTAGATATGTGTCGCTGAACCCACTCTCCAAGATCAAGAGGCGTACAGGGTGATCTCTTGAGAAATTTCAAGCACTCCAAAGTTCACTGGTGCTCGACCGACAGTAGGGGAAGTGTGGCTGCCGAGGTCGGTTGTCTGTTCCAGCAGAGAGTGGCTGGGGGACGTTGTTTACCAGTATGCGAGTAACAGTCTGGTGCAGCAACCAGAGCTCTCTTCGGAGGTTTAAGCTCCATAAGCCCCAACACCATCAGGTAGGTCAGGACACACAGCAACGCATGACTGGGTATAGCTAGTGTTAAATAAATTTTGACACAGAATAATAACATCAGAGATCACACACACATTACCTTCTGAATACTGCCATTGACCCGGGTGGCCTCATTGTCTTTTCCTATGGTGGCATGGTGACCTGCGGTCCACCCAGTTTCAAGGCACTCAGCACTGTCTTTTTAACTATATATATATATATATATATATATATATATATATATATATATATATATATATATATATATATATATATATATATATATATATATATATATATATATATATATATATACACACACACACGCCTCAAAGCTGCCACACCTCATATCAGCAGGTTAGAAATGAGGGGGGGGGGTGTTACCTGTTCCTAACTTGCAAGTGAGGCTTGTAGGTCGTCTGCTCACGTGCAATCCACTCAGGAATCTCTTCATTATAAAAGAGTTTGGCAAGATTATCGTGATTAATAGGAGCGATAGACCACTCCACACGTTTTTAAGGAAAATGAAAACTCTATCATCTACTTAAGACCTGTTGACTCAGTCTAGCCAGGAATGTTCTAATTAAAATGTTTGCAAACCAAAAACAAAAAAATGTTCGGATTTCACGACTCTTAAGAAATCAGAGGTCACCTGGGCTGACCTCTTTGGGAGTACTCCCTGGGTGTTACACAGTCATCCACAGGGCTTGAAGCAAGATGTGGAGGCTGGTGTTCAGAATCTGGGACTTGCATCTTAGCAGCAAAGTGGTTTGCAAAGTGTTTGCTTTCACTCAGCCTGCTCCTGATTGCTGGTTGCAACAGTTCCATCCTTCTGGTTTAGAGGCAGGATTGTGTCCCCAGATGAATATCTCTGTCGATGCGTGTTTTTTTTCGAGTTTCTGATTCCCTACTGGATATAGCCCACTTTTGAAATTCTTTCATTATATGACAAGTTCGCCTGTGAATGTTTCTGTTATGACCTGAGAGATGCATTTTAAATTTCCTTCAAGCCTTGTTTTGGGTCTCAGCTGCCATCCGCCAACGATATCCAGACTAACGCTAATCAGTAGGCTTGGTCTCATACTGCCGATGAGGAATATGTCTGTGCTGGAGGTCGGATATACGACTTGTGAAAGCATTTGTTTTGCTGTTCACATCCCCCAGGAGAGATGTAGTCCAATAAGTTGCTTCTAGCTCTGAGAGGAGGGCTGGCCGATTCCCCCGGTCCCAAACCCAGGAAGTTCAGCGTGATCTGTTCGGATTGCCAGTGAAGTAGACAGCCTGGTGGTTCCATGGACCAACATATTCCAGAGGTCTGCAGTGACCTAAGCTTGCACGAAGGTCAGTGACGACAGGATCGAGAGACGAGCCTGATATGTGGGTTGGAAAGCTCACTAAATTTTCGAGGTTGAAACTGCTAAGAGTTCATCAAAATCCTTCTGTATAAAATACTGGTTGAGACCACCGACAATAATACTGTGCTGACAATTGTGTTGCATTAGCAGGGAGTCAAGGTTGTCGTCCATCAGGAAGTTGAACTGGGAAGCACCCTGCTATTGAGGTCTATGCATTGCACATAAGAGTATTGAGGTATTATAATTTATATAATTAATTTAGTATACATAATTTCAAGATGACCAGAGGATG